>NW_011889168.1:2280979-2331496 GCF_000151845.1 Pteropus vampyrus | reverse complement strand
TTTTTCTTTGTGTGCCTTATCTCCATTTTCCTTTGCAAATTTGGATTTTTGACTCCTCCCCTTTTCAGTCATTGTCTCAATTTGTCCCTATATGTGCAAATGTTTATTACTATCTTACTATAGCAAATCTCTTCTTGTTTAAGCTTATAATGCCCTGTTCTCAGTAATGGTTGCAGTCCTCTGCTTCTATCTGCCCGCTACTTGCCTTACTCCTAATTATGTATTTTTTTGTCATTTTGTTTTAGGCGAACTAACCCCTTTCCATATTTTCTGTAATGCTGGCCTTATAGTGGCGAATTCCCTCAATTTTTGTATGTCTGGAAACGTCTTTATTTCTCCTTCATACCTAAAGGAGAACTTTGCTGGATACATTATTCTTGTCTGGTAGTTCCTTTCTTTTAATAATTTGAATATTGAACTCCACTCATTTCTGGAATGTAAGGTTTGTGCTGAGAAGTTCAATGATAATCTAATTGGTTTTCATTTATAGGTTACCGTCTTCTTTTCCCTGGCTGCCCTGAGAATTCTTTCTTTGTCATTGATTTTTGATAATTTTAATGCAATATGTCTTGGAGAAGGCCTTTTTGAGTTGAGATAATTCGGTGTTCTGTTGACTTCTTGAATTCCAAACTCCAGCTCCTTCCTTAGATTTGGGATATTCTCATCAACTATTTGGTTGAAAATTCTTTCTAATCTCTGCTCCTTTACCTCCATTTTGATAATGCCCATTATTCTTATGTTTCCTCTGGTGATGGTATTAGCTAGTTCTTATATTTCTCTTTCATTCTTTTTTATTATTCAGTTTCTCTCTTCTTCCTTCTGATTTATTTCTAGATTTCTGTCTTCGATATCATCGATCCTTTCCTCTATTTGGTCTATCCTATTTCGAAGCTTGCTATTTCATTTTTCATCTCTTGTAGTGTGTTTTTCATCTCCACTAGTTCTATTTCTTTTTTTTTTTTTTGAGGGTTTCAGTCTTCTTGCTAAAGAACTCATTCTGTTCATTTAGTTGTATTTTCAATTCCTGAAATTGTTGATATTGGATCTTCTTTTTTCAAAAGTACCATCTTGTATTCTCTGTCATTTAGGTCGCATATTTCTATGTCTGTGAACCTATTTTCTGGAGATTTTTCTCTTTCTTTCTGAGCTGCCTTGTTACCTTGGTTGTTCATGGTGTTTAATGGACTATTTCTCTGCCTGGGCATTAATGGAAGTGAATTTTGCTTTTTTTCCACAAAAATTATTTACATAAAGGTCACTCTTTGGCCTGTTGTAATGAAGGCATTTTTCTTTTGGTTTCCAATTGTTGACATCTAAGCCTCTTAGATCCCAGTTTTATATAAAATCTTAATAATGCTTTTTTTCTCTTATGGATATTCAGCCATGCTTGCTATGCTCAGTCTCAGTCCTTGTCAGTGTTAACGACAGTTTTGGTAGCATTTGCTTAGATTCCCTTGGGGCTCCGTTCGTTAGTGTTTGATCTTGGAGAATGTGGGAGGAGGGTCCTTCTGTGGCTCAGCCTCACGTTTTGCAACTGTGGCTGGTAATAATCAACTGTTTTTTCTCTTCTGTCCCTGCTTCTCTGCTGCCCCCACTTCTCCGGTTTCTGCCATCATGCCTGGGCACTGCCGCCAGTCGCATGGAACTCACAGCTCTCCTAGTCAGGGTTTTTCAGGGAACATGCTGCACCTTATCCCTTTGCCCTCATTCTGCAGGGCTCTCCTGCTGTGAGAGGCAGCTTCTTTGTATCTCCCAGTCTACTGCTCGACTCCCGAGGTTCTTATGTGTGGTAGTTCTTATGAGCAAATCCCATGCTCAGACGTGCTGGTGTGCAGTTGAGTGTTTTTTTGTTAAGTTTTAGATGTTCAGCTTTTGTTGTTTCAAGGGGAGATATCTGGGAATGTCTCTCACTCTGCCACGTTTCTCACGTCATTATAATGTTAATTACTAAGCGTATTATTAACAGCAGAGATAATATTCACTCTAGCCTTCTTCTTAATGATTAGAATACTGTATTAATGGAAGCAACAATGTGACTGGCTGAAAACTATCTCTTTTATATTCGAACAGCCAATAAGTTGTCAATGGAAATGTCATATGGTATTCCAGGGAAGGCTCTTTAAAGGGTGCTGATTTAATTGGTAAGTGCGCCTTTCTCCCTTTCCCTGTCTTCTTTTCTGATACCTAGATTGTTGGAGCTCTATAGCCATCATAGATGATGACATAGTCTTGAAAACGGAAGCCATGTGCTAAGATAGAGGAGCAAAACAAGTAAAGGAGCCTCAGTCTCTGACCTTAGCACACGCGCCGTATCAGCTCTGAACAGTTTATCATCACAATTGGTTTATGGGAAAAAGAAATTTTTTTGTGCTTAAGACTTTTTTATTTGGCCCTTCTGTTGCATTCAACCAAACCTAATCCTAGCTGATACACATACCCACAAATAAAATTAGAAAACAACAGTCGAAAGGCTTGATCAAAATTATCAAATGGGAAGATTAATTAATTAATACCAACAATGTATATGCCTACACAATACAAGTATAGTTCCATAATCAAAAAAAATTATGGTTTGTAAAAATGCATCCACAAACAACCATACTTTAATAACATCAGTATTTAGAAGTATGGTAGAATTCAACAACAATAAATTCAGAAAGGGAAACTGTTATGGACTGAATATTTGTGCCCCTCCACCTCCAAAATTGTTGAAGCCCTAACTCCTAATGTGATGGTATTGAGGGGGGTCCTTTGGGAGGTAATTAGGTTTAAATCAGGTTAGGAGCATGGAGTCCATATGATGGGATTAGTGCATTTAGATCGGAGAACTTGTTCTTTCTCCTTCCACCATGGAAGGATACAGGAAAAAGGCAGCCATCAGCAAGCCAGGAAGGAGCTCTTATAGGAAATGAATCTGCCAACACATTGATCTTGGACTTCCCAAACTCTAGAAACTGAAAAAATAAATGTTTGTTGTTTAAGTCACCCAGTCTGTGGTATTTTGTTATAGCAGACTGAGTTATATAACAAAAACATGTTTGATTTGTATTTCTTATCCCCGTTGAGTATCCTAGGCTAATAGATATTATATAGTTTGAAGGAAACTTATTAAGCATCTATTTTAATTTCCTCACTTTGGAAAAGAATAAACCAACTTTGTTCAGCTTTGTTCAGCTTTGTTCAACTTTGTTCAACTTTGAACAAAGAATAAATCTATGTTCACTTTATTACCAAGTTCTGCAAATCTCTGAACTATGACAGATTTATTTTCTTTATATCTACTCCTAACATATTTAAAGAGCTTGCTTGTGGTCTTCAATCACCTCCTCACTGGGTCTCCCACTCTGTAGTCTCCCTTTTCATCAGTTAATTCTATACAGCTCTACTCTGTGAATTATCCTCACTTAACCCAACTTTTGCCAAGAGATGTCCCTTTTAGAGCACTTGAAATGGTTCACAATGGTCTAATCAATCGATCGATCAATCAATCAATCAATCAATCAATCCTGGTCAGTCATACTTTTCCTTAGTTTTAAATTTTATCCGTCCACATTTGACTCTGCCCAGAGAAAACATTTGAATTAATCTTTACCACCTCTATCAGCTCACTCATCAGTCTCAACAGTGGATCCATCAGATGTAGCTGCACTGTTGTACATTTAGGCATTATTTTGATTTGCTGCCAAAATGCTATCTAGTTCTAAAAAAGGATCACAATTTGGGGGAAGCAGGTACTTGAGCTGACTGTTGGTGACTGGGATTGAGTGATGGACAAGCACAGCTACCTGATAGAGCTTTGATTAGCCATGAAGGGGCAAACAAGCAGGAACAGATTGAGACAGGAATAAAGGGCAAAGAACATAGCAATATATGCTAGGACTGACAATTCTAGGAGGAAATGGACTTCACCACACCTGCCTTTGATAATGCTTTATCTACTGGGTGCTTATCCTCTCTGCCAATTTAAATTCTGTGATAGCCACCAAGATGAAATTCAAGTCCCACTCTTTTCTCCATAAAAACTACTTCAGTTACTTAGCTCTCCTATTTCCTTCCTTTCCACAGCATTTTGACTATTGGAGGCATTTGACTTGGGATTTTATTTAATCATTTTATTATATAGCCTTGTTTGGCAGTATTATTGTTTAAGATATGCAAGGTTCATTTCTTAAAAGTAATGCTTAAATTTCTGAGCACTGGCAGTGTGTTGTTTAATATATATATATATATATATATATATATATATATATATATATATATATATATATGTATATACATATATAATATATTTATATATTTAATTACAACAGGGCTTGTCATATAGAAATCTCCAAAGAGTATGACAGATTGTCTGAAATGTAGACAATATATATTTATCATAGAAATATATACAGGTGGGAGAATTCTCTTCAATACAACAAATATTCTCTTCAATATAATAACTAAACTTAGTATGTGAAATATCTTATTAATAAAATTGAACTTTCTTTAGGTATTAAAATATAAACACCCAAATTCTTTAAATAGGCAGAAATTATATTCGCCTTTTTCTTCACTAATAGATTGACATGGGCTTAAGGACCTTTTGGTCACACGAGATTTCTCTTTCATGAAAATTTGCTGTATATGAATCAGCAGAGCAATTTCCATCTCAATGGTTAATCAGATCATGACAATAGCCTTGTCATATAATTTTGACAGTTCAATAGTACTCATTAAAATGAGATTCTGTGTATAATATTACATTTTATAACATCAGCATCAGCAATCGCACATTTTCTTTGTGTTATTTAATACAAAATATGTGAAAGCATATTCCATGAACTGATTTAAAGAGGTTCCTTAGTCAAACAAGTTTGGGCAAGTTAAGCAGAGATCTCAGTGCTTTTTATATATTCATGTGCATTTTGATTATCCCAAAAGAAATATGTTATGCAGTGTTTCCAGAACTTCTTCAAACCATGGGTGTTGGGGGGAGCATAGCTTCTGAGGAACAAATATAGGAAGCATTGATTGATAGATTGCATATAAGCTGCAAGGTAAAGCGGAAGGAGTTCTGAATTTGAAGTTAGACTACCTCGGTTTGTGTTCTATATTCCTTACTTTCTTACTACTGTATAATTATAAACAATTTATTTAACTTCTCTGAGTCTCATTTTTCTCACCTATGAAAAAGGAATGTAGTAGCTTGTTTCCACAATAGCCACTATCAATTTCCTCCTTCCCTACATGCTCCAGCCATTCTTCCATGAAGAGATGTAATCTATATCTCCACCCCTAGGAATCTGGGCGGGTTCTGTGACTCACTTTTGGCCAGTAGAATATGGTGGAAAGTACATCTAAGTCTAGGTCACAAAAACCTCACTGCTTCCATCTTGGTCTCTTGGAACACTCACTCTGACTGAAGCCACCTATTATGTAAAAAGTCTGACTAGCCTGAGGTCACTATGCTGTGAGGAAGATTAAGCTAGCTATGGGGAGAGACTGTGTGCGCGCGCACACACACACACACACACACACACACACACACACACACACAGAGCCGTGATCCCAGACTTATGGCTCCAGAAGAGCCATTACAGCCTTCTCCAGCCATTCAATCAACTCTACCTAAGACCTTAATTATTGTGGAGCATAAATGAGTCGGCCCCATTGTTCCCTGTCTGAATTCCTGACCCACAAATTTGTAAGAATAATATAATTTTTGTTTTGTGACACAAAAGTTTAGAGTAATTTGTTATATAGTGGTATATAACTGGATAGGTTCAATGAGCTAAATTAAAGTATCAGTTTTAACTTGATATTTGGCATAAACAGTTGCTTATTAACATTAGTTTTTTCTTTTATCTCCAAAGGACTTCCATCATGTGGCATATATGCCCAAGATCGTGTCTATTAAGTAGATCTTGATGTTGAAGAAAAATAGAGGTGATGGCAGGAAAAAATTCAATACTCTAAATATCTAAAACACCAAAAAATATGTATATTTGTGGGGTGAATATCTGGGTGAAAGAAGGTCTATTTTAAGATTAACCAACACTAAGTCATTCTAAGCAAGGACTGTAAATTGTCTCCTATTTTCTGTCCCCTACATTTGCAGTAATTTAAAAATATATCTGCAATTGTTTTGACTCTCACCCCATTGAGAAGTTGAGTCTATGTCCTCTCTCCTTAAAAATGGGTGGGATTTTGTGATTGGTTTGACCAACAGAGTAGTGCAGAATTATTGCTATGTGACTTTCAAGTTAGGTCATAAAAGATGATTCAGCTTCTATCTTATAAGCTGAAATATTTGCTCTTGAAGCTACCATTAAACAGTATGATAGTTACAAAGAAGCCCAAACTAGCCAATGTAGACAGACTACATAAAGAGGCCCAGAGACTCCATGAAGAATGAGAAATACCTGAGCAGTTCCTAGCTTCAGCACCCTGCTATTCCAGGTTCGATCATTGTCTGAGTGCCACCATAGGAGAGATCCATAGCCTGAACCACCCAAACTAGTTCTTCCCTAAATTCCTGGTGCACAGAAGCCATAAGAGATAATAAAATAATTGTTCTTGTAAGCTACTAACTTTTGTGGTGATGTGGGGGTAGTAGCTAATTAAAGCCATATTCATCAAAGTATGTTGTTAAAGCACTAGCCTATGTTAAGTTTTTGTCACCAGATGGTGCCCATTTGTCCTTTTTGTGTGTGATTCTATAAAATTAGGTAATTTTTAATCACTGAAGTGTCTGTGAACTTAAATGACAAATTTATTAGCAAGCAAAATGCCTTCATTTGTTAGGCTAACTAAAATTGCAAAAAGTTAAAGTGCATAATTTCTTTTTTCAACATTCAAACACTCCAGTCATTATTATGTCTTCTAGTGAGCACATTCTTCCCCTGGCTATTAAGGCTTTGTCCAGAGTTTGTGGAAACCAGAAAAATTTTTTTTTTTGAATATGGTGCTACTCACACTTCTTTTCTTTGATCCCTATCCAGGACAACATGAATAAAAGTGCTATTTTTACCCTTCTCTGTGCTGTCTATGATCAACCTACTTTGTATGGCTAGAGAGAAGTGAATGTTTTGGAATAGAAGAAATTTCAAGGGAGAGTGGACAAGTACTTGAGGGCCAATTTAATGTAAGTCCCCTCTCATACTATTACACTGAAATCTGCATAGTTCCTACGTTACACTCATCAGTGTTTGATTAATTTGATATGAACCCCAAATCTACACACTTTCAAAAGCCAAGATTTCCAATTGCTTCTGAAACTTACTTCCAAACGTTTCTATCTGATCTCTACATAATTGAAAGTGAAGAGACTGGTCAGCTTCTTCATCTAATTTCACAGAAAATCACCTCGCAAGTAAGATTACCAGGAGTTCAACAATTTTGCTGTAAATCTTAAAGGCCATGGAGAGTTGATAAATCATGGAGTACAGGGCCTTCTTTCACTCCACTGGCTCTCATCATCTCTCTCCTTATGTTTCTTCATCTTCTTTCTTTTTCCCTTTTCATATTCTGGTTTCTTGCAATTCTCACCCAATAACTCTTTTGAATTTTAATTTTAAAAAGCATGTTTAAAAAACTAAGCTAAAGTGGCATTTAGAGAGAAATATATAGCCTTAAATGCTTGAGCTGAACAGGAAGAAAAGAAAAAAATTAAAGAGACGAGCATCCAACTTAAGAGAGGGTTTATAAAAACCAATCATGCATTTTTAGAAAAGACTAATTAATCTACAAACTTCTGGCAAGTTTTATCAAGTAAAAAGGCAAAGACACAAAAACATTAAGAATGACAAAGGAAACAAATATTAAAATGATAATATATTGTTATAAAGAACTTTGTCTATACATTTAAAATTTTAGGTAAATATTCACATTTCTAAGAAAATGTAATTACTAAAGTTGACTCAAGAAGAAATAAAATGCTTAAATTAGTAGCTTAAAAACTCCTCTCACAAAAAGGATATGAGCAAAACACAAGTTTTATAGGTTATTTCTATAAACATACAAAGAACAAACACACATATAACAAATTCCGGAGGAAAATTCAACTCTTTTTATTTGACCAGTATATGTTTGATATCAAAACATGACTCTGAGAAAGGAGAATAATAGAGCTATCTCGTTGATTAAAATAGATACAAAATCCTAAATAAAACATTATCAAATAGAACAGTATAATGTGTAATAAAGATATACATCATATCAAGTTGAATTTATCTCATCAGTGCAAGGTTGGATAAAATGGAAAATCTAATAAAATTTTCACATTAAGAGATTAAGAGTTTTATACAGTTATCTCTCTTATCTACAGGAGATACATTCTAAGACCCTCCATGGATGCCTGAAACCACAAATAATACAAAAACCTATATATACTAGTTTTTTTCTATATATACATACCTATGATAAAGTTTGGTTTATAAATTAGGCAATTTTGCATATGATTCTTACCATCTATCTTAGCAACCTCAGCATACAATTTTTTTCTTTCCTTATTAAGACAAGAACTTTGACATTTTCACTTAAAGAAAGTACTTTATGGCTTCCCTTTGGAATATCTGAGTTGCCTGCATCACTACTCTCGCACTTTGAGACCATTATTAAGTACAATAAGGGTGACTTGAGCACAAGTACTGCAATACCGCAACAGTTGATCTTATAACCAAGATTGGTACAAAGTGACTAACTGGCAGAGAGAGTAAACAGCATGGGTACTCTGGACAAAGGGATGATTCACATTCTGGGTGAGATAGAGCAGGACGTCATGTGATTTCATCATACTAGTCAGAATGGTGTACAATATAAAACTTATGAATGGTTTTTTTCTGGAATCTTTTATTTAATATTTTCATACCATGGTTGACTGTGGGTAACTGAAACTGCAGAAAGTGAAACTGGATAAGAGGTGTGTGTGGGGGACTACTGTAATTATCTGATAATATGCAAATAAAATTTTAATGAAATTTAAAAAATTCCTGATTAAAAAAATGATTAAACTAAGAACATAAGAGAACTTCATTAATGTAATAATGGGCATCC
Source organism: Pteropus vampyrus (assembly GCF_000151845.1). Taxonomy (NCBI): domain Eukaryota; kingdom Metazoa; phylum Chordata; class Mammalia; order Chiroptera; family Pteropodidae; genus Pteropus; species Pteropus vampyrus. Next base: position 2,322,460 of record NW_011889168.1, on the reverse strand, counting down.
AAAAAATTTACAACAAAATTCATACTTAATGTAAGAATGTTAGAAGCATATCCTTAAAGAGCAGGAGCAAGACAAGGGCCTCTGTTATCAGCACTTCAGTATTTAGAAATGTCAACACCACACAGTAAAGGAAGAACTTAAAGATATAAGGATTAAAAAAGAAGAAATAGAAAACCATTATTTCTCAAATATGAGATTATTGCCTCTATAGACAACCTAATTTATTAGAATTTATTAAAAAATTAGCAAGATACCAGAAAGAAAAATTAGTATTCAAGAACAAATTGCCCTCTACAATAATTTGTTATCGGATACACAATATAAAAATACGTAAATTGTGACATCAAAAACATAAAAATAGAGACAGTAAAAGGGTACAGTTTTTGTTCATGATCCAAATTAAGTTGTCGTCAGCTTAAAATAGACTTATATTTATAAAGTGTTTTATGTAAGCCTTATGGAAACCAAAAAGAAAAAAAATCCTACAGTAGATGCATGAAAGAAAAAGAGAAGGGAATCAAAGCCTATCATTATAGAAAACCATCAAGTTACAAAGGAAGACAAGAAGAGAGGAAAAGATAAGATTCTTTATAACAAAGTTCTTTATAATGACTACAAAACATTCGGGAAAGCAAAAAATAAGATGACATTATTAAGTCCTTACCTACTAATAATTACTTTAAATCTAAATAGATTAAATTCTCCGAACAAAAGATATAGAAAGGCTGAATGGATAAAAAACAAACCCCACATATATAGTATATACAATAGACTCACTGATTAGCCCTAAGTACACATAGGCTGAAATGAAAAGGATGGGAAAAGATATTCCATACAAATGGAAACCAAGAGAAGCAGAGATAGCTAAACTTATATTAGATGAAATAGGCTTTGTCAAAAATTGTAACAAGAGACAAAGATGGTAATTACTTAATGATAAAGTGGTCAATTCATCAAGAGGATATAACAATTGTAAATATATGTGCACACAACAATGAACCGACTAAATATATTAAGCAAATATTAACATATTTGAAGGGCGAAATAGATAATATTGCAATAATAGTAGGAGTATTCAATGCCCCTATTTCAACAATGGATAGATCATCCAGAAAGAAAATCAATACAAAAACTTTGAACTCGAAGTATACTTCAGATCAAGAGAACCTGACAGACACATGCAGAACATTCTATCCAGTAGCAGCAGAATACACATTCTTCTTAACCACATATGCAATATTATCCAAGATAGATCATATGAGATATCACAAAACAAATCTTAGCAAATTTAAGATTGAAATCATACCTAATATCACTTATGACCACAATGGTATAAAACTAGAAATTGATAATGAGAAAAATTTGAGAATTCACAAAAATGTGGAAATTAAACTACACACTCCTGAACAACCAATGGATCAAAGAGGAAATCACAAGAGAAATAAATGTCTTGAAACAAATAAACATGGAAACACAACATACTTATGTGATAGAGCGAAAGCGGTTCTAAGAGGGAAGTTTATAGTGATAAACACCTATTTTAAGAAAAGAGATCTCAAATAAATAACCTAACTTTACATCTCAAGGAACTAGGAAAAGAAGGACAAACTAAGTCCAAAGTTACCTGAAGGAAGGAAATAACAAAGATCAGAGCACAAAGTAATGAAATAGAGACCAGCAAAATAATAAAATGATTTTAAAAATTAAGAGTGCTTTTAAAAAAAAAAAAAAGAAAAGAAAATCAAAAAAGCTTTAGCTTTTGAGAAGTCTCAAATATATAAAGTTATAAAAACTGAAAGCTTTTCCCATGAGATCAGAAACAAGACAAAGATGTCTACTCTCACCACTCTTATTCAATATAGTATTGGAAGTTCTAGCTAGAGCAATCAGACAAAAGATAAAGGTAAAATGCATCTAAATTGGGAATGAAGAAGTCAAATCATTACCTTTTGCAGACAACATAGTTTTTATATAGAAAACCATAAAGACTCCACTAAAAAACTTTGCAGGATACAAAATCAATGTACAAAAATCCATTGTGTTCCTATATATTAACAATGAAATTTCAGAAAAAGAAATGAAAAAGCAATTCTTTTTGCAATTACAACAAAAAGAATAAAATACTTAGGAATAAACTTAAAGAAGCATGCGAAGGACCTATACACTGAAAATTACAAGACATTATAAAAAAAATAAAGAAGACAGAAAGAAATGGAAACATATTTTATCTTCGTGGATTGGAAGAATCGACATAGTTAAAATGACCTTACACCCAAAGCAATATACAAATTTAACGCAATCCCCATGAAAATTTGAATGGCATCTTTTAAAGAAAAAGAACAACAAATTATCAGATATGTATGGAATCAGAAAAGACCCCTAATAGCTAAAGCAATCCTGAGAAAAAAAGAACGAGGCTGGAGGTATCACACTGTCTGACTTCAAATTATACTACATAGTGACAATAATCAAAATAGCAGAAAAAGAGACACATAGACCAATGGAACAGAATTGAGAGTCCAGAAGTAAAGCCACATATATATGGACAAATAATTTTCAACAAAGGAGCCAAAAACATACAATGGAGAAAAGAAAGCCTCTTCAATAAATGGTAATATTGTAAAGCCACATGCAAAAGAATGAAACTAGACTGCTGTCTGTCACCATACACCAAAATTTACTCAGAATAGATCAAAGACCTAAATATAAACCCCGAACCAATAAATTGCATAAAAGAAAACATAGGTACTAAAATCATAGACCTTTGTTTTAGAGAGGATTTTATGAATTTGATCTCAAAGGCAGGGGAAGTGAAAGCAAAAATAAATGAATGGGACTATATCTAACTAAAAAGCTTCTGCACACCAAAAGAAACCATCGAAAAAACAAAGAAGCAACCTTCTGAATGGGAGAAGACATTTGCAAACACCTCTGATAAGGGGCTAATACCCAAAGTATGTAAAGAACTCATACAACTCAATAACAAAAAAACCTACCAATCTAATTTAAAAATAGGCAGAGAATCTGAACAGACACTTCTCCCAAGAACACATACAAATGTCCAACAAACATGAAAAGATGCTTATCATCGCTAGCTATTAGGGAAATGCAAATCAAAACCACAGTGAGATACCATCTGACACTTGTTAGAATAGCTGTTATCAACAAGACAAGTAATAATAAGTGTTGGAGAGGTTGTAGGGAAAAAGGAACCCTCATACACTGCTGGTGGGAATGTAAATTGGTATAGCCACTATGGAAAACAGTATGAAGGTTCCTCAAAAAATTAAGAATAGTCTTACCACATGACCCAGCAATCCCTCTTCACAGTTTGGGCTGAGGACAAAGGAAATGACAACCCTTGCTGTGAAAAGAAATCTACCTCTCATTCCTTAACAATCTCCTAAGTCATCCTCAGGCCATTCCCTGAAACAGCTATCCAAACCGAGTCTTAATCCCAACACCTCTTGCCACAAAACCTTAGACAAATCCATAACAGAACCCATTTGAGGACAACCCATTTTGATGAACGTGCAACTTTTGCATTTTGAAATTCTTGCCACTGACCACTCTTTTGATCAATAATACCACTTTTATCTCCACCAGCAGGCCAAGCTTTCTTAAAGCTTCTGCCTTGTAAATTTCTTTATTCAGGCACTTCTTTTCATTTTGACACTGTTAAATTAAAGCTAATTCTTGAAACTCTCTCTTCCTGACATCATGTACCCATGATTTACTTTCTACTTCTATGTAGAAGGTGCATCCTCTTCCATAGGCCCATTAACAGAGTTTCTCGAGACTCAGTTTGTTTGAGGCCCTTTTTTCTTCTCTCTCAATAACTCATTCTATGAGGAAAACTTATGTACATCCACGGTTGTTTATTGAAGATGGTATAATGTCATCTCAAACTTCTCTGAGACCAACATACCTAATATTCTACTTAACGTCTTCCCTTTAAAGTTTCAAAGACTTCAAATTCAACAGGTCTAAGTCTGACCTTATGCCTTCTTTCCAATATCTGCCCTCTTTTAGTGTTCCTTACTTTAGTCAGTACCTCTACTTAATTAGAAATGATATAAACTCAGGAATCATCTTTAGCACCTCCAACTCTTACTCTTCATAGCTAATCCATCAACAATCCCCGTCGAATTTCCTTTTTATACCCATCCACTTTCACTCCTCTCCTCTGCTACAATCACCCTAGTCCAAGCTATAATCATTTCCTTCCTGGACTATGAGAATAGTCTCCTGAAATGTCTCCTTGAACCCAATCTGTCTGTCTCCAAATACATTCACCATGATCCATACAGAGTAATCACAAAATGAGAACCTTAGTATGTAGTGAGTCTCCAAATAAGAATCATCGATTACCCATTGTTCTGAGCATAAGGATATACAAATAAAAATGGCATGGCTTTCCAGGGTGATCTGACACCCCAGCTACACTTCCAGCCACTTTCACACTTGCTCTTTGTAGTTTAGCCATGCTAACCTTGAATGTGCCATATCTTTGACACAGGACAGCCTTGTCTGAAATGTCTGAAAAATTGTTTTCTTCTTTTGCACACTTCAGAGCAAACTTTACTTTCTGAGGGAAGCCAGGTAAAAATGCTTTCCTCATCAGAGTACAGGCCAAAAGAGGGCTCCAGGGCAGGAAAGAAAGGCATTTATAGGATCTTGTTTTATCATTTTTTTCTATATCTCATATGTTTGCAGCTTCATAGTTTTATTTTCCAGAACTCCCTGGCTAAACTGTGGTTGACAATTGACTCAAGTTTGAGACATAAAGGTAAAAATATCGACCTCTTCATTTTTTCCATTGACCCTGGGATCAAGCAGCTATTATTCTCATAGGTACTAAGGAGCGGAAACCAAGAACTTTCCTTTTCAGCCCTTATAGACAGAGACCTTCAACTGTTCAATGTTGGTTCTAAATTTAGAATTGCTAAAGATGGAATGTTTGCTTAGTCTGACAAATACACTATTCTCCTGATTCTAATATTTAGAATTTACATATTATTTTCCCATTCAAAGAATGCTACAGACCATGACTGTTGTTCAGCTTGGGAATTCTAATACGTAGTAACTTTTAAAAATGCCCAAGTCATTCTGACTTTGACTTCCTTTACCCAAAGGCATGACCAATGTATTTTACTTTAGTAAAACTGGCTATTTTCTCTGTGATATTCTGTCTTACATGTCTGCTGGTTTCTCCCCAGAATTTAGTATTAAAAATGCCATTTATGGGAACACATTTTGCTGTGTCCCAGTTTGGATGAGTCACTGAGACACACTGCTAAGTTGTGACTACACATTCAGCGATTGCCGAACTGCCCCAAAACAGAAATACAAAATTGTAACAATCTACTCCAGAAATGGGAGAATGGGGCAAACTTCCTAGGTTTGTTTAGATGATAACTCAATCATTTAGGCTTCTCCCCCCTTTTTTCCACCTTTATGGAGATGTAATTGACATATAGCATTGTGTAAGTTTAAGATGTACAATGTAGTGATTTTATATATGTATATATGGTAAAATGATTACCACAATAAGGTTAGTTAACACATTTATCACCTTACAAATTTACAATATTTTTGTGTGTGGTGAGAACGTTTAAAATCTACTCTATTAACAACTTTCAAATATACAATACAGTATTGTTAATTATAGTCATCATGCTGTCTGTTAAATCAGATTAAACACCTTATAAGTAGAAGTTTGTACTGTTTAATCACCTTCCCCCATTTCTCCCACCCTAACTCCTCACCCCTGATAACCACTAATCTGTTCTTTGTTTCTATGAGTTTGACTTTTTTTAGATTCCACATATATGTGAGATCGTACAGTTTTCCCAATGACATTCATTGAAGAGACTACCTTTTCTCCACTGAGTATTGTTGGCTTCCTTTGTCAAATATTAGCTGACTATACATGCATAGATTTATTTCTGGGCTCTCTATTTTTTCCCATTGTTCTATTTGTCTGTTTCTACACAAGTACCATACAGTTTTTATTACTATAGCTCTGTAATATCAGGAAGTGTGAAGTTTTGCGGTCTGTTTTAGTTCTATACTAACTTTAGGATTGTTTTTTCTATTTATGTAAAAAATACCATTGGAATCTTGATAGAGATTTCATTTAACTTATATATTACTTTACATAGTATTGACATTTTAACAATATTAATTCTTCCAATCCATGAACATGGAATAGCTTTCCATTAATATGTAGCTATAATATCTTTTTAAAATTAAAATTATTGGGATGACATTGATTAATAAAATCAAATAAGTTTCAAGTGTACAATTCAATAATACATCTCTCTCTATATATGTATATACACACATATATATATGTATAATACATGTATATACATATATATATATATAGACTGAATCGTGTGTTCACCACCCAAAGTTAGATTTCCTTCTGTCACCAAATATTTGACCCCCTTTACCTTTTCTAACTCCCTTCTACCTGTCCTCTCTGGTAATCACTAATCCACTGTCCATGTCCATGAGTCTGTTTGTGATGTTTGTTTGTTGCTTTCAGTTTTATAGCCCATATATGAGTGAAATTATATGGTTCTCAACATTTTCTGTCTGACTTATTTTGCTTAGCATGATAATCTCAAGATCCATCTGTGTTGTTGCAGATGGAAGTATTTCATCTTTTCTTACGGCTGAATAATATTCCATTATATATATGTACCATGTCTTTTTTATCCAGTCATCCATTGAAGGATACTTCAGTGGTTTCTATGTCTTGACTGCTGTGACTAATCCTGCAGTGAACATTGGGGTGCATATATCTTTATGAATAAATGTCTTCAAATTTTTTGGATAGATACCTAGAAGAGGGATTACTGAGTGATATGGTAATTCTATTCTTAGTTTTTTGAAGAACCTCCATATTGTTTTCCAAAGTGGCTCTATCAATTTATGAGGATTCTTTTTCCCCCAAAACATCTTCAACACTTGTTATTACTTGTCCTGTTGATGATAGCCTTTCATCGATGTTTTATAGTTTTCAGTGGACAGATCTTTTATCTCCTTGGTTATATTTATTCCTAAGTATTTTATTGTTTATGATGCTATTGTGAATTAGAATGTTTCCTTCATTTCTTTTTTGGATAATTCATTGTTAGTGTGTACAAATGAACCTGATATTTGTATATTAATTTTATACACTGCAATATTATTTGTTTATTGGTTCTAACAGTTTTTAGGTGGAGTCTTTAGGATTTTCTACATATAAGAGTATGCCATCTGCAAACAGAGATAATTTTACTTTTTCTTTTCCAGATGGGATGCCTTTTAATTATTTTTCCCTTGCTCAATTGCTCTGGCTAAGACTTGGATTACCATGTTGAATAGAAGTGTTGAGAGTGGGCACTCTTTTCTCATTCCTCTTCTTAGAAGAAAAGCTTTCAGCCTTTCATAGCTGAGTATGATGCTACATGTGGGCTTACCATATATGGCCTTTGTTATGCTGAGGTATGTCCTTCTATACAGAATTTGTGGAGAGTTTTTATCATGAATAAATGTTGAAATTTGTTAAATAATTTTTGTATCTATTCTGATGGTCATGCGATTTTATCTTTCATTCTGGTAATGTGGTATATCACATTTATTGAACTGCATATGTTGAACGATCCTATTAACCCAGGGATTAATCTCACTCAATGAAGTGTATGATCTTTTAAAACGGTATTGAGATTGGTTTGTTAGTATTCTGGTGAGAAGTTTTACATCTATATTCATCAAGGATTTTGCATATAGTATTATTTTCTTGAATGTCCTTATCTAGCTTTAGAACCAGGGTAATTCTGGCCTTGTAAAATGAATTTGGGAGTGTTCTCTCAATTATCGGGAAACATTTGAGAAGGATTGACATTACTTCTTTTTTTAATTAATTAATTATTTTTTTAACTTTTTAAAAATTAAGTTTATTGCGGTAACATTGCTTAATACAATTATATAATTTTCAGGTGTACATTGTAATTTGACATCTGTATATTTTATTGTGTGTTTACCACTCAAATTCCAGTTTCCTTCAGCTACCATACATTTGATCCCCTTTACCCAATTCTCTCTCCCCCTAATCCCCTCTATTTGACCCCCTTTACCCTGTCTACCTCTCCCCCCACTTCCCTGACCCCTTATACTCTAGTAACCACTAGTCTATAGTTCATGTCCATAAGTCTGTTTGTTTATCCTGCTCATTTCTTGCTTTTAGGTTTATGTCCTACATATAAGTGATATCGTGTGATTTTCAACTTTTTCTGTCTTATTTCACTTAGCATGATTATCTAGAGGTCCATCAATGTTGTTGTAAATGGCGGTATTTCATCTCTTCTTATGGCTGAGTAATATTCCATTATATATATGTACCACAGCTTCTTTAGCCAATCATCTATTGTGGGGCACTTTGGTTGCTTCCATGTCCTAGCCACTGTGAATAATGCTACTATGAACATCAGTATGCAAATATCTATTTATATATGGGTTTTCAAGTCTTTGAGGTAAATACTCAGTAGAGGGATTGCTGGATCAAATGGTAGATCAATTCTTAGTTTTTTTGAGGAAACTCCATACTGTTTTCCATACTGGCTGTACCAATTTGCAGTCTCACCAGCAGTGTATGAGGGTTCCTTCTTCTCTGCATCCTCTCCAGCATTTGTTATTACTTGTCCCATTGATTATAGCTATTCTAATAGGTGTGAAATGGTATCTCATTGTGGTTTTGATTTGTATTTCCCTAATAGATAATGATATTGAGCATCTTTTCATATATTTGTCGGCCATTTGTATGTTCTCTATGAAGTGTCTGTTCAGGTCCACTGCCGATTTTTCGATTGGATCATTTTTGTTGTTGTTGTTATAGAGTTATATGAATTCTTTATATATTTTGGATATTAGGCCCTTATCGGAGGTGTTGCTTGCAAATATATTTTCTCATTCGAATGATTGTCTCTTTACTTTGTTGACGATTTCTTTTGCTGAGCAGAAGCTCTTTAGTTTGATGTAGTCCTATTCATTTATTTTAGTTTTACTTCCCTTGCTTTTGAGGTCAAATTCATAAATTGTTCTTTAAGTCCAAGGTTCTTCAGTTTAGTTCCTATGTTTTCTTCTATGTGTTTTATTGTTTCAGGTCTTATATTCAGATCCTTAATCCATTTTGAGTTAATTTTGGTGTGTGGTGATAGACGACAGTCTAGTTTCTTCCTTTTGCAGGTGGCTTTCCAGTTTTCCCAGCACCATTTATTGAAGAAGCTTTCCTTTCTTCATTGTATGTTTTTGGCTTTTTTGACAAAAATTATTTGCTCATATAAATATGGGTTTCCTTCTAGACTCTCGACTCTGTTCCACTGGCCTGTGTGTCTGTTTTTCCTGTCAATACCAAGCTATTTTGATTACTGTCGCTTTGTAGTATAATTTGAAGTGAGCAGAGTGATGCCTCTAGCCTCGTTCTTTTTTCTCAGGATGGCTTTGGCAATTTGGGGTCTTTTGTGCTTCCATACAAATCTCATGATTTTTTGTTCTATTTCTTTAAAAAATGCCACTGAGATTTTGATGGGATTGCATTAAATCTGTATATTACTTTAGGTAATATGGTCATTTTAACTATTTTGTTTTTTCCAATCCAAGAACACGGAATATCTTTCCATCTTTTTGTATCTTCTTCGGTTTCTTTTAATAGGATCTTGTAGTTTTCATTATATAAGTCCTTCACTTGTTTCATTAAATTTATTCCTAGATATTTTTCAAATCAACAATTTAGAAGCCAAGGTAACAGAAAACACCCAATCAAAAACAACAAGAAAAAGGAATCCAAAATAATCTGAATAGTTTAAGAAGCCTCTGGGACAACATGAATTGTACCAACATTCGCATCGTAGGGATATCAGAAGAAGAGAGAGAGCAAGGAATTGAAAACCTATTTGAAGAACTAATGATGAAAATCTTCCATAACTTGGTGAAGAAAATACACATACAAGCCCAAGAAGTACAGAGAGTCCCAAACAAGATGAACCTAAAGAGGCCCACACCAAGACACATCACAATTAAAACACCAAAGATTAAAGACAAAGAGAGATTCTTAAAAGCAGCAAGAGAAAAGTATCTAGTTACCAACAAGGGAGCTGCCATAAGACTGTCAGCTGACTTCTCAAGAAAAAGTTGCAGACCAGAAGGGATTAGCATGAAATATTTAAACTTATGAAAAGCAAGGACCTACAACCAGGAATACTCTACCCAGCAAAATATTATTTAGAATCAAAGGACAGATAAAGAGCTTTCCAACAAGAAAAAACTAAATGGAGTTCATTAACACCAAACCATTATTACAAAAAATGTTAAAGGGACAAGAAGAACAGGGAGAAGAAGGGGGAAGTGGAGGAGGAGGAGGAGGAGGAGGAATAAGAGAAGGAGGAGGAAAAGGAGAAAAAAACAAGTGAAATGTGAATAACATAGCAATATCTACATATTTAGCAACAATTACTTTAAATGTAAATATTAAACACTGCAGTTAAAAGACATAGGGTGACTAAATGGATAAGAAAACAAGACCCTTACATATGCTTCCTACAAGAGACTCACTTTAGATCAAAAGACACATACAGACTTAATGTAAAAGGATAAGAAAAGATATTTTATGTAAATGGAAACAGAGAAGAAAAAGCTTGGGTAGCAATACTTATACCGGACAAAATAGACTTTAAAACAAAGGCTGTAACAAGAGATGAAGGTGGACCCAGTAATCCCACTTCTGGGTATTTATTCATAGAAATCCAAAACACTACTTCAAAGGGACATGTGAATCCATATGTTCATTGTAGCATTATTTACAATAGCCAAGATATGGAGGCAACCTAGGCATCCATGAATGATGAATGGATAAAGGATAGGTGATATGTATACATATAATAGAATATTATTTATCCATAAAAAAGAATTATTGTCACCTGCAATAACATGGATGGATCAAGAGGATATTGTGCTGAGTGGAGTGTCAGACAAAGAAAGACAAATGCCATATAATTTCACTTATATGTAGAATCTAAAGGATAAAATGAACAACAACAACAACAACAAACAGAAACAAACCCATAGATACAGAGAACATTGTGATGGTTGCCAGATGAGAGGGGATTTGGGGATGGGTGACAAAGGGGAAGGTATTAAAAAGAACAAATTGGTAGTTACAAAATATTTATGGGTATGTAAAGTGTAACATAAGAAATATAGTCAATAGTATTGTAATAACTATATTGTCAGATTATTACTAGACTTATTGGGGTGATCATTTTGTAAGTTATATAAATGTCTAATCATGACATCATATACCTACAACTAATATAATATCATATGCCAACTGTATTTGAAAAATAAAAAATATTTTAAAAACTGGAGTTTGGGGGCAAATGTAGAAATATAAATAATAACAGCACCACTAAAACTAGAGGTTATGCCAGGTTGCAGGTTATATAGATGACTTATTTGTTTGTTTGGATTTTTGAGACAGAACTTTATTCTGATTCTAAATGAAAAGGAATGAGAATGACAGTAACAGACAAGATTTCACCACTGAATATTCTGATGTGATTGTAGCAGTCTTATATTTGAAACTCAATAATAAAACAACTGCATTCCAAAACAGCTATTGTTGAAGATCCAAAAAATTAATGTATTTTGTAACTGCCACTTTTAATCTGAAGCCCATTCATCTCCGTTAGCATCCCAAAGATAAATCACATGTTCTACTTAGCTATATAATAGTCTAAAGCACGCTGCACTACTGACATCACAGGACAGTTGCCTATAAAACTAGACTTCCGACACTGGGCTCCAACTTCACTTTCTCACAAGTTATTATCCTCATCCATAAGAGTAGTTGTCTGAGCAACCTCTCTAGATCATGCTTATACTGTGCTGCCAAAGCTGGGTCCATGACATCTTCTGGTGGGGCAAAAGCAGGTATGGCAACAAACTCCAAGTTAGGGTCTCCAATCAGTTTTCTAGCAAGCCAAAAGAAGGGCTTTTCATAGTTGTAGTTTCTTTTAGCAGAAATGTCATAGTACTGAAGATTCTTCTTTCTGTGGAAGACAATTGATTTTGCCTTAACTTTTCTCTCCTTAATATCCACTGTGTTGCCACACAACATGATGGGGATGTTTTCACATACTCTTACCAGATCTCTATGCCAGTTAGGCACATTCTTGTAAGTAACTCTCAAAGTTACTCGCATACACACTGGACTTGAACATAATATCCATCTCTCAGTCTATTAAATTTCTCTTGACCAGCTGTGTCTCATACATTGAACGTGATAAGTCCTCTGTTGGTGTGGAACATAAGGGGGTAGACTTTGACATCCAAGGTAGCTACATACTTCTCACATTCACCAGTCAGATGATGTTTCACAAATGTAGTTATTCTAGTCCCACCATCACTAACCAATACAAGTTTAAACTGAACTTGGGGTTCTCCTTGGCAACCATTGTGATGTTACTTCCAGAAATGTCTCTGGGCCCATCTGACTGAGAGCTAGAAAGATGGTGGAAGTACAATTAAAATGCAGGGACAGGGATGACTTTACATAAGGCTGGTAAGGGTATATCATTACCTTAGATTCCAGTTCTATGCAGTTTTTCAAAACTAGAAATAACATTGTTTGCAGACTAAAATTTCCATTTGGCAGTGAAGTCACTTGTTTTCATGCTGATTCACACAGAACATGCCAAAGAAAGTTCCAGTAAAAATGTTCATGACATTTTTGATAAATAAAGAAGACAGAAAGATTGATTTTTGTGTTTTTTTTTTCTGAAAGGTTTCTCTAAATTCTTCTAAGGGAATTCATAATCTGCACTCTTTCAAGCTCTGAAGGTCAGGATAGACCAGCTATGACTTTTCCAGGATATGAGTAATAGTAAGACCAGGGGACTCATTTCTGGAGGTCTGGAGGAATGTTTTATCCAAAATCTGTAGGTGGGGTTTTCCCCCAACAAAAGACATAAGGGAGTTCCAGAGGAGTGTGCAGACTTGAAACGAGAATAGCCAACCTAACCTAAACATGACCTGGAGAGTCTGCCAGGTCTCTCAACCCTCACCCTGGTTTTCCCCACCCAGAGTGAATGGTCCTTTACATTTATTCTCATTCTTTTCTTTTACTCTCATCTAATTGTCCAACCATTTCTCCCTACAATCTCCAAATCTTAATATCCAGGCAAAAACCTGAGAAGTGTTGAATAAGCATCATTTAGAACTCTCTCTTCCTGGAAGACATGGAAGGAGACTGCTGTCAAATGCTGTTTGTAAGACTCACACCCTAGTTACAGCTACAGGGAGCCCATAAGAATCGTTGTTGGGGGAGGGATGCATTCAGAATTCTTTAGAAATGTGTATTCTGTTTAGAGAGAAATTTATAGTTTTAATGTTAAAATGAAGCTAAGTGGCTTTGTTTTCTTTATTCATTCATTCAACAAGAATGTATCATGCCCCTACTATATGCCAAGTATGGTGTTGGAAGATGTGATAGAAGACATGGTCACTGCCGACAAAGAATTTTATGGTTTAGGGAGGAAGATAGGTAATAAAATCAATAATTACAATATAGTAGTGCTGAAAAGGCTATGAGAGTTATGTATTCAGTCAGTACGCTATGGGTAATTAGGGAATATTGCCAGGAGCTCGGGGCCCAATTCCTGTATTTCTGAATGATGAATAGTAGTCAATGAGGAGACTGTGGGTGTGTGTGCACACATGTGTGTATGTGCATACATACACACACTCGCACACATGTACCCACACATATTCTCTCATAGCATTCTGGACTTCATCATTGCTCTTCTTCCAGTTGTTCAATGTTTCTCTTTCCCACTAAATTGTGATGCTCAATATTTACTGCATTGTTAACAAGCAAAGCCTTGGGCTCAGGGGTCTCCATACATGTATAGAGCAAACTGACAAATTGTGCTCTCTCTTGCAAAGGGTGATGAGACTGAAGACTGAGGCGAGAGCAGTCAGACCATAGGAGAGAAGCTACTGGGATTTTAGAACTTGGCTAATTGCTGATGTGTTGCTTAGTTATAGAAAGTCTCAGGTTATCACTAAAAGCCACTTTCTAAAGCTTACTACACATCAATGTGATTGTTTAGGCAGAAATATAAAGCAGACCAAACTTTCTTCAGCATTTTCTTCCTTCTTTATGATAGTCCCTAATTTTTCTTCTCCCTTCCCACCTGCTTGCTTCCAAACTTTCAGAAAAAGATCAGAAGATTTTATTCTTCTTTATAATTATGTTTTATTGCTTACCTCTCACATGGGCATATGCATTTTAGTAAATGCTTTAATAAAGATACTGATCTTTATTAAAAAATCCTAATCTATACCTCTCACATGTGCATATGCATTTTAGTAAATGCTTTAATAAAGATACTGATCTTTATTAAAAAATCCTAATCTATAATAGAATATATTTGGAAATTAGGAGGAAGATAAGAAGAAATCTTTCTGATGCCCTCAGGCTCATACCTATTCTGCCCATCCTACCCATTCCTTCAAAGAATGATCTCTATATTTTAATTAAACTAAAAGGTAAAGCAGAAACCTACACCATGCACCTTCAACTATAGGCCTGATTCCATTAAGGTGAATTCCAAAAGTTTCTCACAATTTTTTTTCAGTGATTGTAGTAAAGAAAAATTTATTGATCAAGAAGGCACCAACAGAGAAGATGGGCACCCAAGTGGTACCTCAAATCCATCTTAAGAAAGTACAGATTTCAGGCTTCTTTTAAGTCAAGGAAAGGGGAAATGGGAGGAGCAAAAGATGATTGACCACTGTAGATATCTGGGCAGCAGCAGGGGTCTGAAGAAGATTTTGCTAGTTGATGTGAGTCTGGGTCACAAAGTTTCTGCAAATCTTGGATAAACAATACTTACTTTCCTTTTCTCCTCAAGTCACAAGCAGAATTCCTTTAATGATTAGCATGTCTATATGCAAGACTAAGCAGAAGCAATTAGTCTGTAGGCCATGGGAACAAAGCAGGCTTAAACAAGATGGAATCAGAGAGAGTAAGCATTTCACTCTTAAAATTCCCCCCCTTTTATTGTTCATTCCTCAATGAACAGGGAAATAAGGCAACTGGGTCCAGGTTTAATTAAGAAGGAGTATTAGCTTTCAAGATGGAGTCAGATTTGTTCTCTCATTGTGCCCCCCTTTATTCAGCTGTTATAATCTCTCCTGCCCACTCCTTCTGCAATGGTCTTGAGCCTTGGAGGGGACATTCTGGGTGTTCAATAAAGAGTAACTTTTGTTATTATGTCCCCCAGGACCCAAATCATGAGTTAGCCACTGCATACTTTCTTGTTCAACTAACAAATAATCTAAAGCAATTCTATTTTCTAAGGACCCACGTACTAAGGACACTAAAGTGGTCTGTTAGAGTTTTAAAGCTTGAGCAGTAGAATGGGCCAAACGGCTGACAATATGGGTTAATTTCTATAAGATTTAGCTTGCATCAGATGCTCAAGTAATCTTTCTGTGTAGCTTATACAGGATCAGCCACTGGGATTGTTTAAGCATGAGCTATTGTGGCAGTTCCCCTGAAATTTATATTATGTAAAACATAGCTCAAAAAACAATGGACAACACTAGAATCTAATATCCACAAAGATATAATATAGTTCCTCTTGAAACATAATTTTCTGTCTATAATCACTCTCATTTTTACCAAAGGTAGCCAAATTAAGATAAATTTATCTGCAAAATAGTCTAGTTTCAATAAACTTGGACTCATTGTTTGCATAAGTCCAGCAAGAAGAGTAATTAATTATAGGGGCACCTTTAAATTTGCTTTGCTGGAATTTTCCTAAGAAATCTTCAAATTAAAATTTAAATAACCTCCCAAGGCTAAGGAATCAAGCTACATACTTGCCATCGGACTTCACCTTCAATACCTATGGATTGGGGTGAATTCTTCTACTCTCGAGAGCTCCTAAAATTTCTTGAGGTTCTTCTTTTGCTGTATCCTAAGAAAGCAACTTTCATTCCTTACCTGAAAAGCCTGCTGTGAACCATAAGCAAGGTACCAGGCTGTTTGTCCAAGGACTGCCAACATTTCTTTAGCTCTATTGGAATGTAGCTGTATTGAGTGTTAGGCAAACTGAGTAAACTGACCTCTAGTTTAGGAATAGTTGATGTAATGAGACAGATGATCTCAAAAGTCCCTAACTCTAAAATGCTGTGAATTCTATGAATTAAATTCTTATTAAATTCAACCTCTGACCTAAGGATAAGGTTAATACAATTTAAAAAGCTTAGGTTTGTCTTTTTGTACCTGATTTTTATGATGAAGTAAATGTTACAAAATCCACCATTATGAGTATATAAAATGTGTTGCAAATTTCCCTGCCACCTCTGGTTTCTTTTACCAGAGTCAATTACTGTTAATGCTTTCTTCTAGATCCTCCTAGATATTTTATATGCATATACAACGTTGTAGTCTCTTTAAGATAAGAATTTTTCCATTAATAGAAATAGGTGCAATGAACAATATATTTTATATTTTGATGTATTTAATTTGTTATTCTGTCTAGTGTGTCTCTGTTAAAATTTGTTTTTGTTTTTTTTAAATGGTTTTCAACTTCTGATCAAGATGGTGCAGTAGGCGGACACTGTACTTGTCTTCTCTCATGACCACATCAAAATTACAACTAAACTAAAGAACAACCAACATTGGAAGTCACCTGAGGTCTGGTTGGACAGAAGTTCCACAACTGAGGACATACATAGGAGGCTACCTTATGACTGCTAGGAGGAGCGGAGATGTGAAACAGATTGGTGCCACAACCGCATGTGATGACTGAGAATCCAGAGGTATATCTTGGCTGCAGAGGTCACCTGGAGGAGCAGGGATCCCGGCCACACACTGGGTTTCCAAGCCCAGGGTTCCAGTGCCAGGAAGATAAGTAGAAGTAACCTCTGGCTGTGAAAACCAGTGGAGATTGTGGCTGAGCAAGACAGAGGGCTGCAAGAATTGCAGACATTTCTCTAAAAGGGCTCACCCACAAAATTTCACACTGACAGACTCACTCACTCTGAGTTCCAGCACTGGGGAAGCTAGCTACTCGAAAAGTGCCAGAAACATAAGGAGAGAAACTGAATTGTCTGGCTTTAGGGTGAGGGCTGGAGAGGTAGCTTTCTCCCAGACAGAAATGCTGACAGTATCCATAGTTCCTTTGTTGAGCCCTCCCCACTCCAAGCAGGCAGACACAGGTGGACTCCATATCTGAGTCTCCATCACCCTTACAGGTAACCCCACCCTGGTGATTCCATGGTACCCCACCACACCCAACTTTTAGGCCCACCTAAACCTTAGCCTCCAGTTGCTTTCTCATACAAATAGCCTGTCTTGGCTCATGCTGTGAACTTTCCTAAAATCTTTCAAAGTTTCACAAAATTGAAATAAGCAACATTTGGCCTCAGCAAGCCCTGTACCACTTTCTGAGCAGTCCCAAGTCCAGCACTAACAGTAGCTGGCCTTGGTTTGCAGTTTAGCTTTGAAGTACCTCTAAGCCCAGCATTAGTGGTAGCTATCTGTGGATTACTTGCTGACTCATGCCAGGTGGCACTGGGAAGAGCACAGAATGAACTTGGCCTGTGGTATGGTCCCTACCAGGAGGCCCTCGGGCTGGCACACCTAGTGGCCTGCTTCTGATTAAGCCTGAAAACTACCTGGGGCTTCAAGCCAAGATGCCACACACAAAGGGCAGGCTGGGAAGACATCAGAGCCCTGCTAAAGTGAATCTTGCTCTGTAGGGTCAACTCCTCACCAGCCAATCCTCACAACCAGTCAGCCTGAGGGTCAATCCCTCTCGTTGATGTGCACAGAAACCAAGGCTCATCTACAACAGTAGGACACACAAAACCCATACAAGAACACACCTGGGGCATCTAACTCAGGTGACAAGGAAAAACTGTGCCACTGGGCCTCACAGGACACCTACTACATAAGGCCACTCTACTAAGACCAGGAGACTTAGGAGCTTTATTACATAGAAACAAACACAGGGAGGTAGCCAAATGGGGAGACAGAGAAAAATGTCCCAAATAAAAGAACAAAACAAAACTCCATAAAAAGAACCAAACAAAATGGAGACAAGCAATCTACCAGATGCAGAGTTGAAAACACTGGTCATAAGGATGCTCAATGAATGTAGGAGATGAGTAGATAAACTCAATGAGAACTTTAACGAAGAGAAAAAAAACATAAAAATGGAGATAGAAGACATAAAAAAGAATCAGTCAGAATTAAAGAATACAATAACTGAAATGAAGAATACATAAGAAGGAATCAATAGTAGTAGATTAGACAAAGCAGAGGGCTGAATCAGCTATTTAGAAGATAAGGTAGCAGAAAACACGTAGTCAGAAGAGCAACAGGACAAAAGAATATAAAAATGACGATAATTTAAAGGGCCTCTAGGAGAACATCAAGCATAAAAACATTTGCACGATAGGAGTACCAAAAGGAGAAGAGAAAGAGCAAGAAATTGAAAACCTATCTGAAGAAATAGTGATGGAAAACTATTTTAACCTGGCAAAAGAAGAGCAAAGGATTCAAAACAAGATGAACTCAAAGAGGCCCACACCAAGACACATCATAATTAAAATGCCAAAGGTTAAAAACAAAGAGGAACTGGGCCAAATGGCATAATTGATAGAAACTTCACTCATCCCCACTTGTGATCACATCAAAGTTGAGAAGGAAACATGGAGCAAACAGCAAGAAGAGTTGCCTGGGGGTCTAGATGAACAGAAGCACTACAGTTAGGGAGAGAAATAAGAAATCATCCTGAAACGGATGGAGATAGGAGGGGGTGAAGGCACGAGGCTGCCTGGACCCCAACAGCTGAGTAGGACAGAGGCTAGGGCAGCTGCAGTCAGCAGCTGCAGATGCGTCTTAAAGGAGCCGTGTCCACAAACGGACTTTTTTGGTGATGGACCTGCTCACTTTGAGCACCAGCACTGGGTCAGCTGCTCAGGGGCACCAGGGACTTACAGGGGGACACTGAGTTGTCAGAGAAAGGGCTGGAGGTGAGGCTCTCACATGGGCAGAAATGCTGACATTATTCATGTTCCTCTGTTGAGCCCTCCCCTCTCCCAGTGTGCAGACTAAGTGCTACCATAGTTGCCACTTCATCAAACTGGATAACAGAGGTCACTCTTCCTAAAGAGTTCCCTGAAACTCTGCCTCCCCTCACATGTGGCCCCAACCAAGCCACATTCAGCTATGTTCTTGGTGAGTCCTGTGAAACTTTCTGAGCAGCACCTAGGCTCACATTCGTGGCAGCTGATCTCGGTTTCTGGTGTGGCATGCTGAGGCAACTATAAGCACAGCATCTGTGGATTGCTTGCTGAATCTTAATAGGTGACCCCAGAGGGACACAGGCTGGAGCTAAACTTGGCCTGTATCTGAACCCCTCTCGGGACTGTGCCACTGGACACCTACTTCACAAATCCACACTAAAAAGACTGGGAGACTTAGGAGCTTTGATTAGTACATAGAAACAGACACAGAAAGACAGCCAAAATGGGAAAACAAAGAAGCAGAAATCATATGAAAGAACAGAACATAGATCAAGAAAAAATGGAGTCAAGCAATCTAACAGATGTGGGGTTCCAAACATTGGTTATAAAGATGCTCATGAACTTAGGGAAAGTGTAGATGAACTCATTGAGAACTTTAGCAAAGAGATAAAAAGCATAAAAATGGATGTGGAAATTATAAAAAGGAACCAGTCAGAAATGAAGACTGTATTATCTGAGATGAAGAGCATGTTAGCAGGAATCAACAGAGTGGAGGAAGAAGAGAATTGAAACACCAATATAGAGGATGGGGAAGCCAAGCACAACTGATCAGAATGACAAGAAAAGAGTAACCAAGGATATAATAATAGAGAGAGAGGAAGATGGTGGACTAGGTAAAAGCAGGGTTTCTCTCCTCCCAGGTCTGCATTGAAATTACGACCAAATTATAAAATAATCAACGTGGAGAATCACCTGAAGTCCAGCTGATGATAACACCTCTGTCTGATAATATAAAGGAGGAACATTGAAGTCAGTAGGAGCGGCAAAGTTGCGAATCGGGCCAAACTCGCACCCACAGGTAGTGGAGGATCACCAGGAAGGAGAGAGAGGCTGCAGAGGCTCTCCTGAAGGAGAGGGGGTAATGGTCTCATTTGTAGCTCCCCAGCCAAGGGTCCCAGCCCAGGGAAGGGGAGATTCCAATAACTGATGGTAAAAACCAGAGGGGATTCCAGCTGTCCGGGTGAAATGGAGGGAGACTGAAACCATAGATGCCCCTTTGAAAGACCTGTGCACAGGCTTTTTGACCTGTGGACACTCACCCGGGACACCAGCGGTGGGTCAGAAGATTGTGTAGGATTTGTTCTGAGAAAGGCTGCATTACCTGGTGCAAGAACTAGGGCTGGAAGGGCAGCCACTATTGTGCCTTAGTCTGGACCCCCTACTGGGCAATCTACTCACCACATCAGCTTGACTGTGTAGATAGAGCCCTCCCACAGAGCCATTAGGAAGCCCTGGCCTGAGGGCATCAGCCGGGCCACCCAACCTGCAGATTGTCCAGGGCTTTTGTTGCTGGATGGCTGCAAAGACCTGCTCCGATTCAGGACCAAGCATTCACAGCCAGCAGCCAGCGCTGAGAGCTGCATTTCCATTTCCTGCTGTTGGCCAGCGCTGTGAGCTGCATTTCCATTCCCTGCTGTTGGCCAGCGCTGTGAGCTGCATTTCCAAGAAAGGGTCAGGCAGATGATTGCTGCCAATACAAACTTGAGTGGGTCTCGGGGATCTGTGGGCCAGTCCCAGACAGCAGCTGGTCTTGCTGTGATCTGGGACTTCTGTGGGAAAAATGTGAACGGTCACTAAAGTTGCAGCAAGACTGAGGCTGCATTGATCTGACAGCCATAGTCTCTCTGAGACCCCACCCCACTCTACCCACAAATTGCCCCAGGCGACCCACTGACAGTGAACTGCCACAGCCCTGTCTATCCCCTCCCCTGATCATCCAATCCACACAGACAACAAAGTTTGGTTAGCACAGGGCGGGCACTGCACAGAAATCAGCATTAGGCAGACCTCTTCTGCTTGCAAGAGTTGCAATATTGTGTCCAGGAAGTGCAGGGGTCCGTGGGACCACACCAGATGGCAGATGGTCTCTCTGTGATCTGACTACAGCGGGAACGTCTGGGACAAGAACTTGCAGCAAAACTGAGGCTGTATTGTTCCGACGGCATTGTCTCCCTGAGATCCCAATTCACCCAAGCGACAAAGTGCCTGCAGCCCATTGACGGGCTGCCTACCCTGCCCTGTTTGGCTCTGGGGTTGTGTAGTTAGCGCAGGCTACAGACCTTGGCTAGCACAGTGAGCGCATTTCGAGAAAACAGTTGTGGGCAGACCACCGCTGCCTGTACCAGCTGCAATATCTCTTGAGGGGATTGCATGGGTCTGTATTGGCCTGACGGCTTTTGACTCTATGAGCTTCTGCTCCATCCAATACACAAAGTGCCCACCGCACGTTGATAGGCAACTGCCCCTGCCCTGGGGTTGCATGTTCAGGCCTTACATGGGCAGCAACTGACTTTGCTACAAGTGGAAACTTGTACAGGGAGCTACAGAGACAATGTTGGCGTATAAATTGACACTACAGTGACAGGGGGAAATATACTCAATAAACCTAGAAGACTCCCAGCATTTCTGTGCCACCCAGCATACATATCGTCCAGAAGTTCATCCAGTTTCAGAGATAATTGGCAACTGATAGGCAATATCAGGCCTTGAGGAGAACTGGTGCCTCTGCAAAACTGCTGCGGGTCAGGGATAGGGCATAACTGATCGCTGCCTACAGCATTGTCTCTTCCACTTATCTATAGATCAGGCATAGGCAACAACCATCTGTGGATTGCTTTGTAGTTCCCACCAGGTAGCCCTGAGCAATCAAAAGCAGTGGCTGACCTTGGCCTATGGAGGAGTCCTTCCCAAGGGGACACAAAACCAACTCATCTGAAGGCTGGCACCAGACTACAATGGAGCAACTCCTGACTAGTCCCATTAGTGGTATACAAAAAGTGTGGTTGCAACAAGAACAGAAGCCTGCTAGTGCAAACTCACTCAGAGGGGTTAACCCCCACACAACCCCTGTGGGTGCAGCCAAGTCCCATAATTAGTCAGCCTGAGCGTTAATCCCATTTACTGATCTGCTAACAACAATAAAAGCTTGGCGACAACAGATCACACACAACCCACACAAAGATCACGTCCAAATGCCCCGGCATAGGGGATCAGGGAGTGTGCAACACTCGGCCACACAGGACACCTTCCACATTAGGCCATCTGGCCAAGGCTGAGAGACAAACCAAATACTCCTGGCACATAAAAATGAACACAGAGAGGGTAATAAAATGAAAAAACAAAGAAACATGCCACAAATGAAACCACAGGAGAAAACTCCAGAAAATAAGCTAAATGAAATGGAAGCAAGCAACCTACCAGACAGGTTATAAGGATGCTCAATGAACTTAAAGGGAAAATGGAGGAACACAATGAGAACATCGACAGAGAGATAGCAAGCATAAACAAGGACATAGAAACCATCAAAAGAACCAGACAGAAACGAAGAATACAATAACTTAAATGAAGAATACACTAGAAGGATTCAACAGTAGATTGGATGAAGCAGAAGATCAAATCAACAAATTGGAAGACAAGGTAGCAGAATACACCCAATCAGAAAAACAAAAAGAACAAAAGAATTAAAAAAAAAATAAAGATAGTTTAAGAGAACTCTGGGACAACATGAAGCATATAAATATCCAGATAATAGGAATACCTGAAGAGGAAGAGAGAGAGCAAGAGATTGAGAATCTATTTGAAGAAATAATGACAGAAAACTTTTCTAACCTGGCAAAGGAATTAGACATACAAGTTCAGGAAGCACAGAGTCCCAAACAAGAAGAATTCAAACAGACTTACACCAAGACATGTCATAATTAAAACGTCAAAGGTCAAAGACAAAAAAAGAATCTTAAAAGCAACAAGAGAAAGGGAGATAGTTACTTACAAGGGTATCTCCATGAAAATGTCTGATGATTTTTCAATGGAAACTTTGAAAGCCAGAAGGGAATGGCAAGAAATAATCAATGTTATGAAAAACAAGAATCTACAACCATGAATA
Source organism: Pteropus vampyrus (assembly GCF_000151845.1). NCBI lineage: Eukaryota > Metazoa > Chordata > Mammalia > Chiroptera > Pteropodidae > Pteropus > Pteropus vampyrus. The sequence continues at coordinate 2,299,203 of NW_011889168.1, read as the reverse complement.
TTCTACCAAGCAAGGCTTTCAATTAAAATGGAATGTGAGATGAAGAGCATCCCAGATAAGGAAAAGCTTAAGGAATTCATCAATTCATCACCAACAAGCCAGCATTAAAATAAATATAAAAGGAAATTCTGTAAAAAGAGAAGGGGTAAAAAAAGGAAATGAAAATAACAAATACGAATAATAAAATGGCAGTAACTATATACCTATCAGTAATCACTTTAAATGTAAATGGATTAAATACTCTAATCAAAAGACATAGGGTAACCAAATGGATAAGAAAACAAGACCCATGCATATGCTATCTACAAGAGACCCACTTCAGATCAAACGACACTCACAGACTGAAAGTAAAGGGATGGAAAAAGATATTTCATGCAAATGGAAATGAAAAAAAAAGCTGTATTAGCGATACTTATATCAGATAAAATAGATTTTAAAACAAGGTCTATTATGTTATGAGACAAAAGTGCATTACATAATGACAAAGGGATCAATGAACCAAGAGGAAATAATCCTTGTAAACATATACGCACCCAACGTAGGAGCACCTACATACAAAAAGCAATTATTGACTGTATAGGCATAGATATATTTCTGGGCTCTCTATTCTGGTCCATTGGTCAATGCATCTGTTTTTATGCCAGTACCATGCTGTTTTACTGTAGCCTTGTAGTATAGTTTGATATCAGGTAGTGTGATACTTCCAACTTTGTTCTTCTTTCTCAAGACTGCCATGGCTATTCAGGGTCCTTTATGACTCCATATAAATTGTAGGATCATTTGTTCCAGCTCTCTGAAAAATGCCATTGGTATTTTGATAGGGATTGCATTGAATCTGTAGATTGCATTTGGCAGTATGGCCATTTTAATTATGTTTATTCTTCCTACACATGAGCATAGTATATGCTTCCATTTATTTGTATCTTCTTTAATTTCTTTTTCAATGGCTTATAATTTTCTGAGAATAGGTCTTTAATCCTTGGTTAATTTGATTCCCAGATATTTTATTGCTTTTGGTGTGATTGTAAATGGGATTGTTTTCTTAATTTCTCTTTCTGAAAGTTCATCATTGGTGCATAAAAATGCTACTGACTTTTGAATATTTATTTCGTAACCTGCTACTTTAGTGAATCCATTGATCAGTTCAAACAGTTTTTTGGTGGAATCTTTAGAGTTCTCTCTATATATCATATCATCGGCAAATAACGAGAGTTGCACTTCTTCCTTTCCAATTCGGATACCTTTTATTTCTCTTTCTTGTCTTATTGCTGTGGCTAAGACTTCCAGTACAATGTTGAAGAGGAGTGGTGAAAGTGGGCATCCCCGTCTTGTTCCTGATCTTAAGAAAAATGCTTTCAGTTTTTCCCATTGAATATGATGTGAGCTGTAGGTTTGTCTATATGGCCTTTATTACGTTGAAGTATGTTCCCTTTATTTTCACTTTGCTGAGAGTTTTTATCATAAATAGATGCTGGATTTTGTTGAATGCTTTTCTCTGCATCTATTGATATGATCATATGGTTTTTATCTTTCTATTTGTTAATGTGATGTATCACATTAATTGATTTGTGTATCTTGTACCAACCTTGCATCCCAGGAATAAAGCCAATTTGATCACGGCATATGATCTTTTTAATGTATTGCTGAATTCGGTTTCCCAATATTTCATTGAGGATTTTTACATCAATGTTCATAAAAGCTTTCAGCCTATAGTTTTCTTTTTTTGAAATGTCTTTGCCTGGTTTTGGAATCAAGATAACGGTGGCCTCATAAAAGGAGTTAGAGAGCCTTCCCTCTTCTTGAATTTTTTGGAATGATTTGAGAAGAATAGGTGATAATTCTTCTTTGAATGTTTGGTAAAAGTTACCTATGAAGCCCTCTGGTCCAGGACTTTTGTTTTTTGAGAGGTTTTTGATTATTGATCTGATTTCATTGGTGGTACTTGGTCAGTTCAGATTTTATGTTTCTTCTTGACTCAGTCTTGGTAGATTGTGTTTTGCTATGAATGTGTCCATTTCTTCCAGATTGTCCAATTTGTTGAGATATAATTGCTCGTAGTATTTTCTTATAATCTTTTGTATTTCTGTGGAGTCCATAGTTACTCTCATCTTTCATTTCTGATTGTATTTACTTGAGTCTTCTCTCTTTTTTTCCTTGATGAGTCTGGTTAAGAGTCTGTCAATTTTGCTTATCCATTCAAAGAACCAACTCTTGGTTTCATTACTCTTTTGTATTGTTTTTCTAGATTCTATTTCCTTTATTTCCACTCTGATATTTATTATTTCCTTCCTTCCACTCATTTTGGATTTTTGTTTGCTGTTCTATTTCTAGTTCTTTTACGTGTAAAATTAAATTGTTTATTTGAGCTTTTTCTTGTTTCTTGAGGTAGGCCTGTCTTGCTATGAATTTCCCTCTTAGGACTGCTTTCGCCGTATTCCAGAGATTTTGAGTGTTTTCATTTTCTTTTGTCTTTAGGTATCTTCTGATTTCTTTCTTGATCTCTTTCTTAACCCATTCATTGTTTAAAAGTATGTTATTTAGCCTACATGTGTTTGTGTATTTTCCATTTTATTTTGTAGTTGATTTCTAGTTTCATACCACTATGATCGGAGAAGATTCTTGATATAATTTCAATCTCCTTCAATTTACTGATACTTGTTTTGTGCCTTAACAGGTGGTTTATCCCGGAAAACATTCCATGTGCCCTTGAGAAGAATGTATATTCTGTTGCTCTGGAATGAAGTGCTCTTACCTTGTGTCATTTAAGGCTGCTCTTTTATTATTGATTTCCTGTTTGGAAGATATGTCCTATTATTAGTGTAATACTGTTGATCTCTCCTTTTATGTCAGTCAATATTTGCTTTATACATGTAGGTGTTCCTATGTTGGGTGCATATATGTTTACTAGATTTATGTCCCTTTATCATTATGTAATGCCCTTCTTTGTCTCTTATTATAGACTTCGTTTTAAAGTGTATTTTTTTCTGATATAAGTATTGCTACTGCAGCTTTATTTTCATTTCCATTTGCATGAGATATCTTTTATCATCTCTTTCAGTTTGTGTGTCTGAACTGAATTGGGTCTCTTGTAGACAGCCTATGTGAGGGTCTTGTCTGCTCATCTATTCAGCTACCCTATGTCTTTTGATTGGATCAGTTACTCCATTTACATTTAAAGCAATTGTTGAGAGGTACATAGTTATTGCCATTTTATTATTCATATTTTTATGGGTTTTTTTTTCGTTTTCTTCTTCATCTTAAAGAAGTCCCCTTAACATTTCTTGTAATACTGGCTTGTTGATGATGAATTTTTTAGCTTTTTTCTTTCTGGGAAGATCTTTATCCCACCTTTAATTTTAATTGATAACCTTGCTTGGTAGAGTACTCTTAGTTGTGTAGGTTCCTGCTTTTCATCACTTTGAATATTTTATGCCAATCCCCTCTGACTTGTAAACTTCCTGTTGAGAAATCAGCTAATGTTCTTGCACTACTTTTGTAAGTAACTAGCTGTCTCTCTTTTACTGTTTTTAGGATTCTCTCTTTGTCTTTGACATTTGGCATTTTAATTATTATCTGTCCTGGTGTGGGCTTGTTTGTTTTCCTCTTCTTTTGGATTCTTTGCACTTCCTGAACTTGTATTTTTAGTTCCTTCACCAGGCGAGGCAAGTTTCCTTTCAAGTCATCATTTCTTCAAATAAGATTTCAATCCCTTCATCTCTCTCTTCTCCTTCTAGTACCCCTATGATGTGAATATTAGTATGCTTCATGTTGTCCCAGATCTCTTAAGCTTTTCTCATTATTTTGATTCCTTTTTCTTTTTACTGCTCAGGCTGCATGTTTTCTGCTACCTTGTCTTCCATCTCACTGTTTCCATCCTCTGCTTCATCTAATCTAGTGTTGATTCCTCCTAGTGTATAATTCATTTGTTATTGTCGTCTTAATTTTTTGACTTTTTTATGGTTTCTATGTCCCTCCCTTTTTTTAGCTTTGTTGAAATATAACAGACAATTAGTTACTCATATTTACATTGTACATGTCAATGAATTTTTTTCAATTATAGTTGGCATACAATAACATTAGTTTCAGTTGTAAAGCATAGTGATTAGAGATGTATATAGCTCTCAAAGTGTTCACCCCACTAAAATCTAGTAACGCTCTTGTCTCTTACATATTTATTACAACATCATTAACTATTTTCCTTATGATATACTTTATATATCCATGTCTATTTTGTAACTATCTATTTGTACTTCTTACTTTCTTTGCCCATTTTTCCTCCCCCTAACCCCCTCTTATTTAGTAACCCTCAAAATAGTCCCTCTATATCTATGAGTTTATTTTCACTTTTGTTGTTGTTTATTTTGTTTTTTAGATTTCATATGTACATTAAATCATGCGATGTTATCTTTCTCTATCTGACTTATTTTTTCAGCGCAATTCCTCTAGGCCCATAAAGGCAATATCTTTTTCCATCTCCTTCCTTTTAGTCTGTGTGTGTCTTTTAATCTGAAGTAGTCTCTTGTAAGCAGTATATGTACAGGTCTTGTTTTCTTATCCATTCAGCCCCCCTATATTGTGGTTGGAGCACTTAATTCTTTTACAATCGAATTAGCCGTTGATAAGAATGTAGTTATTACCATTCTTTATTCATGATTTTGATAGATGTTTTTTTTCTTCTTAAAGAAGTCCTTCCAACATTTCCTGTAATACTGGCTTGGCGTTGATGAATTTCTTTAGATTATTTTTGTCTGGGAAGTTCCTTATTTGTCCTTCATCTCTAAATGATAGTTGTGTTGGATAAAGTATTTTTGGTTGTAGGTCCTGGGTTTTCATCACATCGAATATTTTGTGCGAAGTCCTTCTGTTGTCCATGGTTTCTTTTGAGAAATCAGCTGCCAGTCTTATGGATGCTTCCTTGTAGGTAACCAACTGCTTTTCTCCTGCTGCTTTTAAGATTCTCTTTGTATTTAATCTTTGGCATTTTAATTATGATGTATCTTGGTGTAGGCCTCTTTGGGCTCCTGATTTTTGGGACTCTCTGAGCTTCCTAGGGTTGTATGTCTATTTTCTTCACCAGGTGAGGGAAATTTTCCATCATTATTTCTTCAAATACCTATTCAATGTCTTTTTTTCCACCTCCCCTATGACATGGATATTTTCACATTTAATTGTGTTCCATAGGCTCCTTAAATTGTTATAGTCTTGGCTTCTTTTTTCTTGCCGTTCTGATTGAGTGTCCTTGGCTTCCCCATGTTCTATATCAGTGGTTCAATCTTCTTCTTTATCCACTCTGTTGATTCCCTCTAATATACTCTTCATCTCAGATAATGTGTTCATCATTTCTGACTGGTTCCCTTTTATAATTTCCATTTCCATTTTTATGTATTTTAGCTCTTTGTTAAAGTTTTCACTGAGTTCATCTACTCTTCCTCTAAGTTGATTGAGCAACTTTATTACCAGTGTTTTGAACTCTGCATCTGTTAGACTGCTTGACTCTATAATTCCTTGATCTCTGTTCTGTTCTCTCATATGGTTTCTGCTTCTTTGCCTTCCCTTTTTTTTTCTTTTCTGTGTCTATTTCTATGTGCTAAGCAAAGCTCCTAATTCTCTCACTTTTATTAGTGTGACTTTGTGTAGTAAGTGTCCAGTGGCACAGTCCTGAGAGGGATTCAGCTGTAGGCCTTTGTCCCTTGGGGTCACTTGTGAAGATTCAGCAAGCAATCCATAGATGCTGTGCTTATAGTTGCCTCAAGAGGCCACACCAGAAAGAGGCCAGCTGCCACTAGTGTGAGTCTTGGAGCTGCTCAGCAAGGAGCACTGGACTCGCTGAGGACACACTTGGATGTGGTTTGGGTAGGGCCACGAGTTGGGCGAGGCGGAGTTTCAGGGAATCCTCTGAGTGGAGCGACTTCTGTTATCCAATTTGATAACATCTTAGCTATGGTGGCACTGAGTCTGCACTCTGGGTGGTGTGGTGGGGAGGAGACAGTTCAACAGAGCAACAATGGATACCTCCAGCACTTCTGCTAGAGAGAGAGCCTTTCCTCTTGCTCTTCTCTGACAACTCAGTGTCCCCCTGTAAGTTCTTGGTGCCCCCTGAGAAGCTGACCCAGCACTTGTGCTTAGAGCAAGCAGGTCCATCACCATGAAAGTCCGCTCAGGGGCGTGATCCTTTTAAGAGGTGTCTGTTGCTGTGGGCTGCAGTTGTTGCTGCTGCAGCCTCTGGTCCACTCAGTTGCTTGGGACTGGGCAGCCTCGTGTCTTCGCCCCATCCTACCTCCAACCATTGCAGAGTGATTTCTTATTTCTCTCCCTAGTTATAGTGCGTCTGTTCATCTAGACTCTAGGTGACTTTGCTTGCTGTTTGTTCTGTTTCTGTTACAACTTTGATTTGGTCACAAGAGGAATGAACAAAGCCTTTATCATCTATGTCTCTCTATCCCCTTTTATGCTTACTATCTCGTTGTTGACATCCTAACTGAGCTCATATCTTTTTTTCCTAGGTTTATTGAACATCCTAATAACTAGAGTTTTGAACTCTGTATCTGGTAGGTTGCTCGCTTCCATTTAGTTTAGTTTTTTTCTGGAGTTTTCTCCTATTTTATTTGCAGCATGTTTCTTTGCTTTCTCATGTTAGTTGCCTCTCTGTGTTTGTTTCTATGTATTAGGTAGATTTGTTATGTCTCCTAGGCTTGGCCAGGTGGCCTTATGTAGTAGGTGCCTTGTGTGGTCCAATGGCACAGCCTCCCTGATCACCTGGGCCAGTCACTCCAGAAGGGTCCCTTTCGTGAGTTGTGTGTGCTCTATTTTAGTTAAGCCTTGATTGCTGTTAGCACATCAGTGGATGGGATTGACTCTCAGACTAACTGGCTGTGAGGATTGGCCAAGCCCCCAGAATGAGCTGCTATGTGTGGGATGACCTCATGGAGTGGATTTACCCCAGTAAGTTCGTGTACCTGTTGAGACTATCTTTTAGTGTAACACTTGTGGGGCTAATCAGGTGGTGCTCTGTTGAGGTCTGACATCAGCCAGTGGGTGTGTTGCTTTTGGCACCCCTTGTGAAGGGCTTTCATGTAGGCCAAGGTCAGCCACTGCTTGTGACCACCTGGGGCTACATGATAGGAGCTACAAAGTGACTTATGGGTGGTTGATGCCTGTCGTGGATGTGGAGGCAAGTGGGAGAGACCACAGTGCAACCTTAGGCTGGCTGCTACCAATACTGGGCCTGGGGCAGCTTAGCAGTAGATCCAGGGAACCCAGGGCCTGATGCTGCCTGTTGGCTGCTTGTAAGGCTCAGCAGCTGAAAAAGCCTTTGAGTGATACACAGGTTGGGTGGGGGCAGGGACTCAGAGATTCACCAGGATAAAATGAGCAGATTTCACCCCACCAATACAGATTCAGGTTTGGTGCCAGTGCTGAGCCTATAATCACTTCCAAAAGTCTCAGATTACACTGAGGCCAGCTGCTACCCATTTGGGCCTACAGAACCCCAAGATTTGTTTAAGAGATAACTGCATTTTGGGCCAGCACTGGTTGCCTGCCACTGAATGTTTATCCTGAGGTGTGTGAGCTGCTTGAGCTGTGGACTATTGATTACTATTAAATGTACTCTCGATCAAGAGCACAAAGTGAGGCTAGTTGCCGGATAACAAGTTTGCCATGTGAAATTTGCGAGTTGGGGGAGGCGAGGGTCTCAGGGAATCAGGGGGTGGAGCAAGGCCATCTCACCAGGCCCATGCAGATATTGTATTGACTGTGTGAGGGGAAGGTTCAGTATAGGCACAATGGCACCTGCCTGTAGCCTGCACACAAGGAGGGCCAGACAAAGGGACAATGGCGACTGTCTCTCTAGCCCTCTCCATGAAGCCACACAACTCGGTCTTTCCCTGTATGTCTCTTGTTCCTTCAGAGCAGCTGAACCTCCACCAGAGCCCAGGGTGAGTGTCTGTGAGCAAGAGAGTCTATGCACAGGCCCTTTAAGTAGACATCTGTATTTCCAGGTTCCTTCCATCTCACCAGGATAGTCAGAATCCCCACTGATTTTTACAGTCAGTCACCTCAGGAGAAACATTCAGTGGCAGGCAACCAGTGCTGGTCCAAGATGCAGTTATCTGTGGGATCAACTCTTCCTGTCACTGGAATCTGGGCTGAGGAGCTCCAATATGGGGCTGGGGCCCTTTGCTCCTTCAAGAGGAACCTCTAAAGCCGAGATATCCCTCCAGATGCTAAACCAGGTGTGGGTGCAGGACTATCCCATTTCATGTCTCTGCCCCTCCAGCCAGTCTTGATATGTTCTCTTCTTTATAACTTTAGTTATAGGCAATATGTTCAGCTAGATCTCAGGTGGTTCTCCAAGTTGAGTGTTCTATAATTTAGTTGTAATTTTAATGTGTTCATAAGGGGTGGTGAATACTGTGTTTACCTATCCTCACCATCTTGACCCCTCCTCCAGAGTCCATACTTTTAATGACACTGTCTCCCATATAAAAATAAATATTTGAAATATTTATGTAAGAAAAATTCATATACACAAGAAACAGGCTTCTTAAAAGTCTATTCCTTGTATATAGAAATAAACCATTGTTAAAAACTAGCTATTTAGTTTTATCTGATAGAAAAGCCAAGCTAACACTGATAAAGTGCTTTTATTTGCCAGATACATTTTTAATTTTTTAAAAAATTGTTACAATAACACTTTGAAGTAGATTCTATTAATATCCAATTTTACAGAGGCCTGGAGAAATTTAATGATTCTCCCAAGGCCACACAGCTAGTAAATGTCTGAGATGGGATATGAACTCAGTCAGTCTGGCTCCAGTGTCATGTTTTTAACCACTATGAAGTATGTCTCTCAATAGAATATGTTGGGATTTGACGAGTCGCAATGATTTACACCTCTCCTATCTGAGCTTGCAGGATTCAAAAGATGAGATAAAACATTATCAGCTTTGTTATTGCTAAAGATGTTTGGATAATGAAACTTAGGTGAGTGGCAGACTAGACTTCCTGATACTGCATCGAGGCAATAGGGAGAATTATCTACCTGTTACAGGCCTCTGCCCTGAAACTCACAACCCTTTGCAGGCAGGTATCAGTGAATGGAAGAAACAGAGTTGCACTTGCCTAGATTTTTCTCCCAATTTCATCCACTAGGTAAGTCAGAGTGATGTCAGGACAGAGGCGAAGATTGTGACAACAGGTAAAGAAAGTAATGAGAAATAAGTATCCCGCCTCCAGCCAAATAGTAGTAAATTTGGTATATGTAAATTAAGATATCCCTTAAAAATAGTGAGGCATTGCATTGGAAAGCTTTCTTTACTTAGAATTACTGTAATGCAGTGAAAAAGAAAACTAGTTTAGGCATTAGGAGACCTGGTGGTTCTGCTAGATATGTGACTATGGGCATTACATTTCATTCCTCTGAGCCAGTAATTAATTAGCCCATCCAAAAATTCTGCCAGTAAAGTATATTTTGTGAGAACAGCTTAAAAACAAACTCATCTCTACTTATAGAAAAAGGAAGAAAATTCTTTCTTAAATGGTTTCCTTTGTCTGGATTTATTTTCCTAAGCTTACCAAACTAAGACATTGATTTCTATTGCTGTATAATTTAAATGGAATTCATGGGGCCTTTTATGTTTTTCTTCTCTACTCCTCCCTTTCTTACATCCTGTTATTCTTTCTTTGTCCCACGCTTTTACTTGAGGAAACTTTTTATGTTGTCTCTTAAATTTACTTCATATTTATGTATTACAACCTCTTTCAACCCACACATTCTCTATTAAAGCAATGAGAGAGAGAGAGAGAGAGAGAGAGAGAGAGAGAGAGAAAGAGAGAGAGAGAGAGAGAGAAAGAAAGGGAGAGAGAGAGGGGAAAGGAAGGGAAGGATGGAAAAAAGAAAAAAATTAAAGCTATTTTGCATTTCTTTTTTAAATGTTTTTTTCTTCATTTTAAAAATTATAGAGTAAAGCACAGTTGTTATTTGTATATACTTATTTATTGGTCTAATTATTTATTCAAAGCCTTTTTCTTGTCATTTAAGCTATAAGCTACATGAGGTAAGACACTACAATCTTTGTCCTGTTTTGTATACCTGTACTTTGTTGGGTGCTGAGCATAATAATGAGTAGTTTTTAAAAAGTTCAATAATTAAAGAAACCAAAACTGCATAGATGTCTCATTATAAAAATTGATAATTTTCATCAATTGTTTTTATATGACAATTTTTTCCACATTTTCTTCTAGGTGAGCATGCAACCTTTCCCTTCTGGCCCCAATGTAGCCAACTGATTTAATCAATTCAGTAAAATAATCAACTGATTCAGCTAAAAATATATAAAAGCATTATTTGGCTTCATTGATCATTAAATTGATTGACTAAAATAGTACCTCAGTTCATGAATTTACCGTGAAACAGCTCAGGTCTTGATGTAAATGCTTTACCCAGGTCCAGTGACACAATCAGCTCTCTTTATGCATTGCCAGTGAGTCTGTCTATGCAGGGGATCTATGGTTATTTGAAACAGAAGGAGCTATTTGGATCACCTTAATCTGGCAAAGATAAAAAGGTGGGCCTTGTTGGTATCCAACATTTCAGAGACTTAGAGTATATTCCTCTAAGAAGTTCAGCATTTGCTATATTTGAGAAAATTACAAAAAGTAATAGAAGAAGGTTTGGAGAAACATGGCAGAGTGAGAGACGTCTCCAGATCTTTCCCCTTGAAACAACAATAAGCTGAACATCTAAAACTCAATAAAAAACACCCAAATTTCACACTAGCATGTCTGAGCATGGCATCTGCATGTAAGAGCTACCACAGGTCAGAACCCCAAGTATCGGGCGGTGGACTGGGAGAAATAAAGAAACTGATGCTTGCAGCTGTCGGGGCTACCTGTAGGAGAAGGGGGAGGGGAGAAAGTGTAGCGAATTCCTTGAACAGCAGTTACTGGGAGAGTTGTGAGTTTCACGCAGCTGGTGGCAGGGCCCAGTCATCAGGGCAGGAAGCAGAGAAGCAGGACGGCAAAAAAACAACAGTTGATTTTTACCAGCCACGGTTGAAAAACCGAGGATGAGCTGCAGCCCCCAACTCCCAACCCAGAGGGCCCCTCCCCGCATACCCTCCAAAACCAAATACCACGGAGCCCCAGGGGACTCTGGGCAAACGCTACCAAAACAGTTGCTAACACTCACAGGGACTGAAACTGAAAGTAGCGAGCATGATTAAATATCTATCAGAAAAGAAAACGGCATTATTAAGACTTTATATATGGAGGGATCCAAGAGGCTTAGACACCATCTACTAGAAACCAAAAGAAAAGCTTCTTCTTTGCAGCAGGCTAAAGAGCAACCTTTATATAATAAATCTTTCTGGAAAAAAGCTGAATACACTTCCATTAATGCCCAGGCAGAGAAATAGTCCATTAAACACCATGAACAATCTAGGTGACAAGGCATCTCAGAAAGAAAGAGAAAAATCTCCAGAAAATGAGCTTAAAGACATAGAAATATGCAACTTAAATGACAGAGAATTCAGGATGGTACTTCTGAAAAAACTCAGAGAGTTCTGAAATGAGTCATATCAACAATTTCAGAAATTGAAAAACCACCTAGATGAGCAGAGCAAGCAGATTGAAACCCTCAAAAAGAACCAAGTAGAACTTCTGTAGATGAAGATGAGGAAAGTTTATATTATTACAGGCCTATCTCAAAAAATAAGAATGAGTCCAAATAAACCTAATGCTTTGTCTTAAAAATTAGAAAAGGAAGAACAAATGAAGCTCAAAGTCAGCAGAAAGAAAGAAATAATCAAAATTAAAGCAAAATAAATGAAATTGAAAACAAAACAAAAAAATCAATAGAAAAAAATAAATGCAACAGACAGCTGGTTCTTCAGAAGATTGGTAAAATTGACAAACCACTGGCTAGACTCATTAAAGAAAAAAGAGAAAGGACACAAATAAACACAATCAGGGATGAAACAGGTGAAATTTTGATTGACATCATAGAAATACAAATTTCTCTTTTATTAAAATAAGATAAAATAGTGAATGGAGGAAGATGGTGGACTAGGTAGAAACAAGGTTCGTCTCCTCCCAGGTCCACATTGGAATTACAACCAAATTATAAAATAATCCACGTGGAGAATCACCTGAAGTCCAGCTGATCATAACACCTACATCTGATCATATAAAGGAGCCACATCGAAGAGGGTAGGAGGGGAAAAGCCACAAATCGGGCTAGACCAGTACCCACGGGTGATGGAAGATCACCGGGAGGGCGAGTGAGGCTGCAGAAGCTCCCTGAAAGAGAGACGGTTTCTGGTCTCATCTGGGCTCCCAGCCCAGGGAAGAGGAGATTCCAGTAACTCTGACTGTAAAACCAGAGGGGATTCCGTCCGTCTGGATGAGATGGAAGGAGAATGAATCCCTACACTTCCCTTTGAAGGACCCATGCACAGGCTTTCCTACCTATAGACACTCACTCCATGGGTCAGAGGCTTGCATAGAATTCATTCTGAGAAAGTCTGCATTACCTGGTGCCAGAATGAGGGCTGGAAGGGCAGCCACCATTGTGCCTTAGACGAGCTCCCCTACAGGGCAATCTACTGACCACGCCAGCTTGACTGTGCAGACCCCTCCCACAGAGCCATTAGGAAGCTCTGGTCAGAATAGATCAGTCCGCCCCACCCAAACTGCAGATTGCCTGGGGAATTTGCTGCTGGATGGCTGCCAAACTCTGGTCTAATTCAGGGCTAAGCATTCACAGCCTGGGGCCAGAGCCTTGTTTCCAATCCCTCAGCCTCCAGCTCTGTGAGCTACATTTCCATTCCCAGCAGGCAACCAGCACTGTGAGCCACATTTCCGAGATAAGGACAGGCGGATCACTGCTGCCAGCGCGAACTTGGGCAGATATCCAGGAACTTTGGGCCAGTCTCAGACAGCAGCGGGCCTTGCTGTGAACTGGGACTTCTGCGGGAACGTGCGAACAGTTACCAAAGTTGCAGGAAAACTGAGGCTGCATTCTTTTGACGGCCATTGTTCTCTGAGACCCCACCCCACCCTACCCACAAATTGCCCCAGGCGACCCATTGACAGTGAACTGCCACAGCCTGTCCATCCCCTCCTCTGAACTCTCAATCCACACAGGTAACAAACTTTGGCTAGCACAGGGTGGGCACTGCACAGAAATCAGAATCAGGTAGACCTTTGCTGCTTGCAAGAGTTGCAATATTGTGTCCGGGAAGTGTAGAGGTCTGTAGGACCGCCTCAGACAGCAGCTAGTATCACTGTGATCTGTGACTACAGCAGAAATATCCAGGCCCAGAAGTTGCAGCAAAGCTGAGGCTGTATAGGCCAGACAGACCTTGTCTCGCTGAGATACCGCTTCACCCAAGCCACACAGTGCCTGCAGCCCATTGACAAGCAGCCTCTTGTGCCCTGCTTGGCTCTGGGGTTGTGCAGTCAGCGCAAGCAACAGACCTTGGATAGCACAGTGAGCGTATTTTGAGAAAACCAGTTGTGGACAGACCACTGCTGCCTGTACCAGCTGCAATATCTCTTGAGGGGATCGCAGGGGTCCGTATTGACATAATGGCTTTTGACTCCTTGAGCTTCTGACTCATACAATACACAAAGTACCTGCTGCACATTGATAGGCAGCTGCCCCTGCTTGGAGGTAGCGCATTTAGGCCCAGGGTGGGCAGCAGCTGACCTTGCTACAAATGGAAACTTGTACAGGGAGGCACAGAGACAGCGTTGGCATGTTAATTGACACTGCAGTGGCAGGGAGAAGTTTACTCAATAGACCCAGGAGACTACCAAGGTCCCTGCACCACCCAACACACATACTGCCCAGAAGTTCATCCAGTTTCAGAGATAACCAGAAACTAACAGGCAGTGTCAGGCCTTGAGGAGCTCTGGTCCATCTGCAAAACTGCTGCAGGTCAGGGATGGGGGATAACCGACTGCTGCCTACAGTGTTGTCTCTTCCACTTACCTATAGATCCGGCATAGGAAACAACCATCTGTGGATCGCTTTGTAGTTCCCACCGGGTAGCCCTGAACAATGAAAAGCAGTGGCTGACCTTGGCCTATGGGGAAGCCCTTCCCAAGGGGCCACAAAACTAATGCACCAGGAAGCTGGCACCAGACCACAATGGAGCAACTCCTGACTAGTCTCATTAGTGATACACACAAAGGGTGGTAGCAACAAGTACACAAGCCTGTTAGGGAAAATTCCACTTAGTGGAATCAACCCCCACACAGCAACTCTTATCCTATGGGTGCAGCCAAGTCCTGCAATTAGTCAGCCTGAACGTTAATCACATCTACTGATCTACTAACAACAATAAAGCCTTGGTGACAACAGAAGATCACACATAACCCACGCAAAGATCATGTCCAGAGCCCCTGGCATAGGATATCAGGGAGAGTGCGCCACTCAGCCACACAGGACACCTTCCACATTAGGCCATCTGGCCAAGGCTGAGAGATGAACCAAATATTCCTGACACATAGAAATGAACACAGAAAGGCTAATAAAATGAGAAAACAAAGAAACATGCCACATGTGAAACAACGGGAGAAAACTCCAGAAAATAAGCTAAATAAAATGGAGATAAGCAACCTACCAGAGTCAGAGTTCAAAATAATGGTTATAAGGATGCTCAACGAACTTATGGGGAGAATGGATAAGCACAATGAGAACCTCAACAGCATAAAAAAGGACATAGAAACCATAAAAAAGAACTAGACAAAAATGAATACAATAATTGAAATGAAGAATACACTAGAAGGATTCAACAGTAGATTGGATAAAGCAGAAGATTGAATCAGTGAATCGGAAGACAAGGTAGCTGAATATACCCAATCAGAACAACAACAAACAACAAAAGAGAATTTAAAAAATGAGGATAGTTTAAGAGACCTTTGGGACAACATGAAGCATAAAAATATCCGGATCATAGGAGTACCCAAAGCAGAAGAGAGAGAGCAAGGGATTGAGACTCTATTTGAAGAAAGAATGACAGAAAACTTCCCTAACCTGGCAAAGGAATTATACATACAAGCTCAGGAAGCACAGAGTCCCAAATAAGTGGAATTCAAACAGACCTACACCAAGACACATTATAATTAAAATGCAAAATATCAAAGACAAAGAGAACTTCTTAAAAGCAGCATGAGAAAGGGAACTAGTTACTTACAAGGGTACCCCCATAAGAATGTCTGCTGAATTTTCAATGGAAACTTTGCAGGCCAGAAGTTAATGGCAAGAAATATTCAAAATTATGAAAAACG
Organism: Pteropus vampyrus; assembly: GCF_000151845.1. Taxonomy (NCBI): domain Eukaryota; kingdom Metazoa; phylum Chordata; class Mammalia; order Chiroptera; family Pteropodidae; genus Pteropus; species Pteropus vampyrus. Next base: position 2,283,906 of record NW_011889168.1, on the reverse strand, counting down.
AGAATCTATAACCACGAATATTCAACCCAGCAAGGCTTTCGATTAAAATGGAAGGTGAGACAAACAGCTTCCCAGACAGGATAAAGCTTAAGGAATTCATTGCCAACAAGCCAGCATTACAAGAAATATTTAAGGGTCTTCTGTAAAAAGAGAAGGGGTAAAAAAGAAAATAGAAATGACAAATATGAATAATAAAATGACAGTAACTATGCAACTATCAGTAATCACTTTAAATGTAAACAGATTAAATGCTCCAATGAAAAGACATAGGGTAACCGAATGAATAAGAAAACAAGACCCAAGTATTTGCTGTCTACAAGAGACCCACTTCAGATCAAATGACACTCACAGACTGAAAGTAAAGGGATTGAAAAAGATAGTTAACGCAAATGGAAATAAAAAAAAAAAAGCCGGAGTAGCAATATTTATATCAGAAAAAAATAGACTTTAAAACAAAGGTTATAATAAGAGACAAAAAAGGGCATTACATAATGATAAAAAGATCGATAAATCAAAAGGACATAACCCTAGTAAACATATACGCACCCAACATAGGAGCACGTACATTCATAACGCAATATTGACTGACATAAAAGGAGAGATCAATAGTAATACACTCATGGTAGGAGACTTTAACACCTCATTGATCTTCCAGGCAAAGAATCAATAAAAGAAAACAATGGGCCTAAACAATGGACCACATGTTAAGACACAAATTAAGTCTCAATAAATTTAAGAAGATCGAAATCATATCTACCATCTTCTCTGATCACAATGGTATGAAACTAGAAATCAACTACAAGGAAAAACCAAAAAATACACAAACACATGGAGGCTAAATAACATGCTACTAAACAATGAATGAGTTATTAATGAGATCAAGGAAGAAATCAAAAGATACCTAGAGAAAAATGAAAATAAAAACACAACGATTCAAAATCTCTGGGACACAACGAAAGCCATCCTAACAGGGAAATTCATAGCAATACAGCAAATGAAGCCCAAATTGAACAGAAGGAAAGAAATAATAAAGATCAGAGCAGAAATAAATGAAATAGAGTTTAGAAAAAGAATACAAAAGATTAATAAAACCAAGAGCTGGTTCTTTGAAAGAATAAAAAAAAAAATTGACAGACCCTTAGCCAGACTCATCAAGGAAAAAAGAAAGAGGACTCAAATAAATACAATCAGAATGAAAGAAGAGAAATAATGACGGACTTTACAGAAATACAATGGATCATAAGAAAATACTATGAGCAATTATATGCCAAAAAAATGGGACAATCTGGAAGAAATGAACTTATTCCTAGAAACATACAATCTCTCAAGACTGAGTCAAGAAGAAACAGAAAATCTGAACCAACCATTTACCAGCAATGAAATAGAATCAGTAATCAAAAACCTCAAAAAAAAAAAAAGTCCTGGACCAGATGGCTTCAAAGGTAACTTTTATCAAACATTCAAAGAAGAATTAACACCTACGCTTCTCAAACTGTTCCAAAAATTTCAAGAAGGAAAGTTCTCTAACTCCTTTTATGAGGCCACCATTATCTTGATTCCAAAACCAGGCAAAGACATTTCAAAAAAAGAAAACTATAGGCTGAAAGCTTTTATGAGCATTGATGTAAAAATCCTCAATGAAATATTAGGAAACCGAATTCAGCAATACATTAAAAAGATCATATGCCATGATCAAATTGGCTTTATTCCTGGGATGCAAGGTTGGTACAAGAGACGCAAATCAATTAATGTGATACACCACATTAACAAATCGAAAGATAAAAACCATATGATCATATCAATAGATGCAGAAAAAGCATTCAACAAAATCCAGCATCTATTTATGATAAAAACTCTCAGCAAAGTGAAAATAAAGGGAACATACCTCAACGTAATAAAGTCCATATATGACAAACCTACAGCTCACATCATACTCAATGGGAAAGGCTAAAAGCATTTTTCTTAAGATCAGGAACAAGACAAGGATGCTCACTTTCACCACTCTTTACCATTGTATTGGAAGTCTTAACCACAGCAATAACACAAGAAAGAGAAATAAAAGGCATCTGAATTGGAAAGGAAGAAGTACAACTCTCGTTATTTGCTGATGACATGATACTATATATAGAGAACCCTAAAGATTCCTCCAAAAAACTGTTAGAACTTAGCAATTAATTCAGTAAAGTAGCAGGTTACAAAATAAATATTCAGAAGTCAGTGACATTTTTATATACCAATGATGAACTTTCAGAAAGAGAAATTAAGAAAACAATCCCATTTACAATTGCACTGAAAATTATCAAATACCTGGGAATCAAATTAACCAAAGAAGTAAAAGACCTGTTTTCAGAAAATTATGTCATTGAAAATGAAATTGAAGAAGATACAAATAAATGGAAGCATATACCGTGTTCATGGGTAGGAATAATCAACATCTCTAAAATGGCTGTACTACCCAAAGCAATCTATAGATTCAATGCAATCCCTATCAAAATACTAATTGCATTTTTCAGAGAGCTGGAACAAATGATCCTAAGATTTCTATGGAGCCATAAAAAACCCCAAATAGCCATGCAATCTTGAGAAAGGAGAACAAAGTTGGAGGCATCACAGTACCTGATATCAAATTACACTACAAGCCTACAGTTATCAAAACAGCATAGTACTGGCATAAATACAGACACATTGATCAATGGAACAGAATAGAGAGCCCAGAAATAAACACACACATGTATGCTTGCTTAATATATGACAACGGAGTTAAGAATATACAATGATGTAAAAATAGTCTCTTCAATAAATGATGCAGAGAAAATTAGACAGATACATGCCAAAAAAAAAAGGAAGAAGGAAGAAGGAAGAAGGAAGAAAGAAGAAGGAAGAAGGAGAAGAAGGAGAAGAAGGAGAAGGAGGAGAAGGAGGAGGAG
>NW_011889168.1:2100524-2280868 GCF_000151845.1 Pteropus vampyrus | reverse complement strand
AGAAGGAGGAGGAGAAGGAGAAGGAGAAGGAGAAGGAGGAGAAGGAGAAGAAGAAGAAACTGGACCACCTTCTTACATCATATACTAAACTCAGAGTTGATTAAAGACTTAAATGTAAGACCTGAAACCATAAAACTTCTAGAAGAAAACATAGGCAGTAAACTCTTTGATATTACTAACAGGAATTTCTTTTCAGATATATCTCCTCGGGCAAGAGAACAAAAGGAAAAATAAACAAATGGGACTACATCAAACTAAAAAGTGTTTGTACAACAAAGGAAACCATCAACAAAACAAAGACAACCGACTGATTGGGAGAAGATATTCGCTAATGATACATCTGGTAAGGAGTTAATATCCAAAATATATAAAGAACTTATATAACTCAACAACAAAAAAACAGAAACAATCCAATTAAAAAATGGGCAGAAGACTTGAACAGATACTTCTCCAAAGAGGAAATACAGATGGCTAATAGACATATAAAAAGGTGCTCAAGGTTGCTAACCATCAGAGAAATGCAAATTAAAACCACAATGAGATATCACCTGACACCTGTCAGAATGGCTATCATCAATAAATCAAAGAACAGCTAGTGTTGGCAAGGATGTGGAGAAAAGAGAACCTTCATACATTGTTGGTGGGATTGCAAATTGGTACAGACACTATGGAAAACAGTATGGAAGTTTCTCAAAAAATTAAAAATGGATATACCTTTTGACCCAGCAATTGCGCTTCTGGGTATTTATCCAAAGAAAACCGAAATAATAATTCATAAAGACCTATGCACCCCAATATTCATGGCAGCACAATTTACAATAGCCAAGATATGGAAGCAACCTAAATACTCATCAACAGAAGATTGGATAAAGTAGTAATGGTTTATATATACAATGGAATGTTACTCAGCCATTAAAAAAATGAAATCCTACTATTTGCAACAACATGGATGGACCTAGAGATTCTTATGCTGAGTGAAATACGTCAGATAGATAAAGATAAATACCATATGATTTCTAATGAACAAAAAGAACAAACTAATCAAAAACAGACACAAATATAGTGGACATTTTGGTGATGGACAGAGGGGAGGGTGTTTGTGGGGCTGGGAGGACAGGGTGAAGAGCGAAAGAAGAACAAATTAATAGTCAATAGTTGGTCATGGGGATGGGGAGCACAGCATAGGGAATGCAGTTAGCATTAATATGATGGCTAGGTGGAGGGCCAGGGGAGGGAGGGAGTAAATGGGGGGAATCATTTTATAAACTATATAGATGTCTAACCAATGTACTGTATACTTGAATGTCATTTAAATAAATAAATTTAAAATAAATAAATAAATAAATGAAAATAAACTTAAGGAAAACAAACAAACAAAATTATCAGAGCTCTTAACAAGCCCTATTATGATAACCTGTTTTTCTGTTTGTCTTCTTCATTCTTTTAAACTTCGTGAAAGTAGAGGCTGTATCATCACAATATACAGATGATGTATCAAATTATACACTTTTATCAAATCATACACTTGAAACCTATATAATTTTATTAACCAATGTCACTCCAATAAATTTAATAAAAGAAAAAATAAAATAAAATGAGATAAAACATAGTTAAATAATGAATACAAAACTGATTTGTTAATTTTTAACCTTTCTCTTTCATTTTTAGAACTGATTCATTCTATTTCTTTTCTATTTTAACCTCTAATTAAGTAAAATATTGTAAAATTTCAGTCATAATATAAATACATAGAGCAAGAAAATAAATAATTCACCTTTCCATGGTCAGCTCTGTTACCAGGTTAGTCAGTGGGTTTGAAAAATATATGTATTAACACTTTAATAATAACAATGTCAGGAAATGCAATCTCTTCTATAGGTTAATCATAATGAAAGCCATACTGGATTTCACTTGTTCCAGTTCACAATTCTCATAGTGGCTGTGGTGGTTCTTTTAAAATTCATGATAATGAAATTTTATTCTCAAGTTAGCTGAGCTTGCCCTTGTACTCCATAAATGCTCTTGGGCATAGAACGAAGTGAGTCCTGTTAAATATATAAGTCCAGCATGGATATAAAAGTACTCTCCTTTTTTTTTTTTTTGAAAAGATGATGCAAACACATTTTTATTGTGTCTATAAGCAGAAAGTAGTGAAATATCACCGGATATCAGTCCAGTAGCCTTCTGTAAATTGTTAATGGAAAAGAACTGTTTCATGATAAAGTACTAGTCTGGGAGCTTAAAGAAAAGGCTGTTCTCATAGGCCTGCTATATGGAAGAGACTTGTACAACAGTGGGAATGACTGCAGTAAGGGACTATGACAATAGCTGATGTAGATTTCATTCTTACTACATGCTTGAGTGATTTCAGATACCATCTCATATCACTCACCACAAAATCTCCAAAGTTTAGGTAATGTGATTATCAGCCCATTTTCAGAGATGAGTAAATGGAGACATTGAGTGACAGTCAATGGGTCTCAGTCTTGGATAAAAATAATATTCTTAAACTTTCATTTATTTTGAGAGCCTAGATTGTGCTGGGCTGGGATATACCAGATTTCAAAAAATGTCCTCATTTAACTATTTTTTTAAAAAGGTCATTATCCCTAAATACATGGAAATTAAACATATTTCTAAATCGCACATGAATCAAAAGAGAAATTTCAAGAGAAATTTTAAAATATTTTGAACTAAATGAAAATGAAAACACAACTAATTAAAATTTGTGGAATGTGGTAAAAGCAGTGCTGCTTCGTTTCTAATATATACACTGAATGCATATATTAGAAAGAAGAAAGATCTAAAATCAATCATCTAAATTCCACCTTAGAAAACTAAAAAAAAAAAGAAGAAGAAGAGCAAATGAAATCCAAAGTAAGTAGAAGAAATAATAATAATTAGAAAAGAATTCAATGAAGATGTAAACAAGAAAGCAATAGAGAAAATCAATGAAACCAAAAGTTTGTTATTTGAAAAGATAAATAAAATCAATAAGCCTCTAGCCAGGCTAACTAAGGAAAAAAGGACACAAATTACTAATATCAGAATTGAAAGAGGGAACACCATTACAGATCTACGGACACTTAAAGGATAATAAAGAAAAACTATTAACAAGTCTATGCCCATAAATTTAATAACTTAAATGAAATGGACTAAATCTTTGGAAGACACAATTTGCCAAAACTCACACAAGAAGAACTAGACAATCTGAATGTGCCTATTAAAGAAAATGAATCAATAATTAATAACCTTCCAAAACAAAAGCACCAGACCTGGATGAAGTCACTGGAGAATTTTACCAAACATTTAAGGAAAAAAATTATACCAATGCTTTATAATCTTTCAGAAAATAAAGCAAAGTGAGTACTTCTTGACTCATCTTGTGAAGCCAGCATTGACCTAACACCAAAACCAGAAAAAGCCATTACAGAAAAATTAGAGACTAGTATCTCTCATGAACATAGATGAGAGAAAATCCTAAACAAAATATTAGTAAATCAAATCCAACAATGTATAAAAAGAATTATATACCATGACCAAGTATATATTTATGAGGTTTATGGTATGCAAGGCTGGTTTGACATTAAAAAATTAATTAATGTAATCTCTCATATTAGCTGGCTAAAAATTAAAATACAATTATCATATCAATAGATGCATAAAATGCATTTGATAAAATTCAAGTATCATTCATGATAAAAACTCCCCATAAACTATAAAAGAGGGCAACTTCCTCAACCTGATAAAAATATCTACCAAAAAAACCCACTCTAGCTAACATCATACTTAATGGTGAGAAATTAAAAACTTTCTAAGATCATGTACAAGGCAGGGATGTCTCCTCTCATCATTTCTTTTCAACATTATTTTGGAAGTTCTAGTTAATGTAATAAATAAGAAAGGTAAATAAAATGTATGTAGATTGGGAAGGAAAAATTGTCTTTGTTTACATATGACATGATCATCTATGTAAAACCTTCAGAGAATCAACAAAAAAAATCTTGGAACTAATAAATGATTATAGAAAGTTTCAGGGTACAAGGTTAATATACAAAAGTCAACCATTTTCCTCTTTACCACCAACAAACAAGTGAAATTTGGAATAAAAACACAATGCCATTTACATTAGCACCACCCAAAATGAAATACTTCGGTATAGATCTAATAAGATATGTATAAGATTCATATGAGGAAGACTGTAAAACTCTGATGAATGAAATAAAAACATAACTAAATAATTGGAGAGCTATTCCATATTTATGGACAGGAACACTCAATCTTTTGAAGATGTCAGTTCTTCCCAACTTGATCTGTACATTCAATGCAATCTCAACAAAAATCCCAGCAAGTTATTTTGTGAATATTGACAAACTAATTCTAAAGTTTATATGGAAAGGCAAAAGATCCAGAATAGCCAACACAATATTGAAGAACAATGTTGGAGGACTGACACGACCTTACTTCAAAATTTAATATAAAGCTACAGTAATAATGACAGTGTGGTATTGGTGAGAGAATAGATGATTATATTAATAGAACAGAATAGGGAGCCTGGAAATAAACCCACATAAATATAGTTAACTGATCTTTGACAAAAGAGCAATACAATGGTGCAAAGATAGTCTTTTTATCAAATGGTGCTGAAATAACCAGATGTCCACATGTAAAAAAATGAAGTTAGACACAGACGTTACACTCTTCACAAAAATTTACTCAAAATGGACTATAGACCTAAATGTAAAATACAAAACTTATAAAACTCCTAGAAGGTAACAGGAGAAAATCTACGTGACGTGGGTATGACAATGACTTTTTAGATATAACACCAAGGGCATGATCCATGAAAGAAATATTTGATAAGCTGGAGTTTATTAAAATTAAAAACTTCTGCTCTACAAAAGACAATGTCAAGAGAATGAGAAGATAAGCCACAGATAAGGGGAAAAATATTTGCAAAAGACAAATCTGATATAGGACTGTTATCCAAAATATACAAAGAACGCTTAAAAGTCCATAATAAGAAAGTAAACAACCCAGTTAAAAGTGGGCAAAAGATCTTAATAGACATCTCATCACAGAAGATATATGGATGGCAAATAAACATGTGAAAAGATGCTCCACATCCAGGGAAATTCAAAATAATACAATGATGAGAGACCACTACACATTATTAGAATGGCCAAAATCCAGAAAACTGATAACATCCCATGCTGGGCAAGGATGTGGAGCAACAGGACTCTTAATCATTGCTGACAATAATGCAAATGGTACTGCTACTTTGGAAAACAGTTTGGCGTGTGTGTGTGTGTGTGTGTGTGTGTGTGTGTGTGTGTGTGTGTGTGTGTTTATAACAAAATTAAACATACTCTTTCCATATGATCCAGCAACTGAGCTCCTTGGTATTTACCCAAAGGAACTGAAAACACATCCACACAAAATCCTGAACATGGATGTTTATAGCAGCTTTATTTATAATTGTCAAAAATTGGAAGCAACCAAAATGTCTGTCAGCAGGCAAATAATCTATGGTACATCCAAACAATGGAATATTATCTAGTAATAAAAATAAATGAGCTATCAAGTTATGAAAAGAAGAAAACTTAAATGCATGTTACTAAGTGAAAGAAGCTGATCTGAAAAGGCTACACACTATATGATTCCAACAATATAACATTTTAGAAAAGGCAAAACTATGAAGACAGTAAAAGATCAGAAATTGCCAGGGCTTGGAGTGGGAAAAAGATGAATAGGGGAAGCACAGAAGATTTTTAGAAAAGTGAATAATTTAGAATATTACAATGGTGGATACATGTTATTATACATTTGATCAAACCCACAGAACATACAACACCAAGAATGAATTCTAATGTAAACAATGGATTTTGAGTGATTATGATGTGTCAATGTAGGTTCATCAGTTATAACATATGTACCACTCTGGTGGGGGACATTGATAATGGAGGAGGCGATGCATTTGTGGAGACAAGGCAGAGGGTATATGAGAAATCTCTGTATCTTTACCTCGATTTTGCTGTGAACTTAAAACTGCTCTAAAATTATAATTTTAAATAAAGATTAAAAATTTTTTGAAGTCATTATGTTTATCTACTCGGCGATTGTGCTATGTTAGGCTGCACCTACCTCCTGGCTCTCCTAGAGCTGCCCACCAACTCTTCCCTAAACCCAAGCAAATCCTTTTGCACCATTTGTATTTCTCTCTCTCTCTCTCATTCTCTCTCTCTCTCTCTCTCTCTCTCTCTCTCTCTCTCTCTCTTGGTTAAGCATCTAGCACAACTATAAACACTCACTAGACACTCTATAAATTCTGCAGTGCCCTTGCAGTCATGCCAAGAAAAGGAGGCAGCAGAAAGTTTACTCAGTTTGTAGGACTCAGTTATTGCTGACATAACTAGTCAGGTATTCCTCAAAATGTAATTCTCACTCATCTATAGCAGAATCACCTAAGGTTCTGATTAAAAATGCAGAAGTACCAGCTATGGAGTCCAAGAATCTGCATTTTAATCAGATTTCCCAGAAGATTTTAATGTACATGAACATTTGAAAATTGCTATCTCAAAGGTTGATATGTTGTTCATATTCAATTACCAATAGCACATGTTGTCTTAAGGAGTATACATTTAGTATTTCAAACAATGTGTGGTGATATTATTCCTTGAGCACTTTTATTGAGTCTTTGAAACAAACAATGCAAGAGTTTGTAAACAAACAATGCAAAATGTATTGCCTTTTGCTGTAGATTGAATTATGCCGCCCATTTATATATTTAAGCCCTCACCTGCAATCTCCAAATGATATTTGGAGATGGGAACTTTGAGAGATAATTAGGTTTCGATGAGATCATGAGGGTGAGGTCCCCATAATAGGATTTATACCCTTACAAGAGGAGACACCAAAAAGCTCGTTCTACTCTCATCCCTCTTTCTCTTTCCCTCTCTCTCTCTTCCCCTTCTCTTCTTATTTCCCTCTCTTCTTCTTTCTTCTTCCCCACCATGTGAGGACACAGCAAAAAGGCAGCTGTCCACAAGCCAGGTAGAAAGCCTTCACCAGAATTCGATCATGCTGGCACCTTTATTTTGGACTTCCAACCTCCAGAACTGTGAGAAAATTAATTTCTGTGATTTAAGCCACCCACTCCATGGTATTTTGCAATGGCAGCCTGAGCAGACTAAAATACATCTTCAACAACAGGCTTGTCTTTTCTTGACCTCAAAGTCTATTGAATTTTCCACTCCCTGAACCCACTTACTTAAGGAGATTGCATCACACCACATACATTAGATTATCTCTGGTTTTCTGTGACTGCCACAAAATGAAGTTCTATATGACAAATCCAGATTTATTACATTTCATTTTAACCATTCATCCTGTTATTCATTCACTTTTAGACAACTTATTGGGGCCTTGCTATGGACTGGGACCCATGTTTAGTGGTGGTAAAGAGAAGCAAATCAAATTTATGTGCTTCCAGCCTTTATAGATCTCTCAGCATCATTGGGAAATGGTAAATTAATAAACAGATATGTAATCATAAATTGTGAAGTATGAAGAAGGAAACCAGGAAGGCTTCATTGTGGCATTGATATTTTAGCTGATTTCTGAAGAATGAGAATGAATCATCTATGCAAATAGCCAGAGGAAAGCAGAACATCTAGAAGAACAAGCTCATGAAAATTTCTAAAGAGAAAAAGACTTCAAACTGAAAGTGCAGTGTAACACTGTCATGCACCATCTAGATCCGCCTTCATTAAAGAACTTATTGTCCTAGCTTCTGGAAGTGCTAAGGTCAGACAATTTTCAGTGTCAGCACCTTGAGGTGCCATGCCACCAAGGTCATATCTTTCCCAAGGTGGACTACATCCAGTGATCAACTCATGTAGAAAGTATGAGGCTTGGCCATCTCATTTCAAAGGGGGATGATCCTGAAAGATCATGTCTAGCACGAGGGCTCCATGTAGGATCAGTCAAGTCTGTCACTGTGCAGGAATTGCAGCTCAGTTTTTCCACATGCCCACTTCCATATCTTCCTTTCCCTTCATAAGGGTTGGTCCCAAGGGCACTCCCTAATAAACATTCTAGACATTAAACTTCATTTCAGTTCTGGTCAGGATGACAGAGTTAGGCCCTGGCCCCCAGTACGCATCCAGTCAGTCTGGCTCAGCCATTATCAAGGTGATCCTCATCTTCAAGAACCACGGGAAGCTGCAGCGCTCCAAGTTCTACCAGCCTTACAGTGAAAATACACAACAGCAAATCAGGGAGACATTCTATTTGGTATCTGAGAGATGAAAATGTTTGTAATTTCCTAGAAGGAGGATTATTAATTGGAGGATCTGACAACAAACTGATTTGTAGACACTATGCAATGTTATAATTTGTCTTCTGTGTGGATTCTTCAGAAAGTGAACTTGGAATTTTAGATCTAATTCAAGTATTTGTGGAAACATTAGAGAAGTGTTTTGAAAATATCTGTGAACTGGATTTAATTTTCCATGTAGACAAGGTTCACAATATTCTTGTAGAAATGGTGATGGGAGATTATATTGGAGACCAACATGAATGAGATTGTTACACAAATTGATGCACAAAATAAACTGGAGAAATCTGAGGCTGGCTTAGCAGGAGCTCCATCCTGTGCTTTATCAGTTGTAAAGAACATGAATCTTCCTGAGATCCAAGGAAATATTAACATCTTGACACCAGTATAAAAGTGCCAAACCTGCCCTCTTTTAAATAAAAAATTTAAAAGGCCACTCCCAGGTAAAATTCAGGAGGAAAAATCATCTGAGTTTACCATGCAGTTGTTTACCAAAAATAGAAGAGGAGAGTTTTAACTTTTGCTCTTGGATTTAAGTCAAGGTACTCATAGAAGCTGTGTAAAATTGGTATGGCATTTTACTGTTGTTTTCTTGTTCAGTGATTTTCAAGATGAATATTTCCAATGTGGGTTTCTTTTTTTTTTTTTCTCTCTAAATTGCATTCCTGTGCACACCTAAGGCATGCCTCTATGTATTGGCTATATCAGTATTTTGAAAAATGTTTGAGATATTTCTTTAAATTATGTACAACGCAAAATGTGGTGTTTTGTATGGATCACAGTGCAGCATTACTTAATTCTTTGATATTTGTCACAATTATTATTTAAAGAACCAAGTACGTATTGCATAAAAACATTATGACTTTTTTCTCTTAGCTTAAATAAGCTCCAAGGTAACTGGACTTTTAAAAAGAAAAAAAGTAAGTAGACACTGTGCTTGCTGCCTCTCACAATGAGATCAGAATTACAATTAAATTACAGAAAAGCCATCATTGAGAGTCACTTGAAGTCTAGCTGAACAAAAGTCCTACAACTAGGGACAAACAGAAGAGGCCACCTTGACTGATAGGAGGGGCAGACATAGAATGAGCTGGTCCCATACCTATGTGTGGTGGTTGAGAATTGAGATGGCTCTGTTCACTGTGGGGATTCCGCCCGAAGGAGCAAGGGGTCCCAGCTCCACACTAGGCTCCCCAGCCCAGGGTTCTAGTGCTGGGAAAAGAAGTCTCCACAACTTCTAGTTGTATAAAACAGTGGAGCTTGTGGCTGAATGAGACGGAGGGCCAGTGAAGTCACAGACATTCTTTTAAAGGGGCCCACACCTGGACTTACTCATTGACAGACTTGCTTTTTCTGAGCTCCAGTACAGGGGCAGCAGTTTGGGAGGTGCCTAGATCATATGGGGAGGAAAAAAAAAAAAAAGAAGAAACCCACATTGGAAATATTCATCTTTATGTACATACTGAGTTGTCTGGGTTCAGGGAAAGGGTTAGAAGGGCAGTTTTCTCCCAGACAAAAGTGCTGGCAGAAATAATTGTTCCTTTGTTGCACTCAACCTTCTCCCAGTGTGCAGATGCTGGCAGCCACCAGATATGAGTCTCCATCAATCTGGCTACCACTGGTCACCCTGCTCTAAGACTCTACCCCACTCAAATTGCGGGCTCACACAAGACACTTCCAGTGGCTTTTCATACAAACAACTTGTCTTGATTCATGCTGCAAACTTTCCTAAAATCACTCAAAGGTTCACGAAACCCAAAAAAGCAGTACACAGCCCCAGGAGCCCCATACCTCTTGCTGAGTCTGGCTCTACCGGCAGCCAGCTTCGGTTAATGGCTGGGCCTGTTGAGATACCTCCAAGCCCAGCGCTGGTGGTGGCTATCTGAAGATTGCTTGTTGGCTCATGCCAGGTGACTCCACTCAAGGAACAAGCTGCAGTTGAACTTAGCCTGCAGCGAGGCCCCTGCCAGAAGGCTCTAGCCTGCACGCCCAGTGGCCAGCTTAGTTCTAAGCCAGAGCACCTCCTGGGGCCACATCTGAGGATGACACACCCAAAAGACAAAGTGGATAGAACAAGAACCTTTCTAAAGCCAATTCTGCTTCATAGGGTTAGCACCTGCACAACCACTCATTCACTATAGTTACTGGCCAGTCCCCACAACCAATCAGCCAGAGAGTCAATCCCTCCCATTGACATACAAACAGTAACCAAGGCTCAACTACAACAAGAAGGCACACACATCCCATATAAGGGACACACCTGGAACATCTGACTCAGGTGACCAGAAAGACTTTGCCACTGGGTCCCACAGAACACCCACTACATAAGACTACTTTATTAAGACTGGGAGACCAAAAAAGAGAAGAGAGGGAGCAAGGAATTGAAAACCCATTTGAAGAAATAATGTTGGAAAACTCCCTAACCTGGTGAAGGAAATGGACATACAACCCCAGCAAGCAAAAAGAGTCCCAAAAAGATGAACCCAAATAGGACCATACCAAGATACATCATAATTAAAATACCAAAGGTTAAGACAAAGAGAGAATCCTAAAAGCAGCAAGAGAAAAGCAATTATTTACCTACAAGGAAGCTCCCATAAGCCTGTCAGCTGAATTCTCAATAGAAACTTGTAAGCCAAAAAGTGACGAAAAGAAAAGACCTACAAGCATGATTACTCTACCCAGCAAAGCTATCATTTAGAATCAAAGGATAGATAAAGAGCTTCCTAGACCAAAAAAAAAAAAAAAAGCTAAAAGAGTTAATCAACACCAAGCCAATATTACAGGAAATATTGGATGGACTTCTTTAAAAAGAAGAAAAAGGACAAAAAAGATCAAAAATATAAATAAGAAAATGGCAATAACTACATATATGTCAATTATTTTGAATGCAAATGTTTTAGGTGTTCCAATCAAAAGGTAGAAGGTAATGGATAAGAAAATAAGATCCATTTTCGCAACATAGATGGAACTCGAGATAATCATGCTAAGTGAAATAACCCGACTGAAAAAGTTGAAAATCACATGATATCACTTATATATGGGGTATAAACCTAAAAGCAACAAATGAGCAGGACAAACAGAGACTCATGGGCATGTACTATAGACTAGTGGTTACCAGAGGACTATAGACTAGTGGTTACTAGTGGGGTGGGGGAGGAGAGGGGATGTAGACGGGGTAAAGGGCGTCAAATATAAGGGTTAGGGGGAGGGTGAAGTGGGTAAAGGGGATCAAATATATGGTAGTTGAAGGAAATTGGACTTTGGGTGGTAAACACACAATAGAATATACATATGTCAAATGATAATGTACACCTGGAAGTTATATAATTGCATTAACCAATGTTACCACGATAAATTTAATTTTTTAAAAAAGAAAACAAGACCCTTACATATGCTGCCTATAAGAGACTCGCTTCAGATCGAAAGACACACAAAGTAAAGGGATGGAAAAAGATGTTTTATGAAAATGAAAACAAACAAAAAAGCTGAGGTAGCAATACTTATACCATACAAAATAGACTTTAAAACAAAGGCTATAACAAGAGACAAAGAAGGATTCAGTTATCCCATTTCTGGGTATTTATCCAAAGAAACCCAAAACACTACTTCAAAGAGACATGTACAATCATATGTTCATTGTAGCATTATTTATAATAGCCAAAATATGGACTTCAGGCTCGTAGTTATAAATTGGCCATGATGAGAATATTTACACCACAAAAATTATCAGCAAATGCTACAAATCAGGGCTTCCCCCCATTCCCTTTCCAGAGAGCAGGTTGTTAAGCATTTAATAGCATGCCACTGTCTAAAATACTCAAAAAACAACATTGGGCATTTCTGTGAGAGTCTGAAGCAGTCTTTAACCAAGTGCTTCTCTTGAGAATTTAAATTTTACTGGGCAGGAGAAACCCTTACCCTTCCCCACAAGAGGGGGAAAATTCCACATTTCTTTTCTGGAAGTTTCCTTCAAAGATCACTCTAGTGACTATCTAGGCTTCTCATATATATTCTAGAAATTGGTGATAGGATGGATAATTAAAAGACCAGTTAGTCTACATCTTAGCAAATCTTGTCAGGCTGTACCTAGTGGAGGATTTGTCCTCTGCTTTGAACAAAACCATTCCATATCCTTTTATGCATCCTGTTACTCAAATATTTTTCTGAGCTGGCTACATAGACATATGATTTATCTCTGTATAAATAATTCATACTGAAGGATATGTAGTCCTTCCATGCTGGAGATCCTAAATCTTATCCTTGAAACAAGCCAGAGCATCAGAAAGCTTAAATCTATGCTTCAGCACTGTGATATTGGCCTACACAGATGTATACATTATTTAAAAAAATAAAACCTGAGAGTTCACCAT
Organism: Pteropus vampyrus; assembly: GCF_000151845.1. Taxonomy (NCBI): domain Eukaryota; kingdom Metazoa; phylum Chordata; class Mammalia; order Chiroptera; family Pteropodidae; genus Pteropus; species Pteropus vampyrus. The sequence continues at coordinate 2,268,157 of NW_011889168.1, read as the reverse complement.
TCTGTTTCCTCTCAGAATATATTTAAGAATGTTGCTGACTGCTTTACTTGGGGCCTCTTGCATGGTTACGTGCAGGAAATGATGCCCCTGGTGCTCAGTGCCACTAACTTCTGCTGATCATTGAGAAGGTTTTATCTCACAAACACTGTAAGACTTGTAACAGATCGAGTTTTCAAAATTTTATTCTGGTCATAAAAAAGCACAGAAATGCTTTCCCTTCTCTAGCACTTGTTCAGGGCATGATAATTTGCATTTCCTGTGTCAACTGATTCTCCCAGACTTATGTTTTTTTCCTTTCCACTTCTTCCATCTCAATTTTCTCCTTTATTTATTTTGTATCTTGCTTTATTGCCCATAACTTTATAAATGACAACAATATTTTCTTGGAACAAAGAAGATGTAAATAAATAAATCCTAAAGTAGCCTTTATTATCTATTGTGTTTACTGAGACTATTCGCAGAGTGTGATCAACAGATCATCAGCATCAGCATCACCTGGGAGCATGTTAGAAATGCAGAAACTCAGGCCTCACCCCACAACTACTGCATCAGAATCTACATTTAAAAAGATCCCCAGGTGATTCATGTGCACATTAAAATTTGAGAAGTGCTGTCCTAGTGTGCTTGCTATATTTGGTACTTTGGAATTTTCATGAATAAATTATAACATCTTCACATTTATGGGTGAATCTTCCATACCCATGAATTTATTTGCATCTTTATTATCAGTGTTCTCTAACATCTTAGGGTAAGAGTCTTGCTAAGTTTTTAGGGCCACGTTCATAAGAGTTTTGAAAAAAAATGCTAAGAATACTCTATAATCTGCTAAGTAGGTGGCATGGGTTGCTTTGCTGCCAAGGGTGTGCTGTTTTGGCCATAAAACTTTTTTGTTAATGCCTTTCAAATAGACTGTTCCTCAAACCACACAGATTAAAAATGTAAAATAATAATAGAAGACAAGAGAAATTAAAAAGTACAGCGATAGAGCAAAAAAAGAAATTAATTTTAAGATGGGACAAAATGAGGTAGAAAGATGCAGGATAGCTGTTCCAGGTAGGAGAGACTATAAAATAGAAAACTCTCATAGTATGAATTTGATGTGAATTGACATCAAATTAACTCCTGAATCCCCACTTTTTGAATTAAATTTCTAAGTGATGTGTCTGAATGATGTGATACTGTTTTTAAAAATAAATGGTGGGATTGTAGAGGAAACATGGCAGGGTGAGAGATGTTCTCAGATCTCTCCCCCTGAAACAAAAATAACCTGAATATCTAAAACGCAACAAAAAATACCCAAACTGCACAACAGCTCATCTGAGTGTGTGATCTGTGCATAAGAGCTAACACAGGACAGAACCCCAGATGTCGGGCAGTGGACTCGGAGAAATAAAGAAGCTGCCCCTCGCAGTCGCCAGAGCTCCTTACAGGAGGAGGGGGAGGGGTGAAGGTGCAGCGACTTCTTTTATCAGCTTGCCTAGAAGTGTCAGAATTTCTAGCAGCCAGCAGCAGGGTCCAGTCATCAGGGCAGAGAGCAGAGAAGTAGTATGGGACAGCAGAGAAACGACAGTTGCTTTTGACCAGCCCTGATTGCAAAACTGAGGCTGAGCCACAGCTCCCACCAACCGACACAGAGGGCCCTTCCCGCCATACTCTCTGAGACCAATCACTGGGGAGCCCCAGAAGAATCTGAGCAAGCGCTACCGAAACTGTTGCTAACATTAACAGAAACTGAAACTGAGGGTAGTGAGCCTGATTAAATAGCTACAAGAAAATAAAAAAGGCGTTTAAGCTTTATATAAAGCAGGTATCCAAGAGACTTAGATGCCACCTACTGGAAACCAAAAGAAAAACACCTTCATTGCAGCAGGCTAAAAAGAGACCTTTATTTAATAAACCTTCTTCCTGGAAAAACAACACAATACACTTCCATTAATGACCAGGTGCAGAAATAGTCCATTAAACACTATGAACAACCAAGGTGACAAGGCATCTCATAAAGAGAAAAATCTCCAGAAAATAGGCTTACATACATAGAAATATGCAACTTAAATAACAGAGAATTCTTGATGGTACTTCTGAAAAAACTCAGTGAGATCCAAAACAGCTCAAGCCAACAATTTCAGGAATTGAAAAAACAACTAGATGAGCAGAGCAAGGAGATCGAAACCATCGAAAGGAACCAAATAGCACTTCTGGAGATGAAGAACACACTACAAGAGTTGAAAAATGAAATAGCAAGCTTGGGAAACAGAGTCAACGAAATGGAGGAAAGGATCAGTAATATCAAAGACAGAAATCTACAAATAAGTCAGAAGGAAGAAGAGAGAAATCGAAGAATTAAAAAGAATGAAAGAGAAAAACAAGAACTAGATGATACCATCAGAAGAGGAAACATAAGAATAATGGGCATTACCGAAGGTGAGGAAAAGAAACAGGGACTAGAAAGCATTTTCAGACAAATAATGAATGAGAATTTCCCAAATCAAAGGAATGAACTGGAGCTTGGAATTTAAGAAGTCAACAGAACACCCAATTATCTCAACCCCAAAAGGCCTTCACTAAGTCACATTTTATTAAAGTTATCAAAAATCAATGACAAGATAGAATTTTCAGGGCAGGTAGGGAAAAGAAGATGGTAACTTATGAAGGAAAACCCATTACATTATCCTCAGACTTCTCAAAGCAAATCTTACAAGCCAGAAAGAAATGGAATCAAATATTAAACTATTAAGTGAAAGGACCTAACAGCCTCAAATAATGTATCCGGCTAAGCTCTCCTTTATATGTGAAGGAGAAATTAAGAGTTTCCAGACATACAAAAATTGAGGGAATTCTTCACTACAAGGCCTGCACTACAGGAAATACTGAAAGGGGTCAGCTCACCTAAAACAAAATATCAAAACAAACAAACAAACAAACAAAAAACATAATTAGGTGTAAGGTGACTAGCAGGCTGATAAAAGCAGAGGAGTGCAATCCTTACTAGGAAGAGAGCATTATAAACTTAAAATAAGAAGAGATTTGCTATAGCAAGATAGTAATGAACGTTCATCATACATAGGAAAAAATTGAGATAACAATGACTGAAAAGAGGAAGATTCAAAGATCCAAATTCACAAAGGGGAAAGGAGATAAGGTGCATGCAGAAGGAAATGGATGACTGTATATATATTACTATCTTTTTCATAAGCATAATGGTAACCACACGTCAAAGGTTCAGAACCAAAGATAATATAAAACAAGAAGAAGCGGAGGCAAAATCCACAACAGCCGAACAAAATAAAGAAAACAGAAACACAAAGACGAGGAAGCAATGGAAACACCAAGCTACCAGAAAACAAAAGAGCAAATGACTATGAGAAGACCTCATGTTTCAATAATCACCCTAAATGTAAATGGACTGAACTCACCAATAAAAAGGCACAGAGTTGCAGATTGGATCAAAAATCAAAACTCAACCATATGCTGCCTCCGGGAGACACATCTCAGCTCCAAAGACAAATATAGACTCAAAGTGAAAGGGTGGAAAATGATATTTCAAGCAAATGGCATTCATAGAAAAGTGAGAGTAGTGGTACTAATATCAGATGAAATAGATTTCAAAATCAAAAAGGGAAAGAAAGATACTGAGGGACTCTTCATAGTGATAAAGGGAATCATGCAACAAGAAGACATAACACTTATTAATATCTATGCTCCCAATCGGTGAGCCCCGAAATGTGTAAAGGAATTACTAACAGAACTAAAGGGAGAAACAAACCAAAACACTATCGTAGTAGGGGACATAAACACCCCACTGTCGGATATGGGCAGATCATCCAAACAGAAAATCAATAAGGAAAGAACATCCTTAATGACTCATTAGACCAACTGGACATAATTGACATTTACAGAGCCTTCCATCCCAAAATAGCTGCTTATAGTCTTCTCTAGTGCACATGGAACATTCTCAAGGATCGACCACAAACTGGGACACAGAGATAGCCTCAACAAATATAAGGGGGTTGAAATCATACCAAACATACTCTCTAATCATAATGCTTTGAAACTAGAGATCAACTGCAGAAAGAAATCAGGAAGAAACACAAATACATTGAGATTAAACAACATGCTACTGAAGAATAACTAGGTCAGAGAAGAAATAAAAAGAGAAATGAAGAGATATATAGAAATGAATGATAATGATAGTACAACATATCAAAACTTTAGGACACGGCGAAAGTGATCATAAGAGAAAAGTTCATATCATTACAGGTCTATCTCCAAAAACCAGAATGAGCCCAAATAAACAACTTAATGCTTCATCTTAAAAAACTAGAAAAGGAAGAACAAATGAGGCCTAAAATAAGCAGAAGGAAAGATATCGTCAAAATTAGAGCAGAAATACATGAAATTGAAAACAAATAAACAAAAAACAATAGAAAAATAAACACAACAAGGAGTTGTTTCTTTGAGAAGATTAATAAAATTGAAAAACCCCTGGCTAGACTCACTAAAGAAAAATGAGAAATGACAGAAATAAACAAAATCAGGGATGAAAGAGGGGAAATTGACTGACATTGCAGAAATACAAAGGATCGTGCAAGAATACTATGAAAAAGTAAATAATAAGAAATTTAATAACCTAGAAGAAATGGACCAGTACTTAGAAAAATACAATCTTCCTACACTGAATCAAGAAGATATGGAAAATCTAAATTGACCGATTAGCAGCATGGAAATTGAAACAATCATCAAAAACCTAACAAAAAGTAAAAGTCCAGTGCCAGATGGCTTCACCAGTGAATTCCACCGAACATTCAAAAAAGATTTAATACCTATTCTCTTCAAACTCTTCCAAGCAATCAAAGAGGAGGCAATACTTCCCACCTCATTTTATGAGGCCATTATTACTCTGATACCAAAACCTGGTAAAGATAACACACACAAAAAAAACTACAGACCAATATCTTTCATGAACACAGATCCAAAAATTCAAAATAAGATGCTAGTGAACTGAATACAGCAACATATTAAAAGGTTTATACGCCACGATAAAGGGGGCTTCATCCTACAAGCACAGGGATGGTTCAACATATGCAAATCAATTAAGGTGATACACCATGTAAACAAATTAATAAATAAGAATTATATGATCATATCAATAGATGCAGAAAAAGCCTTCGACAAGATACAGCATCCATTTGTCATCAAAACACTTAACAAAATTGGTATAGAAGGAAAGTACCTTAACATAATAAAGGCCATATATGCCCCTCAGCCAACATTATACTTAATGGAGAAAAACTGAAAACCTTCCCTCTAAGATCAGAAACAAAACAAGGCTGTCCACTATCACCACTGTTATTCAATATAACATTGGTGGTCCTAGTGAGTGCAATCAAGCAAGAGAAAGCTATAAAAGGCATCCAAATAGGAAACAAAGAAGTCAAACTGTCACTATTTGCAGATGACATGATTCTCTATATAGAAAACCCTAAAGACTCCACAAGAACACTACTAGAAACAATAAGTAAATACAGTAAAGTCTCTGGATACAAAAGCAACTGTCAAAAATCCATAGCTTTCCTATATTCTAATAATGAAGTGTCAGAAAAAGAAGTGGAAAAAATAATCCCTTTCGCAATGGCAACAAAAAGAATGAAATACCTAGGAATAAAGCTAACAAAACATGTGAAGGACCTATATAACGAAAACTACAAGACTCTATTAAAAGAAATCGAAGAAGATACAAAGAAATGGAAAGACATTCCTTGTTCTTGGATTGGAAGAAATAATATAGTTAAAATGACCATATTACCTAAAGCATCATACAGATTTAATGCAATCCCTATCAAAATCTCATTGCACACTGCCTTACTTCAAAGTATACTACAAAGCAACAATAATCAAAACTGCATGGTATTGGCAGCAAAACAGACACACGGACCACTGGAACAGAATTGAGAGTCCAGAAGTAAACCCATACTTATATGGGCCAATAATTTTCGACAAAAAAAAGCCAAAAATATACAGTGGAGGAAGGAAAGCCTCTTCAATAAATGGTGCTGGGAAAACTGAAAAGCCACCTGCAAAGGAATGAAACTAGACTGTGGTCTATCGCCACACACCAAAATTAACTCAAAATGGATTAAGGACCTGAATATAAGACTGGAATCAATAAAATGCATAGAAGAAAGTATAGGAACTAAACTCAAAGACCTTGGTCTTAAGGAGGATTTTATGAATTTGATCTCAAAGACAAAGGAAGTAAAAGCAAAAATAAATGAATGGGATTACATCAAACTAAAATGTTTCTGCTCAGCAAAAGAAACTGTCAACAAGGTAAAGAGACAACCATCTGAATGGTAAAATATATTTGCAAGCAATGCCTCTGATAAGGGCCTTATATCCAAAATGTACAAAGAACTCGTATAACTCAATAACAACAAAAAACCAAATGATCTAATCAAAAAATCAGCAGAGAACCTGAACAGACACTTCTCTCTAGAGAACTTACAAATGGCCAGCAAATATATGAAAAGATGCTGAGACTCTAGCCACCCTCATTCTCACTCAGTTACAATTTCCGCTAGTTTCCACAGCCAGAAGTTGCAGGAACTTCTCTTCCTCGCACTAGAATCCTGGGCTGGAAAGCCTTGTGTGGGTGTGGGGCCTTTCATGCCTCGGGGGGACTTCTGCTGCTAAGATATCCCTCCCAATTTCTAATCACTATCCTGTTCAGCCTCACTGACCTTTCTACCAATCTCGTAGTTTCTTCTTCTGTATATTCTTAGTTTCAGGACTTCTGTTCAGCTATACTATAGGTGAGTTTCAATGATGGTTGTTTTGTAGTTTATTTGTAATTTAGATGTGATAGTGAGAGGATGCAAGCACATTGTTTTTCTCCATCTTGAGGGAAAAAGTATCCCATACTTTGAGAAGGAACTCTAGATATGTAGGGTGCTGGGAACTGTTCTGATGACAATTCAGTGAAGATTTTCACCCAAAGGCACAAGGGGCTCCAAGAAAAAATTAATTAGAGAGCCAGAACTATGCAGCGTTGCTGAGATTCAAAATGTCAGGAAGAATGTATAAAGTTGGCAAAAACAAAAGAGGCCAGAGACAAATGTTATGAGAGTTGGAGTACAGTGTAGGAATCTAGAACATCAATGTAGGACTGAGTATGAGACTCTAAGATGATTATCAGAAATAGCTGGTGGGGTCATGGCTGGCCGTTATGAGCTACAGAAGTCTGGAATTATAGGGGCAGAAACATATTTGGACTGAATGCTTATTGGAAAATGTGACCCTGCTATGGATGAATTGTGTTCTACACAAATTCATATGTTGCAGTTCCAACCCCCAATGTGACTGGATCTAGAGTAAGGAAATGATTAAGGTTAAATAATATCATAAGCATAGAGCTCTGATAGGATTCGTGTCCTTACAGGCTACAACTATATGACATTCTGGAAACAGTAAAACTATGGAGACATTAAAAAGATCAGGACGGAGAGGAATGGCATAGATGATAGAGGCTTTGTTTATCCCTCTTATGACCACATCAAAGTTCTGACAGAAACACGGAGCAAACAGAATGAACAGAAGCACTACAACTATGGAAAGAAATAAGAAATCACCCTGCAATGGTAGAAGGTAGGAGGGGGTGAAGACACAAGGCTGACCAGTCCTGTGGCTGAGTGGGACAGAGGCTGCAGCAGCTGCAGCCAGCAGCTACAGATGCCTTTTAAAGGGGCTGGTCTGCGAGCGGACTTTCCCAATGACCAATTTCCTTGCTCTGAGCGCCAGCACCGGGTCAGCTGCTAGAGAGGGCACCAGGGACTTATAGGGGTCACTGAGTTGTTGGAGCAAGGGCCAGAGGTGAGGGTTTATCCAGGAAAGAAGTGCTAGTGGTATCCATTGTTCCTTTGTTGAGCCCTCCCCCCTCACAGTGTCTGGACCCACACCACAACAACTCGCAGCACCACCCAAGTCACATTCAGTTGTGTCCTCAGCCAATCCAGTGTTCCTTGCTGAACCAACTCCAAGGCTCACACTGGTGGCCGCTGACCATGGTTTCTGACGAAGCCTCTTGAGGCAACTATAAGCACAGCATCTGTGGATTGCTTACTGAATCTTAACAGGTGGCCCTGGAAGGGCACAAGCTGGGGGCTAAACTTGGCCTGCAGCTGAAACCCTCTCAGGACTGTGCCACTGGACACCTACTACACAAAGCCACGCGAATAAGTTGGGGAGACTTAGGAGCTTTGCTTAGTACATAGAAACAGACACAGAAAGGCATCCAAAATGGGAGGGGAAAAAAAGAAGCAGAAACCAAATGAGAGAACAGAATAGAGATCCAGGAATAATGGAGTCAAGTTCAAAACATTAGTTATAAAGATGCTCAATGAACTTAGGGGAAGAGTAGATGAACTCAGTAAGAACTTTAACAAAGAGATAAAAAATATAACAATGAAAGTGGAAATTATAAAAGGGAACCAGTCAGAAACGAAGAACACATCTGAGATGAAGAGTATATTAGAGGGAATCAACAGAGTGAAAAGAGGATTGAGCTACTGATATAGAGGATGGGGAAGGCAAGGACACTCAATCAGAATGGCAAGAAAAATGCCAAGACTATAATAATAATTTAAGGAGTGTATGGGACACTATTAAATGTAAAAATATCCATGTCATAGGTGTACTGGAAGGAAAACAAGACGTTGAAGAGCTATTTTAAGAAATAATGATGGAAAACTTCCCTTACCTGGTGAAGAAAATAGACATACAACCCCAGGAAGCTCAGAGAGTCCCCAAAACCAGGAACCCAAACAGGCCCACACCAAGACACATCATAATTAAAATGCCAAAGGTTAAATACAAAGAGAGAATCTTAAAAGCAGCAAAAAACAGCAGTTAGTTACCGACAAGGGAGCACCCCAAAGTCTAGCAGCTGACTTCTCAAAACAAACTATGCAGCACATATGATCTTGGCACAAAGTATTCGACGTGATGAAAACCCAGGATCTACAACCAAGAATACTTTATCCAGTAAGGCTATCATTTAGAGTCAAAGGACAGATAAAGAGCTTCCCAGGCAAAGATAAGCTAAAATAATTTATCAATATCAAGCCAGTATTACAGGAATTGTTGGAGGGACTTCTTTAAGAAGAAAAAACATGTATCAAAAATGAATAAAGAATGGTAATAATTACATATTTATGAATAAGTACCTGAAATGGAAAAGAATTAAGTACTCCAACCAAAAGATAGAGTGGCTGAAAGGATAAGAAAACAAGACCCCTACATATGTTGCCTATAAGAGACTCACTTCAGATTAAAAGACACACACAGATTAAAAAGAAGGGGATGGAGAAAGATATTGCTGTGATGGACCTAGAGGGTATTGTGCTGAATTAAATGGGAAGGATAGAGAAAGACAAATATTGCATGATTTCACGTACATGTGGAATCTAAAGAACAAATAAACAACAAAAGTAGTAATAAACTCATAGATACAGAGAATTTTTGAGGGCTATTAGATGGAAGGGGGGCTGTAATGGGAAGAAAAGGCAAAAGGATTAGAGGTACAAATGGATAATTACAAAATAGATATGAAGCTATAAAGTGTAGCATAAGGAAATAGTTAATGTTCTAATAAATATGTAAGGGAGAAGAGGGGTACTAGATTTAGTGGGGTAATCACTTTGTGAGTTGTATAGATATCTAATTACTGTGCTATACAACCGAAACTAATATATCATTGTATGCCAACTATAATTGAAAAAAACTCATTGAATTGTACAATGTCAATACAAGCAACTAATTGTCTATTATATATCAATAAATCCAAGGAAAAAAATTAAGGAAAATGATCAGAGTTTGTCAGAGGTTAGGATAAAGAAGTGATGAATAGGTATAGCGGATTTTTAGGGTGGTGAAACTACTTTGTATGATACTCTAATGGTGGATATATGCCATTATACATTTGTCAAAACCCATAGAATATACAACACCAAGAGTGAACCCTAATGTAAACTTTGAATTTTTGTTGATAATGATGTGTCAGTGTAGGTTCATCAATTGTAACAAATATTCCAATCTAGTGCAAGATGTTGATAGTGGGAGAAGATATACATGTGTGGAGACAGAAGGTATGTGAAAATTTTTACTCATCATTTTACTATGTACCCACAACTGCTCTAAAAACATAAGTTCTTTAAACTAAAATATTAAAAGGATATACCGTAAGTTAATAAATTATACTAAGTTTTATCTACTAAGTGAGTCAAAAGGCACTGAAAGAGTGCTGAGGAAATTGTGGCACTTCTGGAACCCACTTGATGATGGATGGGCGTCATTTGATTACAATACTTTTAGAAAGCATTTTGACAAGAGAAGTGCTCATGTCCTATTAGGAAATTATCCTAAAGAAACAATCCAAAAAGAAAGTAAATGCTGTAATGTTAAATATACGGTTGACATAATGTTGAAAAATAGCGAACAATCTAGTTGTTTAATGGTAGAGTTATGCTTAAAGAAATTACGGTATACCCGAATTTCTGGATATTATCTGGCACTAAGAATTATAATATTGAAAAATAGATATCTACATGATAAGATAATTAGAAAGTGAGTAAAAGGCCCCCAATTACATATATACTTTTATTGCAACTATATAAAAATGTATGACTATGAACAAAGACTGGAGGAGGGTACACAGAATTGAAAAGCATTATCGTTGTAGAATGTTAAGATTTTTAAAAAAATAATTAATTCTTTTTTTCACTTTAACATATATATATATACACATATATATGTATATATGTGTATATATATATATATATATATACCTTTACAAAAGACCTACGTTAGTATGTGTTTTTGATGTGTTATATATACACATATATATGTGTATATATATGTGTATATATATATACACACATACACACACTGTGTGTTCACCTCCCATAGTTAGATTTCTTTCTCTCACCACATATTTGACCCTCTTTACTCCATCTACCTTCCCCCTCTCCCCATCCCTTTCCCTCTGGTAACCATTAGTCTATAGTCCATGTCCATGAGTCTCTGTTCGTTTCTCCTGTTCATTTGTTGCTTTTAGGTTTATATCTCACATATAAGTGATATCATGTGAATTAATTTATTTTTAAAATTTTATTTTATTAGTTTCAAGTATACAGTACATTGGTTAGACATTTATATAGTTTATAAAACGATCCCCCTAATTGCTTCTTCTCTCTTCTGGTTCTCCGCCTAGCCAATACGTTAAAGTTAACTGCATTTCTTATGTTGTGCTCCCCATTCCCGTGACCATCTATCAACTACTAATTTGTACTTCTTTAACCCTTCACCCCATTCCACCAGCTCCCCAACCTCTCTCCATCACCAGATTGTCCACTATATTTGTGAATCAGTTTTTGATTAGTTTGTTCTTTTTGTTCCTTAGATTTCTCATATAAGTGAAATCATATGGTATTTATCTTCCTCTGTCTGACTTATTTCACTTAGCATAATAACCTCTAGGTCCATCCATGTCATTGCAAATGGTAGGATTTCTTTTTTTTTAATGACTGAGTAATATTCTATTGTATATATAAACCATAACTTCTTTATCCAGTTATCTATTGATGGGCATTTAGGTTGCTTCCCTATCTTAGCTATTGTAAAATGTGCTGCCATGAATATTGGAGTGCATAGATCTTTACGAATTATTGTTTCGGTTTTCTTTGGATAAATACCCAGAAGTGCAATTGCTAGGTCAAAAGGTATATCTATTTTTAACTTTTTGAGAAACCTCCAGACTATTTTCCATAGTGGCTGTACCAATTTGCAATTCCCACCAACAATAGGATGTGAGATTTTAGATATTTTCCCCCAACATTTTGCCAGATTACCTGCAATGTTTTACAGGTATACTTCACTTTATGAAAGTTCAAGTTATGCCACTTCACCTTTACAAAAGACCTACGTTAGTATGTGTTTTTGATAACAGAAAGAAATCTTCACTTTTACTAAAAAAGCCATTATGTATGATTAGTATGATTTATTTCAGTATATTTCTTTCTATTAGCTAAAACAGATACTATTGTAGGTCTTTCGTAAAGGAGAAGTGGCATAACTTGACCTTTCAGAAAGCGGGTTATACTCTTTGCATTATGCTATTTTGGCTTATGAAAGGTTTCATAGGAATACTATATTTTCAGATTGTGAGGGACTAGTGTATTGTCTTTAAGTGAAATGGAGAAAATATGACACAATCTGCCTCATTGATCTTATATTGTAAGTATTCTAGTCCATAAAAATAAGAAGCCACCAGGAAACGAAGGAAAGGAAAAATAGTTGCAGTAAGAAATACTTATTGACAAAAATAACCAAGGGGAACATGAATACTTAGATGCCAAAATATATACCTGAAAACATATTTGAATGTACAGGTTCAGAATTTGTATTTATAGAAGAAAATTGTACTGACACTATTCTAATAAAAAATCCTTTATTATTTTTTCCAGAAGGTTGAATTGAGCTAAACTCTGAATTAAATGAAATAGTGCAATGCCTAGCACATAGTAGGCAGACAATAAATATCAATTTCCTTCCTTCCTATAAAATATAAGATACTCTAAAATAAAAGTTGCTATATGCATCTAAAGAAACAACAGTTCAAGAATCAAAGCCAATCTCATCTCACATTCCCTATTACAGTAAACTCTTTCAGTTTTAATATTTTAAAATGAAAAAAAAACCCACCTCTAACTATTGAAATGGTTTTCCTGCTTTTAGTTTTAAGAGAAAGAGACATATAATTTTTAAGAGACTACGAGATATTTTAGTAACGATCCTGAGAAATTGCAGATTCAATTCAATATTATACTTTCTTTCTACTGGGTACATCATCTAAGAAAGAACCAACATAATTTAGTGTTAGTATTTTATTTCTGTTAGTGGAAATAGTGGGGATTGGACATTGTTGCTGGAATATCTGGAGTTTTGAATAGACATTACAGGAAACTTGGAGCTTTCTGGGCAGCATTTATGAATTTTAAGACAGAAATAATCCATTTTACTGGGAAACACTCACTTATGTAGAATAGACTTTTCTTAATGATGTGTTAATGAGATGGCTGCAAAAGCCTAATGCTGCTGGCCCAAGTAAGAAGGGCTTTGGCCTACCTGCATCCCTACCTCACTACCTGCCTACTACCTTACTTGTACTTCTCCTCCTACACTTTTTAGAGCTTGACCTCTCTGTGCATAGATATATACACAGCCTGATATATGGTCTAGACTTCTCCTGATTTCAGAAGTGAATTTACCCAAGATGGGTGTGGCTTCTTACCTGATCTTAGCATTTATTATTCTACATCTAAAATACCATCCATTTGTTTTGTACAATTAAAGTACTTGTATAAATGTCTAATCACTATGCTGTACACCTGAAACTAATATAAAATAATACTGAATATCAACTGTAATTGAACATAAATAAGAATAAAATAAAGTACTTGTGGTTTCAATGACAAAAAACTAGAGACATTTTGATTTTGTGAACTGTGTGTTCCCAATTAATAAAAGATTAATTTGAGTATTTGGGACTGAAACTTCTTTTTGTCTTCTAATTACCCTGCATTCTGCACAAAGGTTAATATACAAGCATAGAAAGCAGCCTTTCCATCTGGTCTGCTCTTAAATGTTGCACACGCTGAGAAGGTGGGATTTTTGGGGTAGCTTTTTGTTCACTAACTTTTTATAATTTCAAATTCCAAGAATAATGTAAGAATCTCTCCTATAGTCTTTACTCAGATTCATCAATCGTTTATATTTTGCTCCATCTGTCTTATTTTCTCTTTTTCTGTGTGCATTTGCATATTTTTTTCTGAACTGAATACTCCCAAATAACAGTAAGTTGGTGACACCAAGCCTCTTTCCCAAATACTTTAGTGTACATTTCCTAAGATCAAGGACATTCTCTTAAATAACCATAGTACAACAATCAAAATCGGGAAATTTAACATTGATACAATGCTGTTATGCAATCCACACTCCATATTCACATCTCACAATTGTTCCAATAATCACCTTTATAGCTATTTTGTCTTTTTTTATTATGACAAACCAATTTTATTTTTAAAATAGTTTCTATTGCTTAGTAATTATTTTAATTTTAGGGAAAAACAAGAATAAAGAAAATATCATTCATAAACCCGTAAATCAGCAACAAATTTTATTATTTTTTTTTACAAAATATCTCATTGTGGTTTAAAATTTAACTTTCCTAACGACTAAAAGTAATTGAGAGTTCTATTATATTCTGCATTCAAGTTATTTATAAAGTATATGATTTACAATATTTTCTCCCAGTCTTTTGTTTGTCTATTCATTCTCTTAGCATGGCCTTTAGAAGTGTGGCAGAAGCTTTTATTTAGATGAAGTCCAAATGTATCAATTTTTTAAATAAATGGTGCTTTTGGTGTTGTATCTCAGACATCTGTGTCTAATTCGAGGTCATGAAGATCTCATGATTTTTAAATAAGTTTTATAGTTTTAGGTTTTATATTTAGGTCTATGATTCACTTTGAATTAATAGCTGCATGTAGTGTAAGCTATGCATAAAATTTCTTTTTTATATGGTTCTGCACCATTTGTTCAGAAGGCTATCCTTGGTCTACTGTATTGCTTTTCCATCTTTGTAAAAAACATTGTTATTCATATATGGGTGGGTCTACTTTTGAAATTGGTATTTTGTTTCATTAATCTATTTGTACATTTTTATACCAATACCACACTGTAGCTTTATAATATATTTTGAAGTAAAGTAGTGTATATCTTCCAACTTTTTTTCTTTTTCAAAATTGCTTTAGCTAATCTAGGTCCTTTATATATCCATATAAATTTTAGAAATAGCTTGCCAATTTCTACAAAAAAATGCCTGCTGAGATTTTGAATGGGATTGCATTGAATCTATAGATCAATTAGAGGAGAACTGGCATTTTAATCAAATTAAGTCTTCCAATCCATAAATATGGTATACTTTTTGGTTTATTTCATCTTATTTAATCTCTCTCAGTAATATTTTATACATTTCAGTGCACAAGTCTTACACATATTTTGGCAGATTTATCTGTTTCCTATATTCTTTTGAATTGTATTATTTTTAAGTTTTAATTTTTTATTTTTATTGCTACTATATAGAAATGCAATTGATTTATGTATATTGATATTAAATCCTGTAGTCTTGCTAAACTCATTAGGTCTGCAGGCTTTTTTTATAGGATTTTTTTTTTTATAGATGATCTTATTGTTTGAAAATATAGTTTAACTTCTTCCTTTCCAATTTAGATGCTCTGTTTTAAGGTGAATACATGTTTAGGATTGTCATGTTCTCTTGATGAATTGGACCTCTTATCACTATGAAATTACTGTCTTTGTCCCTGGCAATACTATCTGCTCTGAAATCTACTTTGTTTGATATTACTATATTCACTTCAACTTTATTTTAATTGGTGTTAACATAATTAATCTTTTTACATCTTTTATTTTAAAGCTATTCCTAGGCAGCACAGAGTTGGGTCTTGCTTTTTAATCTAATTTGATAGTCTATGACTTTTAATTGGGGTGTTTAGGTCATTTATATTTAATATGATTTTTGATATGATTGTATTAATTCAAGTATCTTGCTATTTGTTTTATTCCACCTGTTCTTTGTTCACTTCTTTTGGTTTAATTGATTCTTTAAAATTCTGTTTTATCTCCTTTGTTGATCTATTGGCTTAATACTTTGTTTTATTTTTCATGGCTGTTCTAGGTTTTATAATATACACCACTATATTATCATATTCTATGTTCAAGTGATATTATAATACTTCACATGAAGTATAACAATATTTCTGTTACATATTTCCATGTCTTTCCTGCAGTCTTTATGCTCTTTTTTGGCATTTATTTTACTTTTTATGTATATTATAAACTCTACAATATATCATTATTTTTGTTTTAAATAATGCAAAATTTTGGCAAACTGCACTTCATGAGCCAAGTCCTGACTGCCGTCTGTTTTTGTAAATAGTTTTATTGGAAGACAGTTGCACTTATTCATTCATGTATTGTTTATGTCTGCTTTCATATAATAACAAAATTAAGTAGTTGTGACAGAGACCATATGAGCTACAAAACATAAAATATTTTTTACCTGGCCCTTTCCAAAAAAGTTTTTAAATAACTGCTTTAGACAATTAATTATCTCTTAATATATTTAAATTATGAGAATTTATTTTAAATATTAATTCATGTAGTTATCATTTTAACTGCTGTTCATTACTTTGTGCAAATCCAGATTTACATCTGGTATCATTTTCCTTCTCCTTGAAGAAATTTTAACATTTTTTTAGAGTGCAGTTCTGTTGGTAATAAATTATTTCAACTTTTATGTGTCTAAAAATGCCTTTATTTTGAATTTGTTTTTGAAATAATTTTCACTGAGAAAGAATCTTATGTTGACACTTGTTTCCTTTCAATACTTTAAATATGTTTTTCCACTTTTTTCACCCTTGCATTATTTTTAATGAGCAATCTGTTGTCATCCTTATTTTTGTTCTTCTGGACCGAATATGCCTTTTTTCACTGGCTACTTTTTAGATTTTTTCTTTATCACTTGTTTTGAGCAATTTGATAATGATATGCTTTAGTGTAGTTTTCTTCTTGTTGCTTGTGCTAGGGGTTTGTTGAATTTCTTTAATAATTTTTATCATATTTTGAATTTTTCTGCTATTATTTCTTCAGATGATTATATTCTCCTCTCCTTTGAGGACTACAATTATACTTACATTAGGCTGTTAGAAGTTGTTGCACTATAATGAATGCCCTATTCTTTTTCTCATCTCCTTGAATAGCTTTTATTGCTGTGTTTAGGTTTACAGATATTTTATTCTACAATGTCTAATATCCCATTAATTCCATACGGTGTATTTTCTCTCAGAAATTGTAGTCTTTTTTGTCTCTAGAAGTTATATTTTTTTATATCTTTGTTTTATCTTCCATTCTCAAAATGTTCAATCTGTCATCTAGTTTTTTGAACATATGGAATACAGTTAACATAACAAGTTAAATGTCTTTGTATACTAATTCAGATAATTTCTGTGCTTCTATTGATTTATTTTTCTTCTCACTATGAATGCTATTTTTATTTCTCTGCATATTGGCAATTTTTGATTGGAGTAGGGACTTGTGTCATGGCCCACTCCCATGGTGGCTAGAAAGAGGGCAGTGTATTTATTTGGTAGGCCACAATACTGTTGAGTAACAAAGAACCCAAACTCAGTAGCTTAAATTAGCCAGTATTTATGCCCATGGACCTGTGAATCAGTTAAATTAGCTCTGCTGATATAGGCTAGGCTACACTTGATGGCTCTGTTTCATACTCTTATTGCTGAAGCAATTCTGCTTCTAACTGCAGGTCTATAGGTCAAATTGGGTGGCTCTGTTCCATATGTGTTCATTCTGGAGCCCAGGGTAAAGAGATAGCAGCTACTAGGGGAAGCTCTTCTCATGGTAATGACAGTGGTCCATAAGGGTAAGTGGAAACTGAGAAGTCAGGCTCCCAGCCAAAAATCTACTTGTGATCTTTCAAGCCTGGCCATTCTGGTAATTACAAAAGCTTTACTTGGAAGGCCTCACTGGGGAAAGCTGCCCTCTCCACACCAGATTTGGTGCACAGACAGTGCATTACAGTCAAGGACTCAGGCCCTCCAGCCAAACATGCTCTTATGCATTCCTAGGCAAGGCACCTCTGTTCAGAGACTTCTTTATTGGGGGCCTTTAGTCAATGCTTTTCTTCACCTCTATTGAGAATATCTTATCATGGAGACTTGAAGACATTTGTCTCTACTCTGATTCAATATTTAGTACTTTTCCACTCTTAACCTTTCCTTCTCTTCTTTTTCCTTACCCCCAGGTCTATAAACATCAGGAGCCTTTTGTTTGGGGCTCCTTCAGCAATGAGACACTTACTCACACCAGCTTATACATCTGACCTTCACCTGATTCTCTTCCATGATGGAAAATAGAACATTGGGGGAGCTGGCACTTTCTCCTGTTTAACCTCTAGCTTATATTATCACAGTGATTAAATGCTTGACTATTATTTCATTTTGGCTTGTTGTCTTAATTGACTACCTGGAAGCTCAGGTCTTTTCAGCTCAGCTCAGTTCCTGACAGAAACATGAAAAGGCTCAGGCTCAGAATTGACCCTGCATCATTTCTGCTTACATTGGCCAAAGCAAGAAATGACTGAGTCTAAAATTAAAGGCCATAGAAAAGGTGAAGATAGAAAGGATGAAGAATTGGTGGCAATAATTCAATCTACCGTAGGTGGGATAGGGGCAAATTTTCTGCCCACAGGAGGTTAGACAACCTTTTAAGCTCACCCCAGCATCCTCAATCCATGTGGCAGTGGTTGTTTCTATGCCCTATGTGTAGATGAGTTGTTATTGTAGAGAGCTGCCTGTAAGTGCCAGAACCCTGATCACCAAGGTCATATTAGGTTACTTACCTAACCATTCAACAAGTATTTATTGAGCACTTACTATGTGCCAGAAACTGTTAGTTACAAGGAATGACCTGAAAACCATAAGAAACAGTTGCTTTCCTGATGGAGTTCAAACAAAATTTAAATATAAGAAAATAGACAAAGACAATAATTTCAAATTTTATAAAGGAAACAAATAATGTAGTGATACAAAAATTAAAGAGGGGGCGGTGTTCATTAGATAAGGAGGTTGAGAGAATCACAATCCCAGGTGGGTTGTTTTAAGCACAGCTAGACCGCCTCCAGAGAGACTGATAAGGATACAAACTACATGTTGCAGATTAGTGGTTGCAAGTTCTAATGTGGATGCCCAAAATAGATTATCCATCATGGGAAGAAGCAGATAGAGCAGTATTCAGGTATTCACTTTAAGAAAAGACTTTGCCTTTTTTTCCCCTTGGCTGCACAAGAACTGTTTGTCTTAATATAGGTGGAAGTTCCCTTTTCTCTAAGAAGAAAATCTCTAGGGGAGACCAAATAATTAATTATGTTTCTGGAGAGGACTACTCATTATCTTTAAGGATGATCCAATTTTTTAAATTAATAAAATTTGGAGCTTCATATTTACTGGACAGTAAAATCTCCTTTCAATAGCCATCAAGTGTAAACATAATGAGAGTAGGGAATACAGGAAGAGGTAAAGGAAATGTGGGTGGAAAGTGAGAACGTCTAGGAGGAAAGTGAGAAGGAGATCCTGTGCAGACAGATTGGTTAGAGAGTGAGGCCACTACCTGTGAGATGCAGAGAGAGTTGGCTGAAAAGATGACATTCCAGAATCCATTTAGATCTGAGACTTTGCCATCTAACTGCCTAGGTTTTGGAGAGAAAATATTTTAAACAACTCTTAGGCTTTCCAGATTTGTAGCTGAAACAATAGTACTATCTAAGTACTATTCTGATACAAGTAAGGCAAAGAAACCCTCAATTCAGTTTAATCTACTAGTCTATAAATATCCTTTGAGAATATAGATCAGTTGCTTCAACCCTGTTAATTAACTTCTTGATTCTTTTTCTGCTATATGTCAAGCAGCAGAACCTTCACTGTAGAAATCACATATGGAGATTTGATTGTTTGCCTCTCAAAGCTCTAAGATTTTATTTTTAAAAATTACTTATTTTGCATAACTTCATTAGGCCTTCATTTTCACATCTGTAAAATGAACGAGGCAGGGAGAATGTATGTGGAGGATTGTGCTATCCATGCTTTAAGGGGAGGTTGGACAGAATGACCATCAAACCCTGTATTCTATATTCTAGCAAGTTTGCTCCAGATCAAATGGAAGCAAGTTATAGAGCTAAGTTGTGTAGCTTCTATTTCCATCATGGTAGCGTGGATAAAACTAGATATTTTTATTAATGATATTATTGTGCTTTTCTCCCCTTTAAGAACATGGTATAATTTTTAAAACCCAAGTCAATGGTAAAGTGTTTCCTGTTCTCTTCTTGTATGTGCCCAGCTCCATTAGCCCAGGCTGCCCCAGTCTCCCAGCTCAGCTGAATAATTTCCTCTCATTTTCTGCTCTTCAACCTCTTTGTCTATGATCAAAGCAGGGATCCTTCCATTCTCCAGCCTGATCCTTACTGCTATTCTTCATATTACATGCTCATTACTTCAGCTGTATTTTCAGTACTTTCTTATTACCCCTCTTATGTGTCCACCTACATCTCCACCTACAGTGTCTGTAATGTGTTTTCTACCTACTGTAGCTTAATAAAAAGAAAATTATGCTAATTTTATTCAAACTTTAAGAAAGTGAAACCTGTACCATTATTATTCTTCCCCTTTCTTTTTTATTTATTCATTTCAAAAGAAAATGTGTCTAATAATCTGAAAAAACTGTACTTGCATAATTTTAACAACTTTCCTATTCTTACTTCTAATTAAGTAGATTTCTCCAATTGTGTTTGGATGAACTAAGAAAGCTACCCTTATGAGTAGATCCGTCTCTGATGGAATTAGAGGCTGGGTCCAAGGCAACTTTAGTGTCAGTTATCAAAATGGTTCTTGGACAATAGCCTGGAAGGTCTGCTGCTTGTGTTGTATTGAGAATGGAGACAAGAGTCCAAGGCTTTGTAAACAATCAAGACCTTAGAGACAAGCAGCCTGCTTCCACATCAAGTATAGTATTCAACAGGCAAAAGATCTTTGAATGTAAATGCCTAGAGTGGAAAAGTTGATCTTAATGTCTAGAAAAACTGTTTTTTGTAAGCAAAGACCGGCTTTGTTGAGAAGATACTTAGATAAGAATATAGAGAGGGAAGATTGAGTTTCAAAAACCTGGAGTCTTCCCAGGAGAAGATAACCAAGCACTGTTTGGGGCAAAGTTTTGGGAAGGAGAGCAAGACACTAGAGGAAGCTCAAAGAGACTTAGAGGAAAGGTGGTTCTGTTTGGGATCATTCAAATGAAATACTGTGTAGTCTAACCTGATTCTCTCCAGTAGCCTCACAAAATTGTCCATATAACATAGAATATATTTGGTATGATTAGTTTTCTTGCAGTGGTTGATTAAGGAGCCAAGATTGCATCTAGTTCAGATCAGGGAAAAAACATGCTCAACATTAGTGAATGAGAGCTGCGTCTGGCATTTGGATTATATAAAGATTTATTTTTCCTTCCTAGGAGATGAGTTTTATCGTTTTCAAGAAGAACTTTTAAGTCTCAGTGTGTGATAATATGTTGTGGGTTTCATAATTGAGTCAGATTAACATAGATTGTGTTTACATGGTGCCAGAACAAACAGATGATTGTGTTCCACTCTGAGAAAAAGTTAATCATATCAGCTAACTTATCATATAACTGAAAACATACATATATTTAAATGAAAGTTTTACATTTTTACAAGTTATACAAAATTTTTTGTCCTACTCTATCAATCACCTTTGTTCTTCTAAAAACATTTAGATCTGAGACTATTTAATCAAAATCTTTCATTTTCTAGATTTAAAAAGTAAAGTCAAAAGATTTGCCCAAAGCCAGCAGTTAGCTATAGGGAAAGGAGGATTAGACTTTGAATCCTTTGACTCAGATCTCCATTTAATTTGTGTAAATATATGCAGTATGTATTGGGTAGAAAACAAATTCACAGATGAGACTTAAATGAACTAAACCACAAATGCCAGGAGAATAAAGAGAGAAAGAGAAAGGGCAGGAGGAAGAAAGAATGATTTTAAAGATTTTGCATGTTACTATCCCCAATCAAAAAGAGTAGGTCATGGAGTGAGCATGAAATGAGTGTAGGTTAGAAACTTTTCTTCTCTCCGCCTGTCTCGGATACTGCTCACCTCTCATTATGGAAGCATCTTAGCCCACTGAGTGTGACCATATCTTTAAAGGCATATATTTTTATAAATAACAGGAACACTAAAAGCAAAGCAACTACTTTACTTGATTTTAAAATGAAAACAAAACAAAACAGTGACATACTCTAATATGTTGGAAGAAAAGCTGTTTGTGTTGTTAGAATTACTGACTCAGTTCCACTGTAGCTTCTTTCTAGGAAATGAATAAAGGAATGAATTATTCTTTTATATATACAAAAACTAAAAGAGTTCAGAAAATAATACAAAATACATCTATATATCTTCCACGCAGAACTCAGATTTCATAGTTATTTTGACATACTGGCTACAGAACTTTTAAAAAAATTTTTATTTTTCAATTAGAGTTGACATTGGATATTACTTTATATTAGTTCCAGGTGCACAGAACAGTGGCCAGACATCTATATATCCATGAAGTGGTTCTTCCAACCAGTCCAGAACACACCTGGCACTAAACATAGTCACTATTGATTGTATTTCCCGTGTTGTACTCCACATCCTCGCGATCACCGTGCAACCACCAGTTTGTACTTCCCAATACCCCCACCCCTCACTCAGTCCCCCAAACCACTCTGCCATCTGGATCACCAGCCTGCTCTCTGCATCCACAAGTTTGCTTTTGTTTTGCTCATTTATTTTGCTCCTTAGATTCCACATATAAGTGAAATCATATGGTATTCGTCTTTCTCTGTCTGACTTATTTCACCTAGTATAATACCCTTTAGGTCCTTCTTAAAGCAATTTTATTATTTTATTATATTTTTAATTAAATTTATTGGGGTACTTTGGTTAATATAATTATATAATTTTCAGGTGGACATTAACATTTGACATCTGTATATTCTATTGTGTGTTTATCATCCAAAGTCCAGTTTCCTTCAGCTACCATATATTTGATCCCTTTTACATACTTCACACTCCCACTACCCTCCTATATTTGACCCCCTTTACCCCATCTATCACCCCCCTCCCCCACTCCATTAGTAACTACTAGTCTATAGTCCATGTCCATGAGTCTCTGTTTGTCCTGCTCATCTGTTGCTTTTAGGTTTATATCCCATTTATAATTGATATCATGTGATTTTCAATGTCTTCTGTCTGGCTTATTTGGCTTAGCATGATTATCTCTAGGTCCATCCATGTTGCCGCAGAAGGCAGTATTTCATCTCTTCTTATGGCTGAGTCATATTCCATTGAATATATATACAACAGCTTCTTTAGCCAATCATCTATTGTAGGACACTTCGGTTGTTTCCACTACCTGACCACTGTGAATAATGCTGCTATGAACATTGGTGTGCAAATATCTTTTCAGATATAGGTTTTCAAGTCTTTGAGGAAAACGTCCAGTAGAGTGATTGCTGGATCACGTGGTAGATCAATTCTTAGTTTTTTGAGGAACCTCCATACTGTTTTCCATAGTGGCCGTACCAATTTGCAGTCCCACCAGCATTGTATGAGGGTTCCTTTTTCTCTGCATCCTCTCCAGCATTTGTTATTACTTGTCCTGTTGATTGTAGCTATTCTAATAGGTGTGAGATCGTATCTCATTGTGGTTTTGATTTGCATTTCCCTAAAAGATAGCATCTTTTCATATATTTGTTGGCCATTTGTATGTCCTCTAGGGAGAAGTGTCTGTTCAAGTCCTCTGACCATTTTTTGATTGGATCATTTGCTTTTTTGTTGTTATTGAGTTACACGAGTTCATTGTATATTTTGGATATTAGGCCCTTATTAGAAATGTTGCTTACAAATATATTTTCCCATTTGGATGGTTGTCTCTTTACTTTGTTGATGATTTCTTGTGCTGTGCAGAAGCTTTTTAGTTTGCTGTAGTCCCATTCATTTATTTAGCTTTTACTTCCCTTGCTTTTGAGGTCAAATTCATAAAATCTTCTTGAAGTCCAAGGTCCTTGAGTTTAGTTCCTATGTTTTCTTCTATGCGTTTTATTGTTTCAGGTATTATATTCAGATCTGTAATCCATTTTGAGCTAATTTTGGTGTGTGGTGATAGACAACGGTGTAGTTTTATTCTTTTGCAGATAGCTTTCCAGTTTTCCCAGCACCAGTTATTGAAAAGGCTTTCCTTACTCCACTGTATGTTTTTGGCTCCTTTGTTGAAAATTATTTGCCCATATAAATATGGGTTTATTTCTGGACTCTCAATTCTGTTTGAATGGTCCATGTGTCTGTTTTGCTGCCAACACCATGACATTTTGATTATTGTCGCTCTGAGTATAATTTGAAGTCAGGCAGTGTGATTTCTCCAGCTTCGTTCCTTTGTCTCAGAATAGCTTTGACAATTTGAGGTCTTTTGTGCTTCCATACAAATCTGATGATTTTTTGTTCTATTTCTTTGAAAAAATGACGCTGAGATTTTGATGGGGATTGCACTAAATCTATATAATGCTTTAGGTAATATGGTCATTGTAACTATGTTGAGTCTTCCAATTCAAGAACACGAAATATCTTTCCATTTCTTTGTATCTTCTTCGATTTCTTTTAATAGGGTCTTATAGTTTTCATTATATAAGTCCTTCACTCGCTTCATTAAATTTATTCCTAGATATTTTATTATTTTTGTTGCAATTGCAAAAGGAATTATTTTTTACAATTCTTTTTCTGACACTTCATTATTAGAGTATAGGAAAGCTATGAATTTTTGAACATTGATTTTATATCCAGAGACTTTACTGTATTTTCTTATTGTTTCTAGTAGTGTTCTTGTGGAGTCTTTAGGGTTTTCTATATAGAGAATCAAGTCATCCACAAATAGTGACATTTCGACTTCTTCGTTTCCTATTTGGATGCTTTTTATATCTTCCTCTTGTCTAATTGCACTCACTAGGACTTCTAATGTTATATTGAATAACAGTGGAGATAGGGGACAGCCTTGCTTGCTCCTGAACTTAGAGGGAAGGATTTTAGGTTTTCACCATTAAGTATAATGTGACTGAGGATTTGTCATAGATGGCGCTTATTATGTTAAGGTACTTTCCTTCTATACTGATTTTGTGAAGTGTTTTGATCATAAGTGGATGCTCTATCTTGTTGAAGGCTTTTTCTGCATCTATTTATATGATCATATGATTCTTATTTTTTAATTTCTTTATGTTGTGTGTCATATTAATTGATTTGCATATGTTGAACCATCCCTGTGCCTCTGAGATGAAGCCCACTTGATCGTGGTGTATAATCTTTTTAATATGTTGTTGTATTCGATTCCCTAGTATCTTATTTAGGACTTTGCATCTGTATTCATGAGAGATATTGGTCTGTAATTTTCTTTTATTTATATTATCTTTACCAGGTTTTGGTATCAGAGTAATATTGGCCTCATAAAATGAGTTGGGAAGTATTGCCTCCTCTTCGATTTTTTGGAAGAGTGTGAGGATAATAGGTATTAAATCTTTGAAAGTTTGGTAGAATTCACTGGTGAAGCCATCTGGTCCTAGACTTTGACTTTTTGGTAGGTTTTTGATGATTGTTTCAATTTCCGTACTGTTGATCAGTCTATTTAGAATTTCCAGTTCTTCCTGATTCAGTCTAGTAAGGTTGTATTTTTCTACGTACTGGTCCATTTTTTCTAGATTATTAAATTTGGTGTTATATACTTTTTCACAGTATTCTCGTATGATCCTTTGTATTTCTGCGATGTCAGTCATCATAACCCTTCTTTCATCCCTGATTTTGTTTATTTGTGTCTTTTCTCTTTTTTCCTTAGTGGGTCTAGCCAGGGGTTGTCAATTTTATTAACTTTCTCAAAGAACCAGTTCTTTGCTGCATTTATGTTTTCTATCCTTTTTGTTTTGTTTTGTTTTCAATTTCATTTATTTCTGCTCTAATTTTGATGATTTCTTTCTTCTGCTGACTTTAGGCTTCATTTGTTTTTCTTTTTCTACCTTTTTTAAGATGAAGCATTATGTTCTTTATTTGGGCTTGTTCTGTAATGATATGAACTTTCTTCATATGTCCCAAAATTTTGATATGTTGTACTATCATTATCCTTTGTTTCTATGTATCTCTTCATTTCTCTTTTTATTTCTTCTCTGACCTAGTTATTCTTCAGTAGCATGTTGTTTAATCTCAATGTATTTGTGTTTCTTCCTGATTTCTTTCTGCAGTTGATCTCTAGTTTCAAAGCATTATGATTAGAGAGTATGTTTGGTATGATTTCAACCCCCTTATATTTGTTGAGGCTATCTCTGTGTCCCAGTTAGTGGTCGATCCTTGAGAATGTTCCATGTGTACTAGAGAAGAATGTATAAGCAGCTGTTTTGGGATGGAAGGCTGTATAAATGTCAATTATGTCCAGCTGGTCAAATGTTTCATTTAAGAATGTTATTTCCGTATTGATTTTCTGTTTGGATGATCTGTCCATATCTGATGGTGGGTATTTAGGGCCCCTGCTACAGTAGTGTTTCGGTCTGTTTCTTTCTTAAGTTCTGTTAGTAATTGCTTTACATATTTCGGGGCTCCCTGATTGGGAGCATAGATATTAATAAGTGTTATGTCTTCTTGGTGCATGATTACTTTTATCATTATGAAGTGTCCTTCAGTATCTTTCTTTACTTTTTTTATTTTGAAGTCTATTTCGTCTGATATTAGTACTGCTACTCCTGCTTTTCTGTGAATGCCATTTGCTTGAAATATCATTTTCCACTTTTTCACTCTGATTCTATGTTTGTCTTTGGAGCTGAGATGTGTCTCCTGGAAGCAGCACATGGTTGGATTTTGTTTCTTGATCCAATCTGCAACTCTGTGCCTTTTTATTGGTGAGTTCGATCCATTTATATTTAGGGTGATTATTGAAATATGAGGTCTTCTAATAGCTGTTTTATCTTTTCCTTTCTGGTAGCTTTGTGTTTCCATTGCTTCTTTGCCCTCGTGTTTGTTTTCTTTATTTTGGTTGGCTTTTGCGGGTTTTGCCTCCAGTCCTTCTTGTTTTATGTTATCTACTTCAGTTCTGAATCTTTGGCATGTAGTTAGCATTATGAAACGTAAAGGATAGTTATATATATATATATATATATATATATATATATATATATATATATATATATATATATACAGTTGTCCATTTTTTTTCTATGTGTGCTTTATCTTTTTTCCTCTTTGCGAATTTGGATTTTTGAAAACCCCCCGCCTTTTCTTTCACTGTTATCTCAATTTGTTCCTTTGTATGCTGAACGTTTATTATTACCTTGCTATAGTTATTCTCTTCTTATTGTGTAAGCTTATAATGCCTTGTTCTTAGTAAGGATTGTACCTCTTTGCTTCTATTTGCCCAATGGTCACTTTACTCCTAATTATGTATTTGTTTTGTTTTGTTTTGTTATTTTGTTTTAGGTGAGCTGACTCCTTAAGTATTTCCTGTAGTGCAAGCCTCGTAGTGAAGAATTTCCTCAATTTTTGTATGTCTGGAAAAGTCTTAATTTCTCCTTCATATATAAAGGAGAGCTTAGCTGGATACATTATTCTAGGCTGGTAGTTCCTTTCATTTAATAGTTTAAATATTTGATTCTATTCCTTTCTGGCTTGTAAGTTACTGTCTTCTTTTCCCTGGCTGCCCTGAAAATTCTATCTTGTCATTGATTTTTGATAACTTTAATACAATGTGACTTGGTGAAGGCCTTTTTGGGTTGAGATAATTGGGTGTTCTGTTGACTTCTTAAATTCCAAGCTCCAGCTCATTCCTTTGGTTTGGGAAATTCTCATCAATTATTTGTCTGAAAATGCTTTCTAGTCCCTGTTTCTTTTCCTCACTTTCCGTAATGCCCATTATTCTTATGT
Organism: Pteropus vampyrus; assembly: GCF_000151845.1. Lineage (NCBI taxonomy): Eukaryota > Metazoa > Chordata > Mammalia > Chiroptera > Pteropodidae > Pteropus > Pteropus vampyrus. The sequence continues at coordinate 2,240,456 of NW_011889168.1, read as the reverse complement.
TTCCTCTCCTGATGGTATCATCTAGTTCTTGTATTTCTCTTTCATTCTTTTTAACTCTTTGGTTTATCTCTTCTTCCTTCTGATTTATTTCTAGATTTCTGTCTTCAATGTCATTGACCCTTTCTTCCATTTGGTTGACTCTATTTCCCAAGCTTGCGCTTTCATTTTTCAACTCTCGCATTGTGTTTTTTATCTCCAGAAGATCTATTCTCTTCTTTTTGAGGGTTTCAATCTCCTTGCTCTGCTCATATAGTTGTTTTTTTTCAATTCCTGAAATAGTCGGTAGGACTCGTTTTGGAAATCACTGAGTTTTTTCAGAAGTACCATCCTGAATTCTCTGTCATTTAAGTTGCATATTTCTATGTCTGTAAGCTTATTTTCTGGAGATTTTTCTCTTTCTTTCTGAGATGCCTTGTCACTTTGGTTGTTCATGGTGTTTAATGGACTATTTCTGTGCCTGGGCATTAATGGAAGTGTATTCTGCTGTTTTTCCAGAAAGATTTATTATATAAAGTTCTCTCTTTAGCCTGCAGCAACGAAGGTGTTTTCCTTTTGGTTTCCAGTAGGTGGCGTCTAAGTTTCTTGGATACCTGCTTTATATAAAGCCTAAATGCCTTTTTTATTTTCTTGTACATATTTAGCTATGCTTGCTACCCTCAGTTTTGGTCCCTGTCAGTGTCAGCGACAGTCTTGTCAGAGTTTGCTCAGATTTCACTGGGGCTCCGCTGTGTTCTGTCTCAGAGGGTATGGGGGGAGGGGCCCTCTGGGTTGGGGGTTGGGGACTGCGGCTCAGCCTCAGTTTTGCACCCGTGTCCGGCAAAAGTCAACTATTGTTCCCCTCTGGTCCCATCCCGCTTCTCTGCTTTCTGCCCAGATGACTAGGCCCTACAGCTTTCTCAGGTTGGGCTGTTTGGAAAACTCACCACAAGAACTCGCCGCTCTTTCTCCCTTCCCCCTCCTCCTGCAGGGAGCTGCAGCGGCTGCGAAAGACAGTTTCTTTATTACTCCCGGTCCACCTTCCTACACCTGGGATTCTGACCTGTGGTAGCTCTTATGGGCAGATCCCTTGCTCAGACATGGTGGTGTGCAGTTTGAGTGTTTTTTGTTGAGTTTTTGATGTTCAATTTATTGTTGTTTCAAGGAGAGGGATCTGGAGATGTCTTTCTGCTGTTTCCTTAATTCCTTCTTAATGCAATTTTAAATGGAATTATTTTTGTAATTCCTTTTTTTCAGGTAGCTAATTGTTAGTGTAGAGAAACATAACTGATTTTTCTATGTTGATTTTTGTGTCCTGCAACATTACTAAATTCGTTTGTTAGTTCTAAAAGTTTTTTTTGGTGTAGTTTTTAGTGTTTTCTATACATAAGATCATGTCATCTGCAGACTGAGGCAATTTAACTTCTTCCTTTCTAATTTGGATGACTTTTATCTCTTTTCCTTGCCTAATTCCTCTGGCTAGGACTTCCGGTATTATGTTAAGTAGAAGTGGTGAGAGAGCATTCTTGTCTTATTTTATTTTAGAGTAAAAGTTTTCAGATTTTTACAATTGAATATGATGTTAGACTTTATATCTCATATTTAAGGGTCTATTAGGACTTGAGTTTAGCTTTAGGTCGAGAAACAAAGAAGGGTTTGGGGAGAAGCTGCTGAAGAGATTTCACAGTGTCTAGTGAAACAAATACCTCAGTAGGGCCATTAAAGATCCTTAGAGAATTCAAGGTTAATCTCCTTAGATGGAGGTGGAGAGGCTATTTCCTTTGGCATAGAAGACTCATTCAAAATTATGGGTTAAATGTCCCTAGTTTCATCAAGATCTTCCCATACATTTCATTCCAATATTCAGGATCCCATTTCTTTCCTATCAATGCCCTCACTTAACAATAGACACCCTGAGAGGTTATGAATTTAATACATGTTGTAATTTGGCAAATCACAGGGAAGGCTGGCAGTCTGGAGACCCAGGAAAGAGTTGCAGTTGGATTCCAAAAACAGTCTGCTGGCAGAATTCCTTCTTGCTCTGTTGATGTCACTCTTTGTTCTATTCAGGCCTTCATCTGATAGAGAGTATTTTGCTTTATTCAAAGTCCACTGATTTAAATGTTAAACTTATCCAAAAAAACTTTCACAGAAACATCCAGAATAATGTTTGACCAAATATCTGGGCATTGTGGCCCAGTTAAGTTGACATATATATTAACCATTACATTGTTCTGTTTAGTTACCAATAGACTTGAGCCAGTTTGGGTTTATCTGTGTTCTCTTATAGCTCTCTGGGCATCTTTAGAACAATTATTTTGAAATATTTGTCAGGAAATTCCTGGATCTACATTTGTTTGGGGCCAGTTACTGGAGGTTTAATATGTTCCTTTGTTGGAGTCATGTTTGTCTAATTTGGTTTTTTTGTGATTCCCATAGCCTTGCATAAGTGTCTGCACATATGAAGAAATAGTCACCTCCTCCAGATTTTAGGGACTGACTTCAATAAGAGAAGAATTTCACCTGTGGGTGGGGGCATTCTAGAATGTGCTGTGACCACAGGTCTAGTGGTACAAGTTACCAAATGCAGGGACATGTAACAGCACTGGGACCCAGGGGTCGTGGTGGCTCATCAGCTCAGGTATTGGAGCATTGACAATTGTGTGGTGTTTGGCAAGCACTACAAAGGATATTGGAGTCCTCAGCAACACCTCTAGGTCCAACAACTAGAGACCAGGGCAAACAGCAGTATCGGTGAAAGCTGGTATTGTGAACGTGATTGGCTGCAGGCACCAGTTGCAGATGCTCATGAGTGCAGGGGTCAGTTGCACACACACATATAGTGGTGGATGCCAGGGAGTGCAACAAGATCCAGGCCAACTATAGGTGCACTGGCAGCTTCAGGGGCCCTGGTTGTTGGTGTGCACTATTGTGGTTGCTGAGTCTTGACATAGGTGCACAGCAGTGGAGGCCAATGATGGGGTTCATATGAGGGGCATGCAGGTGCATAGCTGGAGGGGTAGCTGCAGGTGACAAAATGGTGCTGTGCTGGCCAGTGACAGAAGACAGGGCCTGACCCATGCCCACAAGCAAATGTGGAAAACCTGGCTCTTTGTCCCATGGCTACAGGTCTCCCCAGGGGTGTGTGCACAGTAGTGAAAGCTGGTGACTGGTGTCAGGCTGGCAGTATGCAGGTGCACAGCTGGAGGGTGTAACCCTCATAGAAGTAGGTGTCAGCCACAAGGGTCTGGGCTGATGTCTTGTTCTCTCACAGATACAGACGCCTGGTCTGGCTGCCAGTTTGGGCACTAGCGAGTGCAGGGCCAGGGAGGAAAAACAAGGAGGGACTCAAGTGGCTGACATCAGGGAACATAAATACCTGTGGGGCAAAAGCCAGTGTAATCTTCAGGGGGTTCGTGTTGGCTATCCTGGCCATTTGTTGCTTCAGTGGCCAAAGCTGCTTGGTTTGTCTGCAGAGCAGGTCACTGGGAACTGTGATTTCTCCCACTGCATGACTGCTCCTGGTAGCCCCTGGTTTTCTTCCTTGTTTCTAGCTGTCTCTATACGTTTCAACTTTGCTAGTCTCTGGGTTGTGTGAAACCAAAGTGGAAACTGTGCAGTGCTCTAAAAGGCTGGGGACGCTGGTGTTTATGCCATTCTTCCTTTCCCTCTGAGGGGAACTCTTTTTAGCTGGGAATTCCCTCTTGGCGCTAAACAATTCTGACTGCTTGTGGGGGTGGGATGGTGCTGGCAAAATGAAGCTCTCTTCCTTCCCTTTCTGTTTTAGTTCCATTCTGTTGCAGAAGTTCCCTAAGTGGGCTTCAGAGCCCTCCTGGAGCTGTTTTTGTTCATGGATAACTAATTGTTGATCTTTGTAGGGGGATGAAGGCTAGGGTCTCTTATTCCACATTCTTTATGGTGTCACCTAAGTTTTACTTTTAACTAGTTTTTCTTCTGCTTTGGGTTACTCTGACATTTTTTACCAAGTTCTTGATTTGGATGTAGATATTTTCTTTTTAAAATATATTTTATTATTGCGAAATTATTATAATAAATTTTTATTTCTTTTATTATTTTTAACTACTGTGAAATAAAACATACATATAGAAAGGTACATAAAAGTGTATATAGGATGACAAATAATTGTAAAGCATTGTACATGTCAAGAAATAGAATATTGCCAGGTTTTTTAGAAGCATTCCACCTTGTGCTTCTCAGTCAAAACTTCCTCCTATCTTCCAACATTAGCCACTTCCTTGACTTTCATCATAATTTGATTTATTTATAATTTTACCATTTATGTAGGCATCTGTAAATAATACAGTTGACCCTTGAACAACACGGGGATTAGAGGCATCAAACTGCGCAGTCAAAAATCCACGTAAAGCTTTTGACTCTCCCAAAACTTTGGTAGTCCCTCATATCTGCAGGAGATTGGTTCCAGGACCCCCATGGATACCCAAATCTGAGGATGCTCAAATCCCCTATATAAAATGGCGTAGCACAATGCGTACAGTTGGCCCTCTGCCTCCACCAATTCCTAACAGCAGTTCCAAAATACTATTTTTGATTAGTGTTTGGTTGAATACAGGGACGTGAAACTCAGATATATTAATTGAAAAAAAAAATTCACATAGAAGTGGACTCATGAAGTTCAAACCTGTGTTGTTCAAGGGTCAACTGTATAGCTTATTTTTGCCTGTTTTGAATGTCATATAAATGGATTTACGGTGTATGAATTTTTTGTTATGTTTCTTTCTCTTAGCTTTATGTTTGTGAGATGCAATATGTAATATTGTATAGCTGTAGTTTGTTGATTTTTTAATTGCTTAATAAGATTCCATTGTTTGAATATACTACAAAAAATCCTTTACATTGATGAATCATATTATTTTTTAAGTTATGCTATTACAAAAATTGCAGTGAATGCTCTTGAACATGTAGCCTGGTGTACAAGTGCTTGAAATTAAGGTGTATATTTTCAACCTTATTAAATAGTGTCAAACACTTTTGCAAAGTAATTATACAAATTCACACTCCCATCAGCAGTGTAGGAAACTTCCCATTTTACTAAAATCTTGCCAATGCATGATAGTGCCAGACTTCATAATTTTTGCAACTACAGAGTTTCTATATTGGCATTTTATTATGGTTTTCCTTGGTTACTAATACCGTTGAACTCCTTTCCTTATGTCATTTGGTCATTTGTATTTGCTCTTCTGTGACAAAAATAATAAATATTTTCTCGGTTGTTTGATTTGTATTCATTTATAGGAGTTATTTATATGTTATGAATATGTCTTTTTTATTATATCCTTTTCTTGTCTTATTGCACTGGCTTGAACTTCCAGTACTATGTCAAATATCAGTGGTGAGAAAGGACATCCTTATCTTGTTCCTGATCACAGGGATATATTATTCAGTCTTTCACTATTGAATATGAGGTTACCTGTAGGTGTTTTGTAGATGCTCTTTATCAACTTGAGGATGTTCCTCTCTATCCCTAGTTTGATATGGCCTGAATGTCTCTATCTCTTCGAAATTCATATGTTGAAATCCTAAACTCCAAAGATAATATTAGGGTGTGGGCCTTTGAGAGGTGCTTAAGTCATGAGGTAGAGTCTTCATGAATGGGATTATTGCTTTATAAAAGAAAACTTACAGAGATTCCTTGCCTTTTACACCATGTGAGGGCACAGTGATAAGGCACCAGTTATGAACCAGAATGAGGGCCTTTCCTCAACCATGCTGGTACCTTAATCTTGGACTTCCCAGACTCCAGAAATTTGTGAGAAATAAATTTCTGTTTTTTTTATAAGCCACCCAGTCTGTGGCATTTTGTTATAGCAGCTGGAATGGGCTAAGAAACTAAGATTTTTCAGTCATGAATGGGTATTAAATTTTGTTTAGTACTCTTTCTGCATCAATTGATATGATCATATGATTATTCTTCTTTAGTCTGTTGATACAGTGGATTACATTGATTGCCATACCTGGAATAAACCCAACTTGGGAGTTCAGATAGGCAGGATAATGGGCCCTAAAGATGTACACATCTTAATCTTAATAAACTGTGAATATATTACTTACATAACAAAAGGGACTTTGCAGATGAGATTAAGGCTAAGGACTTTGAGATGAGATTATCTTTGACAGTTAGTGTGGGCCCAATCTAATCACCCAAATCCTTAAAAGCAGAAAATCTTTTCCAGCTATGGTCAGAAGGAGATGTGATTACCAAGAATGGTTAGAGATATACAGTATTATTGATTTCAAAGATGAAGGAAGGGACCATGATCCAAAGTCTGTGGGTAGCCTCTGGAAGCTGACAAAAGACAAAACAGATTCTCCCCTAAAACTTTCAGAAAGTAACACTGCCAACACCTTGATTTTAACCCAGTGAGACCCATGTTGTATTTCTTAACCTACAGAACTATAAAATAATATATATTGTTTTAAGGCACTGTTTTTGTTAATTTATTATAGGAGCAATAGAAAACTAATATAGTTTATGATATATACTTTTTTTAGACATTGAGGGATTCAATTTGAAAATATTTTTTTTGAGAAGTTTTGTGTCTAGGTTTATGAAAGATATTGGTCTGTAGTTTCTTTTTTGTAATGTATTTGTCTGGTTTTAGTATCAGGGTAATACTGCTCTCATTAAATATGTTATTAAACATTCTCTCCTATTTCCTGGGAGAGATTATATAAAATTGGTGTTAACTCTCTAAATGTTTGGTAGAATTCTTCGAGGAAAGAATTTGAGCCAAGAGATTTCTTTTGGAGGGAATTTTTAAATTACAAATTCAATTTCTTTAATTGTTATAGGACCATTTAGATTATCTATTTAATGTTTGTTGAATTTGGATAATTTTTTTATTTTTGAGGAATTGATTAATTTCATCTAAATTGTTAGAATTTATTTGCATAATGTTGTTTGTAATATTCTATTATTATCCTTATTAACGGCTATAGGTGATATCCATTTTAATTCTTGTTCTTGATGATTGGGTCTTCTCTCATATTTGTAACTCTTCTTAAAGGTTTGTCAATTTTATTGATCTTCCAATGAAACAGCTTTTGGTTTCACTGATTTTCTCTTTTTCTTGTTTTTAATTTCATTGAGTTCCACATTCTGCATTATTTCCTTCCTTCTACTTGTTTTGCTTTATATTGCTCTTTTTTATAGTTACTTGAGGTTGAACTTACATTATTGATTTGAGACCTTTCTTCCTTTCTAATGTAAGCATTTAGCATTTTAAATTTTCATCTCAGCACAGCTTTATTAGCATCATACACATTTGGATATGTTGTATTTTCATTTAATTCTATCTATTTTTAAATTTCCTTTGAGATTTCCTCTTTAAGCCATGGGTTATTAGAAAGTTTTGCTTAACTTTCAAGTATTTGAAGATAACAGGAAACTGTTATCTTTCTGTTATTAGTTTTTAGTGTAATTCTGTTAAGGTCAGAGAACATAAATTGTATGATTTTGATTTTTAAAAATTTGTTGAGGTTTGTTTTATGACTCAGAATATGATTTATCTTGAATATTTCATAGGTGCTTGAAAAGAATGTGTGTTCTTCTGTTGTGCGGTGGAGTGAATTAGATGCTGTGGTTGATGGCATTATTCAGTTCTATAGTCTTGTCTATTTTCATCTAGTTGTATTATCAGTTATTAAAAGAGGACTTTTGAAATCTCTAGCTATAATTGTGGTTTTGTATATTTATTCAGTCAGTTCTAGCAATATTGTCTCAGACATTGTGTAAATATCATTCATTTATTTCTAGTATTGGTTACTTTTTTTTCTCTTTAATGTCTTAAACAGTCTCATAAATGTTCTGGAAATTTTACTGTCTTTTCAAATGACCATCTTTTGGTTTTGTTGATCTTTATACTTTTTCTATTTCATTAGTTTTTGTTCTTATTTTTATTTTTTCCCTTTTTATAATTTATTTTTATTTATTTTACTGATATGAATTTCCATACTTCTTTTCCAGTACATGAATTTAAAGGTCTAAATTTTATTCTACATTTTGCTTCATATGCATATAATGAATTTTTATATATGGCATTTTAGTTATTTTTTTAGTTTTAAATATCTTTAAATTTCCATTATGATTTATCCATTGACCAATAGTTACTATGAACTACATTGCTTAGTTTCTAAACATAATTTTAAAAATTATATATAGTTATTTTTCTGTTAATAATTCTTAAGTTAATTGCTTTATGGCCAGAAAGCTCATACATCCATGATTTGCTGCTCCTCTACCATCTTCTATCTCTGTTCATGGAATTGCAGTTGACCATCCCTATAATAAACTTTGAAGCTATTCAGAACATCGCACTCTCACATCTATATCCAATCAATTATCAGACAAGTTTCAAATCTGGAAACTACAGATCAACTCACTTGCACTGACTTAGTTCAGTACCCTGGATCTTACATCACATTTTCTTCTTTTATCTCCTGTTTTTTCTGGCCTTCTTGGGACCAGTCATTTACAAGTTGGAAATCCTAAACAAGTTCCTTAAACTCTTTAAACCTGTTTCTTCTTCAGCAAAAAAGGTGGTAATAATACTCACATTATAGGATTGTTGCAAGAATTAAATTATAAGTAATTGCAAGTTAGGTGCTTATGATATAGTAGGTGCTCAATAAATTGTAGCCAGTAATAGTAGTAACTGCAATAACAATAGTGCCCATACCTGCTCCAATTTTGATCAGTTTTCAGCTGTGAGAAGGTAATAGGATTCACAAGAAGACAATGCTCTCCCTTTAAAGTGTTGTTTTTTTTACAGTAATGATAATAAAGACAAAAATTCTACCTCTAGGGATACTGAGTCAACTTGTTTACCTGGCTTTGCAGTACTCAGTATTTAAAGTAAATCAGACTTATCTTAAGCGAACATTAATTGCCATATCACTCAACTTCCAAAAATAAGTTTCCAAAAGGAAAGGGTAACATAAAGAAAATGAGAGGTAACTGATTGAATATCAAATACTTTTTACAACACCATATTTTTATTAAGTACAAATGGATCAAAAAGTACCACATGGATTAATTTCCTTTTAATACTTAGAGGTTTATAACTAAAGGACAGAGGTTTTATAATTAAAGAGTTTTTGCAAAATCCGTTTGTTATTCTGCCAAAACCTAAACATTTTCAAAGTGGTATGCAGTATCTGGATTCTCTAAAACACTTCAATCTCACCCAGTATTAATCTAGCCTTTTAGAAAGTGCTATATTTATATGTTTCCCCCCAAAATGTGTGAAGAATAAGCTACCAAAACACAAAAGTAAGCGAGGAAATAAGTATATTTGATAAAATGCTTTGAAATTCCAATTCAAAAAGAAATTTCATTATATCTCACACTAATGTTATTAAGTATTTTCTATGTGACTGAGCTCAAGCTAAGCAATTTAAATGTATATTTCAATTAATTCTCACAACATCCTTGAGAAACCAGTGTTATAATTATCTCTATCTTAAAGAGGTAGAAATTGAAGCTTATAGAGATTAGGTAAAATTGTAAGAGCCAGGTCTTGAACCCAGGTAAGCAAAGCCTCAGCTCTTAATCACTAGAGCCTCTACTAAATGTCATTGCTTTAGTTTGATGGAGAAGTTGTTTTGTACCAGCTTTAATGTAGAAAGGCCAAGTAAGACTAGTTCTCATCTGTCTATGAAAATTCCCTTGGCTGCAGGCAGGTGTTCTTGATTAAGCCATAAAGCTGGGGGAAATCTACCTTGGTGCCTCCCACACATCTCTGAGTTCTCTGACCTCTTTCTCCCTCCTCCACCGCCTGAATTATGTAGGTCAAGTCAATAAGTGAGAAATTTGCCAAGTTTAGCAAATTATTTTAAAGCTTGATTCGGTTAACCATTTGCAACATTTATAGCAATTTAATTGGCTGGGATGGTTGTAGCTGCTTTTGGAGATTTTTATGCAGTTTAGGTTACTGGCACAATGATTTCATTGAATCTAGTTTTAATTTTTCTGCAGCTGTTTTGCCACTGCCTTTCATCACAGATAGCTAAAGTTTAATGTATTCTGGATTTTTTCAATACTTTGGATATATGACCTTTTAAACTGAGAATTTCTTGTATATTTCAAATAGCAGATATTGCACATATCTCAAATATCAAGAATTTCAGAACCAAGATGGAGGGATTTGCTCATACAACATATTTTAAATTCAGTCCCTAGATTCTGTAATTATTTTAATTCATAGATTTTTAAACTCGACTTGATAAAATGAATATTTTACATATGTCTTAGGCAGTGTCAAGAATGGAGAAGTGTCTTAGATTCACTCCATTTGTACTATAATAATTTAATCTGACATAGTTTCATGAATGCCAGTGTTGTGTCCAGAATAACCAGACCCAACTTGAGTGCTCTTAACCAGGAGACAGTTTATTAGCCAGCGGCTGTCCTTGCAAAGGAGCAGCCCTGAAATGCCAAGATACAAGGTTTTTAAGCCTCAAATCCCATTCCTCATTCTGTCTTAAACACAAAGGTCCATCTTTCTCCTATTCACTACCTGTCAACCCACTGGTCAGGTGTGCAAGCGGGAAGTACAGAAGCAGAAAGCTTGTTGTTAGAATGTTATGTTCCTATGGGTGATTGCCCAGTGTTCCCATGGGCGATGGCCAAACAGTAATTTTCACCTTATATACAATTGATTATTTTTCATGCCACGCAAGCAAGCAGGGTTACACAGGCTAAAATTGGCAGTTAGCGTATGAGCTCATTGTTACAAGTTTCATGATTAACAGAATGTGGTTAGGGGTTCCAGAAACTAGGCCTAAGTTATAGACTTCCTTTGTCCAGTTTCAGGTTTTAATTATTCTTTAACCCTTTCACATTTCAGCAGGCCATTACACCAGTTGAAGAAAGGAGACTCAGGTAGGATGTGAAGTACAATTTATTACTTAAAGAAACAGCAGTAGCTAGACTATCAGCACTTTTTTGCAGGTTCCCTGAGTCGCAATTCCTACAGGGTAATGGGTAGAGGGACGGGTGATACATACATACACAGTAGGTTTTATTACAGAACTCTGAGCTAAGAGAACCCAAATCTTTCCAAATGTAAAGTAAGATTTCCTGCCCTTTGCTTAGGACAGAGACATTGTTCACTACACAGATATCCTTGAAAAGATAGTCCAGAACAGAGGACAGTCTTATCTTGCTTGCAAGATACTTATATTACTTAAAAGATGTGCAGAAACAAGAGACCTGTGGAAAATGATTTCCCATAAGGCAGTCAAAAATGTTCACTTTCTGAAATGTGAATCACACAAGAAAAAATGAGATTCAACTGAGTTAGACTGACAAATTTACTGAAAAAATGTTTATAGAAAATGAATAGTTAAATCTAAACTAAATTATATTAACGAAAATAAAACCTTAAAAATCTTCAATGGCTGGCGAACTGTCTCATTTACCATAGACTGCTAAAAATTTTACACTTGTAAACAGAAATAATTTTTCTTTGTGAATCAATAACACAGCAATTGGCAATTTGTCACATGGGCCATTCTGCAACTTGAATTGATTTTTAGCAAATAGATCTTTATTTGACTTGGCCTGCTTCATAGGCCCACATTTAAGATTCTATTCCCTATTAGATCTCAGTAAAAACTAGGTATAAGCTAAGGTGCTAACTGAAAAGAAAATAGTTTTTTTCCTTTCTCAGGAATGTCTGCATTTTAACACAGAACTTGAAAAACTAGCAAGTTTGATAAACTGATAAAATGACTCTGGCAATTCTCAGAGTAACGAAATTATTGTCAAATTTTATAGCTCTTGACATATTCTGGAGTAGATATTTGGGTACATGCTAGCTCCCCCAATTCTCACAAATCATAACACATGGATTTTAATTTCTCAAACTGATCAGACTCCGATTTATTGGCTTTTCCACCTACTTGTCCACTTTAACTCCCTCGGTTTGTTATTATATAAACTCTATGCAAATTCTCTTATCTCTTTTACTCCTCCCCACTTACTCTAAATGGCCAGCTCTAGAAAATCTCAAACATTTGCATGCTTTGTGTCCTGTCTATGTAGCTGAGCTTTGCTAGAGAATTACAGCATCAGACAAATTGATATGCCTATAAATTAATGAATACCAACCACAAATGGGCACTTAATAACACCTGGTAGTCTGCTAGGTTTTGCATAGCCAACAGAGTCCCTCAACATGTTCCCTTTAAATCCTTGAAATACCTGGGAATCCTATGGTTAACTAATCTTATAGTTATAAATACAAACAAATATATTAATTGAAGGGTACTCTGGTAAATTGTCTGCCTTGGATTTCATTGGTATTTGTTAAAATACTATTTTAAATGTGTGGTAGACAGAATTCTACCTCATGTTGTGATGTTAAGATAGCCCTCATGTTCATACCCTGTATAATCCCCTCCACTTGAGTGCAAGCCGAACTTGTGACTTGCTTCCAACAAGCAGATTATCGAAAAGATGATGAAATCACTCTCCTGTGATTACAATTTATATAGAAACCTCTGAGCAGATTTGTTCTTCACTCTCCTAATGGCCTTGAAAAAGAAAGTTGCCATGAGTTCTACAGCCATAAGGAAATAAATCCTTCCAACAACCTAAGGAAACTTTGAAGCATATCCTTCCCTAGTCAAGCATCTGATGAGAACACAGCCTGGCTCATACCTTGATTGTAGGCTTGTGACACTCCGAGCAGGGGACCCGGATAAGTGGTGACCAGACTCCTAACTTACAGAAGCTGTAAGACAGTAAATAGATATTGTTTTAAGCTTCTGAATTTGTGCTAATTTGTTCCACAGCAATAGAAAACTAATATAAATGATTTATTTTAAATTAGTCTTGCTTTTTTCTTTCCTTCTCCTGTCAATGTTATTTGGAGGTTGTAAATCTCATTTTTTTGTTGTTTGTTTCAAAGTAAGTCTTTAACATTTTTATGGAAAGGCATAATACTTTAACACTTTTTTTCCTCGAACTAGTAACAGAGACTGCAAAATATTCAAACTCTTCACTATCATGAAACTCTGGGTTTTAGTCAAGAAGCTGATTAATCTGAATAAAATTGGCCTTATTCATGTTTCACATGGACATTCGGTTTGGTCACTGTCTCCTAAATGTTTCATTTGTATTCAATGATGAAAAACAAAACAAAAAAGAACTGGCACCCTAAAAAAACTAAACAACATAAAACAGGTTTTGGCTGATGGCTGATTTTAGTTCAAGACATCAAACATTTGAGTAGAATATTTTCACTGAATTGCCTATTACATTCTATTTCTTAGAGGAACAGAGGACAGTTTAAACATTTCAAACATTTAGAATGAATGTACTAGTGATTATTATGTAAGTAGCTGAGTTTGGTATTTTAGAGATATAGAGAAGAACATCGACTATGAGAAATGTTTTTATGCTGGCTTCATAGTTTATATCACTCACAGGAAGGCTATTATAAGTAATTTTATTAAAAATCATTTTCTAGAGTGACCTTTTGGTATATTTATTTTATTATTCAGGGTAATGTGTAATAGACACATTTCTTTTTTTGTTTTCTTTTGTTGTTGTTGTTGTTTAATTCCGTTTACCTTTTCTTTCCTCTTTCCTAGTTCACAGCAGGAATTTACTTTTTTAAATAATTTTTTAAACTTTTTAATTACGGCTGGCATACAATATTATATTCATTTTAGGTGTACAACATAGCGATTAGACATTTATATGACTTACAAAGTGATCTCTCTAATCACTCTAGTATCCATTTGATACCATACATAATTATGACAATATTATTGACTATATTACTTATGCTATACTTTATATCCCCAATGCTATTTTGTAACTACTAATTTGTACTTCTTTTTTCATTTTTCTCACTTGATTTAAAAATTTTATTTTTCAATTAATGTTGACACTCAATATTATTTTATATTAGTTTCACATGTACAGCACAGTGGTTAGACATTTATACAAATTATGAAATGATCTCCCCAGTTTCTCTAATAACCAATTGACACTATACATAGCTATTAAAACAATCGACTGTATTCCCTGTGCTGTACTTCACATCACCATGACAATTTTGAAACTACCAATTTATACTTCTTATCCTTCGCTTTTTTATCCACATGAAAATAAAATCATATGATATTTGTCCTTCTCTGTCTGACTTATTTCCCTTAGCGCAATACCATCTGAGTTTATCCATGTCATTGCAAATGGCAGGATTTCACTTTTTATGGCTGTGTAATATTCCGTTTTATATATGTACCATCTCTTTATTCAGTCATCTACTGATGGGCACTGTGGTTGCTTCTATATCTTGGCTATTGTAAATAGTGCTTCAGTAAACATAGGGGTGCATATATCTTTTCAAATTAGTGTTTTGGTTTTCTTTGGATAAATATCCAAAAGTGGAATTGCTGGATCAGAGGGTAGTTCTATTTTTAAAATTTGAAGAACCTCCAAATTGTTTTCCAAAGTGGCTGTATCAATTTGCAATCCCACCGGTGCATGAGGGTTCCCTTTTCTCCACATCCTTGACAACACTTATTGTTTTTTGATTTATCGAAGATAGCCATTCTGACAAGTGTGAGGTGATATCTCATTGTGGTTTTAATTTGCATTTTTCTGATGATTAGTAACATTGAACACATTTTCATATATCCGTTGGACATCTGTATGTCCTCTTTGAAGAAATGCCTACTCAGATCCATTACTCATTTTTTATTTAGATTGTTTGCTTGTTGGAGTTGAGTTGTACGAGTTCTTTATAAATTTTGAATATTAACCCCCTATCAGATGTATCATTTGCAAATACACTTCCCATACAGTAGAATGTCTTTTTGTTGTGTCAATGGTTTCCTTTGATGTGTAAGAATTTTTTGATGGAGCCCAATTAGTTTATTACTTCTTTTGTTTCCCTTGATTGAGGATATAGATCAGAAAAAAATATTACTAAGAGCAATATCAGAGAATGTGCTACTTATGTTTTCTTCTAGGAATTTTATGGTTTCCAGTCTTACATTTAAATTTTTAATCCATTTTGAGTTTATTCTTTTATATGATATAAGAAGGTGATACAGTTTAATTTTTTGCATATATCTGTCTAGGTTTCCCTACACCATTATTGAATAGGCTATCTTTACCCCATTGTATATTCTTGCCTGCTTTGTCATAGATTAAATGACCACATGGCTGTGGGTTTATTTTCGGGCTCTCTGTTGTGTTCCATTGATCTATGTGTCTGTTTTTATGCCAGTACCATGCTGTTTTGATTACTATAGCCTTGTAGTGTAGTTTGATATCAGGTAGTGTGATACCTCCAATTTTGTTCTTCTTTCTCAAGATCGTGTGGCAACTGGGCCTTATAAATTTTAGGATTATTTTTTCTAGCTCTCTGAAAAATACTATTGATATTTTGATAGGGATTGCATTGAGTTTATAGATTGCTTTGTGTAGTAAGGACATTTTAATGATGTTGATTTTTCCTATCCATGAGCATGGTATATGCTTCCATTTACTTATATCTTCTTCTGTTTCTTTCTTCAATGATATAATTTTCTGAGTACAGGTCTTTTACCTCATTAGTTAAATTTATTCCTAGGTATTTTTTGATGCAGTTGTAAATGGGATTGTTTTCTTAATTTCTTTTTCTGATAGATCATTATTGGTGTATAAAAATGCACTTACTTCTGAATATTAATTTTCTGTTGTGCTACATTCCTGAATTCATTTATCAGTTCTAAGAGATTTTTGGTAGAATCTTTAGGGTTCTCTCTTTATAGTATCATGTCATCTGCAAATCATGATAGTTTTACTTCTTGCTTTCCAATTTAGATGTCTTTTATTTCTTTTTTATCTGTTGTGACTAGGACTTTTAATACTATATTGAAAAGAAAAGTGGTATAAATAGATATCTTTGTTTTGTTCCTGATCTTAAGAAAAACACTTTTAGTTTTTCTTCATTAAGTATGATGCTAGTTGCAGGTTTGTTATATGTGGCCTTTATTATGTTGAGATATGCTCCCTCTATTCTGACTTTGCTGATTGTTTTTAACGTAAATGGATACTGGATTTTGTCCAACAATTTTTCTGCATTATTGATATGGTCATATGATTTTTATCCTTCATTTTGTGTATGTGTAATATCACATTAATTGATTTGTGAATATTGAACCAACCTTGTATCCCAGAAATAAGCTCACTTCATCATGGTGTGTGATCTTTTTAATGAACTGCTGAACTTGGTTTGCTAATATATTGTTGAGAATTTCTGCATCAATCTTCATCAGGGATATAAGCCTATAATTTTTTTGTAATGTTTTTGTTCGGTTTTAGAATAAGGGTAATGATGGTCTTATAAAATAAGCTTGGGAGCCTTCCCTCCTCTTGAATCTTTGGAATAGTTTGAGAGGACTAGGTGTTAATTTTTTTTAATGTCTGGTAAAATTCATCTGTGGTGCCATTTAATCTAGAACTTTTGTTTGTCGTTGTTGCTTTTTTTATTATTGATTCAATTTCAGTAGTAGTAATCGGTCAGTTCAGATTTTCGGTTTCTTCTTGACTTGGTCTTAGGAGATTGTATGTTTCTAGGAATGATCCAGTTTTTCCAGATTGTCCAATTTGTTTGCACATAATTGCTCATGGTATTTTCTTATACCTCTTTGCATTTTTGTGGAGTCAGTTGTGACTTCTCTTTCATTTCTGATTTTATTTATTTGAATCCGCTCTCTTTTTAATTTTTTTAAATTAATTTATTTTTATGGTGACACTGGTTAATGAAATCCAATAAGTTTCACTTGTACACATTAACAGTAAATATATATTTACTATATATATATATATATATGTGTGTGCGTGTGTGTGTGTGTGTGTGTGTATATTTACACTGTGTGTTTACCTCCCACAGTTAGATTTCTTTCTATCACCACATATATGACCCCTTTTATCCCATCTACATACCCCCTCACCCTAAACCCTACCCTCTGATAACCACTAGTCTATAGTCCACATCCATGAGTCTCTGTTTCTTTGTCCTGTTCATTTGTTGCATGTAGGTTTATATCCCACATACAAGTGATATCATGTGATTTTCAACTTTTTATGTCTGGCTTATTTCACTTAGCATTATTATCTTAAGGTCCATACATGTTGTCACAAATGGCAGTATTTCATCTTTTCTTATGGCCGAGTAATATTCCATTGTATATATGTATCACCAATTCTTTAGCCAATCATCTATCATAGGACACTTCTGCTGCTTCCATGTCCTGGCCACTGTGAATAATGCTGCTATGAACATCGGTATGCAAATATCTTTTTGGATGTAGGCTTTCAAGACTTTGAGGTAAATACTCTGTAGAGGGACTGCTGGATCATATGGTAGATCAATTCTTAGTTTTTTGGGTAACCTCCATACTATTTTCCATAGTGGCTGTACTAATTTGCAGTCCCAACAGCAGTGTATGAGAGTTCCTTTTATCCGCATTCTCTCCAACATTTGTTATTACTTGTCCTGTTGATTATAGCTATTCTAACAGGTGTCAGATGGTATTTAATTGTGGTTTTGATTTGCATTTCCCTAATAGCTAGCGATGTTGAGCATGTTTTCATATGTTTGTTGGCCATTTGTGTGTCTTCTAGGGAGAAATGTCTGTTCAGGTCCTCTGCACATTTCCTGATTGGATCATTTGTTTTTTGGTGGTGGGGGGTTGTTATTGAGTTGTAGGAGTTCTTTGTATATTTTGGATATTAGGCCCTTATTGGAGGCGTTGCTTGCAAATATATTTTCCCATTCGGATGCTTGTCTCTTTACCTTGTGGACAGTCTCATGGCTGAGCAGAAGTTTTTTAGTTTGATGTAGTCCCATTCATTTATTTTAGCTTTTACTTCCCTTGCCTTTAAGATCAGATTCACAAAATCCTCTTTAAGTCCAAGGTCTTTGAGTTTAGTTCCTATGTTTTCTTTTATGTATTTTATTGTTTCAGGTCTTATATTCAGGTCCTTAATCCACTTTAAGTTAATTTTGGTTTGTGGCGATAGACAACAGTGTAGCTTCATTCTTTTGCAATTGGCTTTCCAGTTTTCCTACCACCATTTATTGAAGAGGCTTTCTTTACTCCACTGTATGTTTTGATAGTATCAGGTAGTTCTTGTATTTCTCTCTCATTATTTTTCATTCTTTGGTTTCTCTCTTTTTCCTTCTCTAGTTTTTCTAGATGTCTGTCTTTGATTTCACTGATCATGTCCTCTGTTTGGTTGTCTCTATTTCCCAAGCTTGCTATTTCATTTTTCAACTCTTACAGTGTGTTTTTTTCTCTCTAGAAGATCGATTCTGTCCTTTTTGAGGGTTTCAATCTCCTTGCTAAAGAACTCATTCTGCTCATGTAGTTGTTTTTTTCTATTCCTGAAATTGTTGATATGACTCTTTTCAGATCTCGCTGAGTTTTTTCAGAAGTACCATGCCGAATTCTCTGTCATTTAAGTTGCATATTTCTATGTCTGTAAACATTTTCTGGAGATTTTTTTCTTTCTTTCTGAGCTGCCTCATCACTTTGGTTGTTCATAGTGTTTAATGGACTATTTTTCCACCTGGGCATTAATGGAAATGTATTCTGATTTTTATTCCAGAAAGATTTATTATGTAAAGGTTTCTCTTTAGCCTGCTGTGTAAAGAAGGTGCTTTTCTTTTGATTTCCAGTAAGTAGAGTCTACACCTCTTCGATCACTGCTTTATATAAAGCCGTAATAATGCCTTTCCCCGCCATCAATGTTTAATTGCACTCACTACCCTCAGTCTCAATCCCTGTCAGTGTTAGCGACAGTTTCGGTAACCTTTGCTCAGATTCTTCTGGGGTTCTGCTGTGTTCAGTCTCAGAGGATATGGGGGAGAGGCCCTCTGATTTGGAGGTTGGTAGCTGCTGCTCATCCTTGGTTTTGCAGCTGTGGTTGGTAAATATCAACTGTTGATTCTCTGCCATCCTGCTTCTCTGCTTTCTGTTCTGATGACTTGGCACTGCCACCGGCTGCATGGAGCTCACAGCTCTTCCAGGCAGGGGTGTTCAGGGTAGTTGCTGCACCTTCTCTCCTCCCTCTCTTCCTAGAGGGAGCTCCAATTGATGAGAGAGGCAACTTCTTTACTTCTTCTAGCTCACTGCCCGCCATCCAGGTTCTGATCTCTGGTAGCTCTTACTCACAGATCCCATGCTCAGACGTGTTGTTGTGCTGTTTGTGTGGGTTTTTTTTTTTGTTGAGTTTTAGATGTTCAGCTTATTGTTGTTTCAAAGGGAGAGATCTGGGTACATCTCTCATTCTGCCATGTTTCTCCAGCTTTCTTTTTACTTGATGACTCTTGTTAAAAGTTTATCAATTTTGTTTATATTTTCAAAGAACCAGCTCTTAGTTCCATTGATCTTTTGTATTTTTTTTAGATCAATTAGGTTTATTTCTGCACTCATCTTTATTACTCCCTTCCTTCTACTCACTTGAGCTTTGTTTACTGTACTTTTTCTTGTTCCTCTCAGTGCAAGGTAGATTCTTTATTTGAGATTTTTCTTGTTTCTGAGGTGAGCATGTATTGCTATGAATTTCCCCCTTAGAAATGCTTTTGCTGTGTCTCATAAATTTGGGGTTATTGTGTTTTAATTTCAATTTGACTCGAGGTGTCTTTTGATTTCTGTCTTGTTCTCATTGTTAACTCATTCATTGCTTAGTAGTGTGTAATTCAATCTTCATATGTTTGTGTATTTTTTAGTTTATTTTTTTGTAATTGATTTCCAGTTTCATACCACTGTGGTTGAAGAAGGTGCTTGATATGATTTTAATATTTTAAAATTTCCTGAAACTTGTCTTGTGCCTAACACGTGGTCTATTTTTGAAAATGTTCTGTGTGCATTTGAATAGAATGTATATTTTACTGTTTTGGGGTGAAACTCTCTGAAAATATCTATTAAATTCATCTCATCTAGTGGGTCACTTAGAGCCTCTGTATCATTGTTGGTTTTCTATCTGAAAGTTCTGTCTATTGGTGTCAATGGGGTGTTAACCTTTCCTACTATGACTATATTACAGTCAATCTCTCTCTTTATGTTGGTCAATATTTGCTTTATATGTTAGGTACTTCTCTGTTGAGTGCATAAATGTTTACTAGGGTTATGTCCTCTTGTTGGATTTATTTATTTGTTATTATGTAATGTCCATCTTTGTCTCTTATTATAGCCTTTGTTTTAAAGTCTATTTTGTTTGGTATAAGTATTGCTACCCCTGCTTTTTTCATTTCTATTTGCATGAAATATCTTTTCCATCCCTTTACTTTCAGTCTGTGTGTGTCTTTTGATCTGAAGTAGGTCTCTTGTAGACAGCACATGTATGGGGCTTGTTTTCTTATCTGTTCATCTATCCTATGTTGTTTGATTGAAACATTAATCCATTTACATTTAAAATGATTATTGAGATGTACATAGTTATTGCCATTTTATTATTCATATTTATGTTTTTTTTTCTCCTCTTAATGAAGTCCTTTTAACATTTCTTGCAATACCGATGTGATGGTAATGAACTCCTTTAGCTATTCTTGTTTAGGAAGCTCTTTTTCTAACCTTCAATTTTAATTGATAGCTTTGCTGGGTAACCTTGATTATAGGACTTTGCTTTTCATTACTTTGAAGATTTCATGCCAATCTCTTGTGGCCTGCAAAGTTTTTGTTAGGAAATCAGCTGACAGTCTTATGGGGGCTCCCACATAAGTAACTAGCTGTCTTTCTCTTGCTGTTTTCAGATTTCTCTGTCTTTAACTTTTGGCATATTAACTATATTGTGTCTTGGTGTGGGCCTCTTTGGATTCATCTTACTTGGGACTCTCTGCACTTCCTGGGCTTGTATATCTATTTCCTTAACCAGGTTAAGACAATTTTTATCATTATTTCATCAAATAGGCTCCCAATCCCTTGCTCTCTCTTCCTCTTCTTTATCTGGCACCCCTCTGATGTAAATTTTGTTATGCTCAATGTTGTCTCAGAGGTTCCTTAAGCTTTCCTCATTTAAATTTTTTTTCTTGTTGCTGTTTTGATTGGATGTTTTCTCCTACTTTGTCTTTCCGATCACTGATTCGATCCTCTGCTTCATCTAATCTACTGTTGATTCTTTCTTGTATTCTTCATTTTAGTTATTGTATTCTTAATTTCCAATTGGTTCTTTTTCATGGTTTCTATGTCCTTTTTTATGCTTACTATCTGTTTCTTGACGTTCTCACTGAGATTATATAGTCCCTTAAGTTCATTGAACATCCTTATAATCAGTGTTTTCAGCTTTATTTCTGGTAGGTTGTTTGTCTCCATTTTATTTAGTTTTCCTTGGAGCTTTCTGTTCTTTCATTTGGGACATGTTCTTTGCCTCCCCAATTTGGCCACCTGCCTGTGTTTGTTTCTATGTATTAGGTAGTTCTGCTATGTCTCCTGGTCTTAGTAGAGTGGCCTTGTGTAGTAGGTGTAGTAGGAGTCCTGTGGGGATCAGTGGCACAGTCTTCCTGGTCACTTTAGCTGGATGCTCCAGTGTGTCCATTTATGTCATCTGTGCTCTCTTTTTGTAGTTGAGGCTTAGTTGCTATTTGCACATCAATGGGAGGGATTGACCCACAGGCTTATCGGTTGTGAGAACTCTCCAATGACAACACCGGAGAAGCTGTTGTGCAGGGACTGATCCTTTTGAACAGGATTTCCTTCAGCAAGGTTCTGGTGCCTGCCCAGTATGCCCATTTGATGTTCTGATCTCAGATTTGGCCCAAGGTGTGATGGCCCAGGGGCACCCTGGGAGGGTCACCACTGCAGGCCAACTTTAGCTGCAACCTGTTCCCTGTCCAGCGCCACCTAGCCTGAGCCACCAAGCAATCTGCATAAGGTCACCATCCATGCTGGATTTGGAGGTGCCTTGAGAGTCCACACTGTGAACCGAGGTTGACTGCCACTAGTGCTGGGCTTGGGGCTACTCAGGTAGAAGTACGAGGCACATTGGGGCCAGATGCTGCTTCTTTGAGTTTTGTGATCCATTGAGAGATTTTAGGAAAGTCTGCAGCATGAGTCAAACTAGGCTATTTGTATGGAAAAGCCACTGGAAGCTGCTTGGGTGGGTCCACAGTTTAATAAACACATTTCAATATTCGTTTTTTTCCCTTCTCTGTTTTTTTCTCACTAGCTTTATTGAAATATAATAGACAATTAGTTATTGTATTTACATCGTACAATTCAATTAATTTTTTTCAATTACAGTTGGCATACAATAATATATTCGTTTCAGTTGAACAGTATAGTGATTAGAGATCTATATAACTCACAAAGTAATCACCTTACTAAATCTAGCACCTCTCTTCCCCCTTACATATTTATTTCAACATCATTAATTATTTTCCTTATGCTACACTTTATAGCTCCATGTCTATTTTGTAACTATCCATTTGTACTTAATCTTTTTGCCCTTTTTGCCATCCTCCCCCCAAACTCCTTCCCATCTAGAAGCCCTCAAATAGTCTCTGTATCTATGAGTTTATTTCCATTTTTGTTGTTGTTTATTTTGTTCTTTAGGTTCCACATGTACATGAAATCATGCAATATTGGTCTTTATCTGACATTTCATTCAGCACAATACCTTCTAGGCCCATCAAGGCAATATCTTTTTCTGACTCCTTTCTTTTAGTCTCTGTGTGTCTTTTAATCTGAAGTGAGTCTCTTGTAGGCAGCATTGTTTTTTTCATCCATTCAGCCACTCTATCTTTTGATTGGAGCACTTAATTCTTTTCCATTTCAGGTACTTATTCATAAATATGTAGTTATTACCATTCTTTATTACTGTTTTTGATACATGTTTTTTTCTTCTTAAAGAAATCTATCCAACAATTCCTTTAATACTGGCTTGATGTTGATGAATTCCTTTAGCTTAGTTTTGTCTGGGAAGCTCTTTATCTGTCCCTCAACTCTAAATGATAGCTTTGCTGAATAAAGTGTTCTTGGTTGTAGATCCTGAGTTTTCAAACACTTAGAATATTTTGTGCTAAGCCCTTCTGTCCTGCAAAGTTTCTTTTGAGAAACCAGCTGCCAGTCTTATGGATGCTCCCTTGTAGGTAACTAACTGCTTTTCTCTTGCTGCTTTTAAGATTCTCTCTTTGTCTTTAACCGTTAGCATTTTAATTATAATGTGTCTTGGTGTGGGCCTCTTTGGATTTCTGGTTTGAGGGACTCTCCGAGATTCCTAGGGTTGTATGTCTATTTCCTTCAGCATATTAGGGAAGTTTTTCATCACTGTTTCTTGAAATAGCTTTTCCACTTCTTGTTCTCCCTCTCCTTCTTCAGGTACTCCTATAACATGTATGTTTTTACACTTAATTTTGTCCCATAGGCTCCTTAAATTTTTTTTTTTTTTTTTGAGTGTTCTTGGATTTCCCATCCTCTCTATAGGTCATTTGATCTTCTTCTTTATTCACTCTGTTTATTTTATTTAATATACTTTTCATCTCAGATAATGTGTTCTTCATTTGTGACTGGTTTTCTTTTATAACTTCCATTTCCATTTTTATGTTTTTATCTCTTCATTAACATTTTCACTGAATTTATCTTCACTTTCCCTAAGTTCATTGAGCATCTTTATAACCAGTGTTTTGAACTCTGCATCTGTTAGGTTGATTGAGTCCATTATTCCTGCATCTCTGTTCTGTTCTGTCATATGGTTTCTTCTTCTTTGTCTTCCCATTTTGGCTGCTTTTCTGTGTCTGTTTCTATATACTAAGCAAAGCTCCTAAGTTTACTGGTCTTATTAGTGTGGCTTTGTGTAGTAAGAGTCCAGTGGCACAGTCCTGAGAGGGGTTCAGCTGCAGGTCAAGTTTAGCCCCAGCCTCTGCCCCTCTGGGACCACCTGTTAAGATTCAGCAAGCAATCCAGAGATGCTGTGCATAGTTGCCTCAAGAGGCCATACCAAAAACCAAGGCCAGCTGCCATCAGTGTGAATCTTGGAGTTGGCTTAGAAAGGAGCACCGTTCTTGCTGAGGACACAACTGGATGTGGCTTGGGTGGTGCCATGAGGTGGGGGAGGCAGAGTTTCAGGGAATCCTCTGGGCTGAGCAACTTCTGTTATCCAGTTTGATGATATCTCAGCTATGGCGGCGCTGTGTCAGCACATTGGGAGTGGGAAGGGCTCAACAGAGGAACAATGGATACTGCTGACACTCCTGTGCAGGAGAGAGTCTCGCCTCTGGCTCTCACTCCACCAAATCAGTATCCCCCTGTAAGTCGTTGGTGCCCCCTGTGCAGCTTACCTGCCGCTGGTGCTCAGAGTGAGTAGGTCTATCACCACGAAAGTATGCTTGCAGACACAGCCCCTTTAAGAGGCATCTGTAGCTGTTGGTTGTGGCTGCCATAGCCTCTTTCCCACTCACTCCCTCGGGACTGGGTAGCCTCATGTCTTTGCACCCTCCCACCTTCTACCATTGCAGGGCAATGTTTTATTTCTCTCAGTTGTAGTGCTTCTGTTCATCTAGATCCCAGGTGACTTTATTTGCTGTTTGCTCCATGTTTCTGTCATCAACTTTGATTTGGTTGCAAGAGGGATTATCAAAGCCTCTATCATCTATGCCATTTTTCTCATCATTACTGTCAATATTCTTTACATAATATAAAAAACCTTCTCTATCATTCAAAAGGAAAATTATTATACGAATTTTGTTTGAAAGAGCAAGTATGATCTTTCAGCAAGTAGCAAAAAGGGACATGATGAGCAGTATATGTCAAACTAAAGAGGTTTGGCACAAATTATAAATATTCTGCTATATCTTTTACATTTATATGATTGCATTCTTATGTCTTTAGTCTACTTTTTTTTTAAAAAATAGAAAGTATATAGCTCACTCTATTCTTTTAGAAAAGGTATGTTAACATGCCTATAATTGTAAAATTCCTGCAGAGTGAGTTAGTGTATATCAGTTAACATCATTTTTTATTGCACTGGTGATGCATCTTTCCTTATCAAAGGAAGCATTTATGCTTTAAAAAACTCTTCTGAAATGAGAGAAAAATGCAGAGAAAAGAAACCATTGTGTCAAAGAATGCCTTAGAATACAAACTATCTTAGAAAAACTCTAAGGTGGTAGAGTGGGGGAAGCTGCTAAGAGGAGGAAATCCTGCCGAAGAATTCTAAAGTGACGAAGAGATTTGAAGATTTGGGAAAGAATTCAGAAGAGAGAGGATATTAAATCAAGAGAAAACAGTATATATGGCTTTTTTAAAGCTTAAAGAATTATGGTTTTTCCCACACTGGAGAAGGAATAAGTTGTTTGTACTATATGAGTAAAAGTATCAGCTGTGTTATCCCTTTCATACAGTCTAAGAATTCTTTCAAAGACCATTTTGGATTTATAGATACTTTACTAAACTTATGTCATAAGTTGTGAAAATTTAGAACTTTTGAACACCTAAGTTTGAGGACTAGCTCACCTTATGAGTCTTGTTTTCCCAGCCTAGAAGCCAGAAACTCACTCTTCTAGCCATCCTTGAAGCTAGGGTATAAACACCTCAGCCAGTGAATAGACTCAGCCCATGAAGTGCATCCAGTAATATTTCAGTTCAAAAGAGACAAACATGAGAAAGCAGACACAGTGGTGACTATTCTCTGAAGAGGTGATGGTAGAGGCAATCGCCTTCATGGACAATGATGGCAGCAGTTCAGCATTCATTGTGCAGGATCAATGGGGCAATCTGTCATGCCTACATCCAGGGGCAGCAATGGTATAGCCCATTCTGGAGCCATCTTGAAGTGTCATTTGAGTGTTGTTACTACTTATATATCTTCAAGCCTGGGTCTCTAGTCCTCTTAGAGAATCTATTGAAACTTCTCATTGCTGTTAGATATGTTTTCGCTTAACCAGCTATAGTGAATTCTATTGTTTGCTACCAAGAAATCTGACTCATGCGCATCCCTTTCTAAAACACAATAGCTGTGAAACCCTAAGTACAAGGGACTCATTGACACAGAGCCTTTCTAAAATTGTTGCCATTTTGCTTAATCCAGAGTCATAAAAAATAGTGCCCTGAGGAAGTTCTTTGCAACTCAGTAGTTTACTGAAAAATTGGGAAATTAGAACACCTACAAATAATATACTAGGATAAGATAAAGAGAATGCTAAATTTTGTTTGATTAGATGTAGGAAAATCTACTTTAAAAAATAATCACATATGATCCAGCAGGAGTAAGAAGTAGTGAAGGTATAAATAAAAGTGGAAGAGTAGAATGTTGTTAATTACTGAGACTGGGTGATAGGTAGTCTATTTACTTTATGTGTTTGAAATTGTAATAAAAATTTTAAATTTTAAAAATCATGTTAGTGAGTTACCTTTAGTTAGGAAAAATATGTGCTTCCCTATTTATCTTTAAAATAAAAAAGAGAAGCAAGGCTAAATATTGTTTAAAAATTTAAATATTAGTGTTTGCCAAGCAATAGAACTAAGTGAGAAAAAAATTGTAAAAATAATAGATAGGGTCAGATGAATAGTGGATGTGTCTACTTTTTAGGCCATTTTGGTTCTAGGTTTCCCAGGAATAGCTCATTCAGTTGGTCTACAAATATTTTTATTAGTACCTGCCACATATTGGTATTGTTCTAGGTACTTGGGATATCAGGAAATAAAGATCCTTTCCATTACCTAAAGTTTTTCCTGTGTCATTACCTAAAATCTCATTCAAAGCTTTTTATACATGTCTCTAGTCTTTAAGACTAATTATCTAATTTTTAATTTTAAAAGTGTCTCCTGTTTCTATGGTTTAGATCCATAAGATTTATCATAGAAAAAGAGTTTAGATTTCATCAAGTACTACTCTCCATTTTATAATTGATATAATACTTTGCCTTTCTAGAGCCTTTTATAAGTTACAACGTGCTTTCCTGAGACCCAGAGGGGATAAAAGACTTGCCAAGTTTATACTGCCTGAACAAAGACCTCTCAATTGGCATGTTGGTACTCTTTCTGCTAAACCAAACTTTGCTTGCTGGAATACAGTAGTTATGGTTGACTGGAAAGACTTTAACCTAAAAGTCATTCTATTTACACATTCTGAGCCTGTCTCTTCTCTTGACTTTATTGCTCTCTGTCCCCTTTCTTCTTGCTCCCTCATTGGCACTAACCCAATCTTACAAATGACTAAAATATGCCTTTCTCTTTGGCTCTGATATCCTCATATGCTACCATTCTTTAACAATTGTTCAGCTAGGCTTTCCTGATTCACAGCCTTTAATCTTCTTTGATAACATCTTCTCTTCATTCCTCTAAATAACTTGTCAAAACATTTTTGTCCATCTACGTATTTCAGATGTCTAGATATCCAAAATAAAACAAAGAATGGGGGCCCCAGGACCAACAATTCTCTACTGTTGTATTGAAAGACTTCTAGGTTTTCCCCTACTTCTTAGTTTCATAGAGTATGTCCCCGTGTCATACAGTCCTCAGGGGTATTTTGTTTCTGTCTTTGCTGAGTTATACATACTCATGAGTAAATGTTCATCACATCACTAGTGTCTAAGACCTTTTAGAAAATACTGGCAGTTCAGGTCATATCACAAGTGCTTTCAACTACTGAATTGTAACATTATCTACTGAATTACTATTTAGCCACGTGATTCTCCCCGCCTCTCCCTCCCCCCCCCCACTGCCTCGTTCTCTCTCTCACACACACACATACACACAGAAACATTTTTAGGTTATCTATGGCTATGTAACAAATAATACCAAAATATAGTATTTTCAAATGATTTATTATTATCTCTCATGGTCCTGTGAGTTGACTGAGCTCATCTCGGTGGTTTTCAATTTTCTCAGGTGGTTGCAGTCAGATGACACCTGGAGTCATCTGAAGGCTGAACTCAGCTGGATGTACATGATGACTTCTTTAGTCAATATCTGGCTCATCAGCTGGTGTGCTTGAAATAGCTAGAAGTTTGTCAGTCATTTCTCTCTCCATACAGCCTCTTTATGTGGTAGGTTGAGCTTTCTTAAAGTATAGAGGTCTCAGGGTGGTCAGACTTTTTACATGGCAGCTGGTTTTACCCAGAGTGAGTGTTCCAAGAGATCCAAGGGGAAGCTTCAAGGCTTCCTTTGACTTCAAAAGTAAAGGGCTGCATAAAGTTGTGAAAGGTGTGGTTCATTATGTAGGGTGGGTTGGATCTTTGGTGACTAGCTACCACATGAAGGGAAGTGGAATCTGCAGCTAAAAGTCAACCTGGCTAGCAGGATTCTATTTTTAAAACAAATATAATTGCCTAAAATAAAGCCCTCATTTTTCGGTTAAGCATAGTAGACCCAGAGTTCTTTTTAATTATACAAAAGAGAAAAACTTTGTATTTCTCTTTTTAATTATACAAGAAAAAGAAAAACTTTGAACTCAGATAACTTGTATCTCTTTAAACTGTATTTAATCTTCCATATATTGGAGCATGTGATAGTAGCTCAGACTTTGTTCTGTCAGGCTGGAAGCAGACTTGCCACCATTTTAGAGCTGACAAGCCAAAACAAGTGAGCCCATCTTGCTTGATTCACTTTGGTAGCTCTGGGCTAGTAGACTACCTGCTCCCATTCACACATACAGGTTCACATACAGCCTGAAGCATACCCTGTATCCTTTCAGAAATGGCATATTGAATATTTGCAGAGACATCCAATTTCTTTTCTTTCCAATCTGAGAGACATTTAGTGAAGCCTTTGGCAGCATGCTGGCTGGCAAAGTCATCTGGCTGGCACACTCCTCCTGCATCGAGTTATGGCACCACTACCTCTACTCTACAGTTTCAAAATTTCAATTTGCACACTCTATAAGATGTGAATCACTCAGCTCAAAAACTAGTAGTAGTAGGAGGAGGTGGCCATCTGCTAGTCATGAACGGATGACAAATACCCTGCACTTTGAATTTCCATCCTCATTTCACAATATTTAAGTAAACACATTTTGTAACCATTTTTTTCAGAGTTTCTTAGTACTTAAAATAAATTTTTAAAGGTAAACAATATATAAAACCCACCTTTCTCCTCTAAACAATTATACCATCAAAGTAATACTGAAGGCAACCACCAAAAAGTGCTGTCTGTTGTATGACCAGAGCAAAAAGAATACACATCTCAATCAAATAGTTAAGCCCCACAACATTTCAGAGCTATTTGGCTGTTTCCAGGTTTGTGAGTTCCATCATGCATAGCTCCATGGAGACCTCTACTGTCTGCCTGCAAGAATCTCCCAAATATCTCCCATCAAAAACAAAGAGTTTCCAAATAGCATCTGTTTAACATTACTCTACCCTTAAATTATGAGAAACAGAGTACATCCATAAAATAACCGGGAAGTAATGCAATATCTAATTTTTTGTTAATTTCAAGTTGTGCAACATAGCTCAAAGTAGAACTTATTAATTTCTTGCCCACCTTTATCTGAAGAAGCTAACAATAACAACCAAAAATGGTAAAATCAAAATAGAAAAGTAAGATTAGGGAGAAAAGTGAATGCAAATGTATAATTAAAAAGTTTTAAAAAAATTTAAAACTCTGAAGGAGTTTTAAATGTGGCTCTGGGCATGTTAAAAGCCAAAAGGAGAAGAAAGGTAGGATAGAATGCCTAGACTCGCTATCATGAAGATGAAAGACTATCATTCCTTGAGTGGAATCATTTTTCTTGGTGTTCAGTTCTGAACGAAATTCCCATGGTGGGTTTTGTGGCATATTCCAGGTAGTACAAGGGCTGGCATGCTCCTTAGATTTTGTACAGCTGCTGCAGGAGCAGACTTTGTAGAGTCATTTCTTTTAACTTTTATGAGAAAAAAAGAGTGTGCCACTGAGAAAATGAAATACATCTTGCTGACAAGCAGAGAAAGTGAGAAACAGGCCAGCTGGCAGCCAGACCATGATGTTCCCAACTAGCATAAACGATATTGGGACAAGTCCACTCCATGATCATATTTGGAACAAGATAAAGATAAAGCCATTGGCAATCACAAAAATGACTAAATATCATCCTTCTTTGACTAACATGAGTGACTACTCTTCCTTTATCAGTGACAACTCCAGCCTTATTTGTCCTATATAAAAATTATTGAGAGGCCAAAATATTGAATATCCTCTGCTTCTTGAAAGTATCCAATCCAGAATGGCCCCTGATTCTCTAATCTCTCTTGGAAATCACTCAGAGTAAATCCAATCCAAATTAGAGGCCCCCGTCGTACCTCTTTCAAGACTCTCTGGGATTCCTCGGGTACATATTCTTTTTTGCTACAACTAGCTCAACAATGACTAGGATGTTCCTGGAGGTCTTTGGTTTGTGGGCTTTAATGGCATCAAGCAACTATACAGTGAAGACGATTCTAAAAGGGCCTAAACTAATATGACCAAGTCAACATTTTTGTTCTCTGTTCTGTACAAAGAAAGAGTATAGAGTGCCTTTTGGAGGAGAGGAAGGGCTTTTCCCTTAGACAAACTCCTCTAAATGTTCCTTTGCTTGTCTGTTTTTTTTTTTTTAATTCTTAACTTTATTAAGGTAACATTGATTAATAAAATTATATAATTTTCAGGTATACATTATAATTTGACATCTGTATATTCTATTGTGTGTTTGCCACCCAAAATCCAGTTTCCTTCAGCTACCATATGTTTGATCCTCTTTACCCAATTCATACTGCCACTACCTCCTTATATTTGACCCCCTTTACTCTGTCTACCTCTCCCCTACTTCTCCACCCCCTACTCTCTGTTAACCAAGAGTCTATGGTCCATGTCCATGAGTCTCAGTTGTCCTGTTCATTTGTTACTTGTAGGTTTATAACCCACATATAAATGATATCATGTGATTTTCAACTTTTTCTGTCTGGCTTATTTTGCTTAGCATTATTATCTCAAGGTCCATACATGTTGTCACAAATGGCAGTATTTCATCTCCTCTTATGGCTGAGAAATATTCCATTGCATATATGTACCACAGCTTCTTTAGCCAATCATCTAGCGTAGGACACTTCTGCTGCTTCCATGTCCTGGCCACTGTGAATAATGCTGCTATGAACATTGGTGTGCAAATATCTTTTTGGATCTGAGTTTTCAAGTCCTTGGGGCAAATACCAAGTAGAGGGATTGCTGGATCATATGGTAGATCAATTCTTAGTGTTTTGAGGAACCTCCAAACTGTCGTCCATAGCGGCTGTACCAATTTGCAGTCCCACCAGCAGTGGATGAGGGTTGCTTTTTCTCCACATTCTCTCCAGCATTTGTTATTAATTGTCATGTGGATTATAGCTATTCTAACAGGTGTGAGATGGTATCTTATTGTGCTTTTGATTTGCATTTCCCTAATGGCTAGCAATGTTGAGCAACTTTTCAGATATTTTTATCTTCTCTAAATAAAAGTCTCTGTTCGGGTCCTCTGCCCATTTTTTTTGTTTGGATCATTTGCTTTTTCGTTATTATTGAGTCATATGAGTTCTTTGTATATTTTGGATATTAGGCCCTTATTGGAGGTGTTGCTTGCAAATATATTTTCCCATTCGGATGGTTGTCTCTTTACCTTGTTGATGATTTCTTTCGCTGAGCAGAATCTTTTTAGTTTGATGTAGTCCTATTCATTTATTTTAGTTTTTACTTCCCTTGCCTTTGAGGTCAAATTCATAAAATCCTTTTTAAGTCCAAGGTCCTTGAGTTTAGTTCCTATGTTTTCTTCTATGCATTGCATTGTTTCAGGTCTTATATTCAGGTCCTGAATCCATTTTGAGTTAATTTTGGTGTGTGGTGATAGACAATAGTCTAGTTTCATTCTTTTGCAGGTGGCTTTCCAGTTTTCCCAGCATCATTTATTGAACAGACTTTCTTGTCTCCACTGTATGTTTTTGGCTTTTTTTGTCAAAATTATTTTCCCATAAAAATATGGGTTTACTTCTGGACTCTCGAATCTGTTCCACTGGTCCGTGTGTCTTTTTCTGCTAATACCATGCCATTTTGATTACTGTCATTCTATAGTACTATTTGAAGTCTAGCAGAGTGATGCTTCCAGCCTAGTTCCTTTTTCTCAAGAATTCGAGATATTTGGTGCTTCCATACTAATATGATTTATTATTATTATTATTATTATTATTATTTATTATTATTTATGCCTACAGCACATGGTCTTCCTAGGTGGTCTCCCGTCCAAGTACTAACCAGGCTTGGCCATGCTTAGCTTCCGAGATCAGACATCGAGCTTGCTCAGGGTGGTATGGCTGAAGACCATGGATGGTGGCTTGACTGGGGCTCGAACTCAGGACCTTCTGCGTGTAAATCAAACGTGCTAACCGCTACACTATGGAACGGTTAAAAAAGAAAAAACTTAAATAAAAAAGCCGATGGGATTTTGATAGGGATTGCATTAAATCTGTATAATGCTTTAGGTATTATGGTCATTTTAACTATGTTGAGTCTTCCAATCCAAGAATATGGAATATCTTTCCATTTCTTTATATCTTCTTAGATTTCTTTTAATAGGGTCTTGCAGTTTTCATTATATAGGTCCTTTACATGTTTTGTTAAATGTATTCCTAGGTATTTTATTCTTTTTGTTGCAATTGCAAAAGAAATTATTTTTTTCTACTTCTTTTTCTGATGCTTCATTATTAGAGTACAGGAACGCTATGGATTTTGAACATTGATTTTGTATCCAGAAACTTTATTGTATTTTCTTATTGTTTCTAGTAGTGTTCTTGTGGAGTCTTTAGGGTTTTCTATATAGAGAATCATGTCATAGGCAAATAGTGACAGTTTGACTTCTTCATTTCCTATTTGGATGCCTTTTATAGCTTTCTCTTGTCTGATTGCACTCACTAGGACCTCCAATGTTATGCTGAATAACAGTGGCAATAGTAAACAGCCTTGCCTTGTTTCTGATCTTAGAGGGCAGATTTTTAGTTTTTCACCATTAAGTATAATGTTGGCTGAGGGTTTGTCATATATGGCCTTTATTATGTTAAGGTACTTTCCTTATACGCTGATTTTGTTAAGTGTTTTGATCATAGATGAATGCTGTGTCTTGTTGAAGGCTTTTTCTGCATCTATTGATATGATCATATGATACTTATTTTTTAATTTGTTTATGTGCTGTATCACATAGTATATAATCTTTTAAATAAATTGCTGTATTCGGTTCGCTAGTATCTTATTTAGGATTTTTGCATCGCTGTTCATGAGAAATATTGGTCTGTAGTTTTGTGTGTGTGTGTGTGTTATTCTTACCAGGTTTTGGTATCAGAGTAGTATTGGCCTCATAAAATGAGTTGGGAAGTATTGCCTCCTCTTCAACTTTTTTGGAAGAGTTTGAGGAAAATAGGTATTAAATCTTCTTTGAATGTTTAGTAGAATTGACTGGTGAAGCCATCTGCCTGGACTTTACTTTTTGGTAGGTTTTTGATAATTGTTTCAATTTCCATACTTCTGATCTGTCTATTTAGATTTTCTAGATCTTCTTAAATTAGAGTAGGAAGATTGTATTTTTCTAAGTATTGTGTCCATTTCTTCTAGGTTATTAAATTTGGTGTTACATACTTTTTCATAGTATTCTTGCATGATCCTTTGTACTTCTATGATGTCAGTCATAATTTCCACTCTTTCATGCCTGATTATTTCATGCCTGTTTATTTGTGTCCTTTCTCTTTTTCCTTTAGTGAGTCAAGCCAGGGGATGTCAATTTTATTAACCATCTCAAAGAACTAACTCTTTGTTGCATTTATTTTTTCTGCTTTTTGTTTGTTAGTTTGTTTTGTTTTTAATTTCCTTTATTTCTGTTCTAATTTTGATGATTTCTTTCCTTATGCTGACTTTAGGCTTCATTTGTTCTTCCTTTTCTACTTTTTTAAAAGTGAAGCATTAGGTTGTTTATTTGGGCTCGTTCTGGTTTTTGGAGATACACCTGTAATGATATCAACTTTTCTCTTACGACCGCTTTTGCCCTGTCCCAAAACTTTTTAAGTTGTGTTCTCTTTATCATTCATTTCTATGTATTTCTTGATCTCTCTTTTAATTTCTTCTCTGACCCAGTTATTCTTCAGAGCATGTTGTTTAATCTCCATGTATTTGTGGTTCTTCCTGCTTTCTTTTTGCAGGTGATCTCTAGTTAAGCATTATGATCAGAGAATATGGTTGGTATGATTTCAACCATCTTATATTTCTTGAAGCTATCTCTGTGTCCCAGTATGTGGTTGATTCTTGAGAATGTTCCATGTGCACTAGAGAAGAAAGTATAAGCAGCTGTTTTGGGATGGATGTCCAGTTGGTCTAATGTGTCATTAAGGATGCTATTTCCTTATTGATTTTCTGTTTGGATGATCTGTCCATATCCGACAGCGGGGTATTAGGTCCCCTACTATGATAGTGTTTTGGTCTATTTCTCCCTTTAGTTCTGTTAGTAATTGCTTTACATATTTCTGTGCTCCATGATTGGGAGCATAGATATTACTAAGTGCTATGTCTTCTTGGTGCATGATTCCCTTTATCATTATGAAGTGTTCCTCAGTATCTTTCTTTCCTTTTTATTTTGAAGTCTATTTTATCCGATATTAGTACTGCTACTCCCACTTTTCCGTGAATGCCGTTTGCTTGAAATATCTTTTCTGCCCTTTCGCTTTGAGTCTATATTTGTCTTTGGAGCTGTAGTGTGTCCCCTGGAGGCAGCATATGGTCAGTTTTCTTTTCTTTTCTTTTCTTTTCTTTTCTTTTCTTTTCTTTTCTCTTCTCTTCTCTTCTCTTCTCTTCTCTTTCTTTTCTTTCTTTATGCCTACAGCACCCGGTCTTCCTAGGTTGTCTCTCATCCAAGTACTAACCAGACCCGACTCTGCTTTGCTCTCTAAATCAGATGGAATCAGGCGTGTTCAGGGTGGCATGGCCGTAGACTTGGGTTTTGTTTTTTGATCCAATCTGCAATTCTGTGCCTTTTTATTGGTGAGTTCAGTCCATTTACATTTAGAGTGATTATTGAAATATGAGATATTCTTATAGCCATTTTATCTTTTGCTTGCTACCAGCTCAGTGTTTCCAATGCTTCCTTGTCCTTTTGTTTCTGTTTTCTTTATTTTGATTGGCTTTTGTGGGTTTTCCCCATGGTTTGTCTTGTTTTACATTATATACTTCAGTTCTGAATCTTTGGTGAGTGGTTACCATTACGAATATGCAAAGAAGATACACGCGCGCGCGCACACACACACACACACACACACACACACACACACTGCTGTCCATTTTCTTCTGTGCGTGCCTTATCTCCATTCCCCTTTGTGAATTTGGATCTTTGAATCCTCCCCTTTTCACTCATTGTTATCTCAGTTTGTTCCTATGTATGCTGGACCTTCATTACTCTCTTGCTATATCAATTCTCTTATTATTTAAGCTTATAGCGCCCTGTTCTTAGTAAGGGTTATACTTCTCTCCTTCTATTTTCCTGATAGTCACTTTACTCCTAATTATGTATTTTTTTTGTCATTTTGTTTTAGATGAGCTTACCCCTTTCATTATTTCCTGTAGATTAGGCCTTGTAGTGCAGAATTCCCTCAACTTTTGTATGTCTGGAAAGGTTTTAATTTCTCCTTCATATCTAAAGGAGAACTTAGCTGAATACATTATTCTAGGCTGGTAGTTCATTTCACTTAATAGTTTAAATATTTGATTCCATTCCTTTCTGGCTTGTAAGGTCTGTGCTGTGAAGTCTGAGGATAATCTAATAGGTTTTCCTTTATAAGTTACCATTTTCTTCTCCCCAGCTGCCCTGAGAATTCTGTCTTGTCATTGATTTTTGATAACTTTAATACTATGTGTCTTGGTGAAGGTCTTTTTGGGTTGATGTAATTGCGTGTTCTGTTGACTTCTTGAATTCCAAGCTCCAACTCATTCCTTAGATTTAGGAAATTCTTGTCCACTATTTGTCTGAAAATGCTTTTTAGTCCCTGTTCCTTTTACTAACCTTCGATAATGCCCATTATTCTTATGTTTCCTCTCCTGATGGTATCAGCTAGTCCTTGAATTTCTCTTTCATTATTTTTCATTCTTTGGTTTCTCTCTTCTTTCTTCTGATTTATTTCTAGATTTCTGTCTTCTATATAATTGATCCTTTCCTCCATTTGGCTGACTCTTTCTCAAGCTTGCTATTTCATTTTTCACCTCTTGCAGTGTATTTTTTTAATCTCTAAAAGAACTATTTTGTTCTTTTTGAGAGTGTCAATCTCCTTGCTCTGTTCATCTAGTTGTTTTTTCACTTCCTGAAATTATTGATATGACTCATTTCGGAACTCACTGAGTTTTTTTGGAAGTACCATCCTGAATTCTCTGTCATTTAAGTCGCATATTTCTATGTCTGTAAGCTTATTTTCTGGAAATTTTTCTCTTTCTTTCTGAGATGCCTTATCACCTTGGTTGTTCATGCTGTTTATTGGACTATTTCTCCAACCTGGGCATTAATGGTCATGTATTCTGCTCTTTTTCCAGAAAGAAGATTTATTGTATAAAGATCTCTCTTTAGCCTGCAGCAACGAAGGCAATTTTATTTTGGTTTCCAGTAGGTGGAGTCTAAGCCTCTTCAATTCCTGCTTTGTATAAAGCCTTAATAATGCCTTTATAAAATGCCTTTATTTTCTTGTAGATATTTAATCATGTTCGCTACCCTCAGTTTCTGTCCCTGTCAGTGTTAGAAACAGTTTTGATAGTGTTTGCTCGGATTCCCCTGGGGTTCCGCAGTGATCGGTCTTGGATTGTATGGGAGGAGGAACCCTTTGGGTTGGGGGTTGGAGCCTCTGTCTCAGCCTCGGTTTTGCAACCCCGGCTGGTAAAAATCAACTGTTGTTTCTTTGCTGTCCGCTTCTCTGATTTCTGCCCTGATGACT
This sequence comes from Pteropus vampyrus, assembly GCF_000151845.1. NCBI lineage: Eukaryota > Metazoa > Chordata > Mammalia > Chiroptera > Pteropodidae > Pteropus > Pteropus vampyrus. The sequence continues at coordinate 2,203,563 of NW_011889168.1, read as the reverse complement.
CGGCCTTGCCACTGGCTGTGTGGAATTCACAAACTCTCCCAGGCAGTGCTGTCCAGGGAAGTTGCCACACCTTCTCCCTCTCTCCCCTTCCAAGGACCTCCTGCAACTGTGAGAGGCAGCTTCTTTATTTTTCCTAGTCCACCACCTGACACCCAGGGTTGTGACCTGTGGTAGCTCTTATGCACAAATCCCATGCTCAGAAAATCAGCATATCAGCAAATCATTTTCTGGTATGCAGTTTCGGTGTTTTTTAATGATTTTTAGATGTTCAGCTTATTTTTGTTTTAACGGGAGAGATCTGGGGACGTCTCTCACTCCACCACATTTACTTTCAGTCTTCCCTTGCCTGGGCTTTCAATGTGAGATCACTTGCAGATTGTCGATGATCATATTCTACCTCGAGTTCTGGGAGGATAAGCTGATGTTCTGTTGCTGGTTGAGAACAGCTCCATGTGCTTTGGCTAATCCCTGATGAAACCTAACCAATTGAATATTTTTTCATTGTAGCAAATATTGTCATTTTTCTGTCTAGAGCTCTTTTATTCCTTCAATTTTTTTATGAATTCTTTTCCCAGCTTCAGTGTCTTTGACTTCTAACAGCCTATACCAAACCTGAAACCAAACTCAGACACAGAGATCTCTACCAGAAATGCCTGAGAGTTTACATTAGCTGCCACTCTCTACCCCAAGGCCTTTGGCCAATAACTGGCTGATATGGGAAAGTCCCATTTTTTCAAGTTGCATCAAATATCAGGTATAATTTACTCTCCAGAGCTCCCTGCAGGTTCAGGCTGAGGCTGGGATTTGCCTTGTTTAGCTTCTTTTCTACCTTTGTCTTGCTTCCCCACTGCTTTACTAGTCTACCTTGGGGGAACTTTTTTAGTAAATCATTTGCACAGAATCCTCATTTCAAGCTCTGCACCTGTAGAACTCAACCTATGATACTCTTCTAGCCCTCATCATATTTCTACATGGTAGATATTATATCTTATTTTTTCAAATGATGACAGGAAGGCTCAGAGAAGTTATGAGGCCAGTTCAAGGTTACACAGGTGGTTAGAAGTGGGCTAGACCTAAAATCCTCATCTCCACGACCTACAAGATCAGGGTTTTTACTATGCCTCATTGCCTCTCCTTGAAGGCCTGTGCCTGGCCTTATCTCCTGCTTGTGGGCACACAGAAGGAAGATTCTGATGCATGGTGCAGGAAGCAAAGGCTCAAATGTCCTCTGCCAAGTATCTGATGTGGAATGTAACATTTATGATGCCATCTGGGGCATGATTTTCCTATCCACAGTATGCGGACATTTCTCCTCCCAGATTTCTAGAAAGATCACTCCCTGCTATTCGTTCTTCCTTCCCCAACAATCTACACCTCTCCCAGTCTTTATGAGACAATCATCAATGTTACAGCTCCAGGAGAATGCATGGCTTCTGTCCACTTCATCACACAGAAAAATCACTGAGTCCTGGGTGTCCCTTCCCAACTGTCACTCCAGAAAAATAGGAGTCATCTTTGAGAATGCCCTCATGCACAGGGAATTTCATTGTGAGATTACTTTTCAAATCAGGCCTTACATGTGGAAGGAATGCTACTTACTACTCTAAAGTCACCTACTGCTGAAGTCATTCCTTATCTTGGACTTCCTCTCACCTCTCATAGGCAATACTGAAGTGAAGGAGTGAGGGATGGTAGCATCTGACTTCAAGATTCCTTTTACAGCATCACCCAGGCAGACCAGTTTTTGGCAGAAGGTGGGAAGCAGAATCTCAACTACAACTAAGTCCTATCTGATGCATTGTCAGATATCCCCTCAGCAAGAGACCAACCATAGGGCTGTGTGACTATGGCCAAACAGCTTCACTGGTAATGAGACTTTCCAGTGAGCTTAACAGTAGAGTATCCTCTCCAGTGCCAAGAAGTCCCCCTCATTGACCACTGGGCCAAGTCTGAGTAAGCAGAAAGGTAACAGAACAGAGTGTGAGTGTGTGTGTGTGTGTGTGTGTGTGTGTGTGTGTGTGTACATTTACAGACACTAAGACACAATGGATTGGAAAACATAAATGAAGGCTTGATGAATTTCTGCTTCTCTGATCCTTAATTTTAATCACCACACTTCACTACCTTTCCAGAATTTTCACCAAAAGAGCTTATATCTCTGTTTATATAAGGATTCAGGGTTAGTCTTATTGAGGGGCAGAAGAGTTAGCATTCTGGGGAGTGTAATTTGAGAGACATCATACTCTGCACCAGTGCTTGAGATTCCATCATTAGCTTCAATCTTTCGAGTTAAGATTTTGCTTCCAGAAAGCTCTGATTAACATGAGGAGGGTGACATACAAACACACAGTTGACACCTCAGAGCTGTATGAGAATTAATTTACCAGGTTAGCAAACACAAAGCCAGGTCCAAAGAAACACTAATTATTCAAGTCTGGGAGTAGAAGGAGGTTTGTATTTTGGAGAGGACCCTGGTCAGAAAATGGAGGACAGCAACATAAGAGATCAAGAGTTAGATGGAGGGCAGAGGGTAACACCATGAGACCCACTACAGATGAGACCATTACAGCACCTCCTCTCAAGGCAGCAACCATAATAGCTGTGAAAAGTTTAAGAAAATTTCCAGAGCAGAGGGGATGAGGAGCTGGGTGGAAAAGAGGAAGGGGATTAAGTACCAACTTTCAGTTCCAATCAAGATGACAGAGTATGTAAATGCTGTGCTTGCTGCATCCCACTACCACATTGAAATTATAACTAAATTATGGAACAATCAACCTGAAGAACCATCTAAAGACTAGCTAAGTAAAAGTCCTATGACTAACAATATAACAAACCATATTGTGACTAGTAGGAGGGTTGGAGATGCTGAATGGACTACCCCACACCCACATGTGGCAGTTAAAATTGGTAGGGATATCTCAGCTGCAAAGGTCCCTCCCCCAGAGGAGCAAAGGATCTCGACCCCACAGTGGGCTCCCCAGTCCAGGATACCAGAGCCAGGAACAGGAGCTCCCGCTCCCACAACATCTGGCTGTGAAAAACAGTAGGGATTCTGTCCAAACAGTGAGATGGAAGGCTGATGGAAATTCAGGTGTCTTCTTAAAGGGCTTTCACACAGACTTTCACACTCCCAGGCACTTACCCGGGGCTCTGGCAGAAGGATGATGACTCAGGAGGCATACAGGGAGAGACTGAGTTGTGTGGCTTCAAGGTCAGTACTGGAGAGATAGCCATCATTGTCCCTATGTTGAGCTCTCCTCCCACACAACCAGATCTGAATCTGCACTGGCCTGGTGAACTTTGTTCACTCCACCCTGTAGACTCCCTGGGACTCTACACGCCCCCCACCACCTCCAATTTATTCATTGTCAGAGGCTATTTCCATGTTTGGTGGGCAGCCAGCATTGGCCCATGCTGCAGTCTTCTTTGGACAACTTTTGGGGTTTCCTGGGCCCCACGTCATGGCAGGTGGCCTTGGTATGCTCTGTGCCTTTTGCTAAGTGTCCCCAGGCTCAACACTGGCACCAAATTTGAATCTGCACTAACCTGGTGAACAACATTCTCCCCCAGCCTGGTGACTCCCTAAGACCTCACCTCACCCAACTAAATTACTACCCAAGGCTCTTTCAGTGGCTGAGCCTTATGGGCAGGTGGCTACAGTCCTCACAATGCCCTGGGCCTTTTGCTGAGCTGCTCCAGGCTCAATGCTGGTGGTATCTGGCCTTGATTAACAGGGTGGCCTCTCCCACGTGCCTCTAGGTCTTGTACAGGCAGCGACCAATGGCAGATCACTTTGTAGCTCCTACCAGGTAGCTCAGGGTTGGTCATAGGGAGCAACTGACCTTGACCTGCACAAGGATACTCACGAGATACCTTCAAAACAACACACTGAGTGGCTGGCTTCAAACCAAAACAAAATACCCTGTTAGCTCCACAAGTGACACACTTAAATAGTGGTCTTGGCAGGCATCAGAGCCCACTGGAGCGAATCCCACTCCATAAGGTCAGCCCCTGCACTGTGGTCATGGCCAATTCTCATAGCCATTCAGCCTTAGAGTCAACCCCACGCACTGATGTGCTAACAGCAATCAAGGCTGACCTATAATGAGAGGACACACAATCCACACAAGGGACACACCTGGAGCACCAGTTCATATGACCAGAGAGACTGTGCCACTGAGCCCCACAGGACATCTACTACAAAAAGTCACTCTACTAAGACTGGGAGACATAGCAGCCCTACCAAATACATAGAAAAAAAATAACAGGGAGGAAGCCAAAATTGGGAGACAAAGAAACATGTTTCAAATGAAAGAACAGGAGAAAACTCCAGAAAAAAAGGTAAATGCAATAGAGGCAAGCAATCTACCAGACACAGAGTTCGAAACACTGATTAAAGGAATGCTCAAGGAACTTTGTGAGAACTTCAACAAAGAGATAGGAAGCATAAAAATGGACATAGAACCATAAAAAAGAACCAGTCAAAATAAAAAAAAAATACAATGACTGAAATGAAGATACACTAGAGGAAATCAAAAACAGATCAGATGAAGCAGACAGTAGAATCAATTTGGAAGACAAGGTAGAAAAAAACAATCAAAACAGCTATAAGAAAAAAATAAATTAAAAATGAGAATAGTTTAGGGACATCTGAGACAACATCAAGATTACCAATATTTGCATCATAGGAATGCCAGAGGAGAAGACAGAGAGAAATAATGACTGAAAACTTTCCTAACCTGGTGAAGGAAATAGAAATACAAGCTGAGCAAGCACAGAGAGTACCAAACAAAATGAACCCAAAGAGGCCTACACCAAGACACATCATAATTAAAGTGCTAAAGGTAAAGACAAAGAGAAAATCTTAAAAGAAGCAAGAGAAAGGCAGTTAGTTACCTACAAAAGAGCTCCCATAAAACTGTCAGCTGAATTCTCAACAGAAATTTTGTAAGCCAGAAGGAATTGGCATGAAATATTTAAAGTGATGACAAGCAATCAAGACTACTCTACCCAGCAAGGTTACATTTAAAATTGAAGGAGAGAGAAAAAACTTCTCAGACAAGAAAAAACTGAAGAATTCATCACCATTAAACCAGTATTATAAGAAATGTTAATGGGACTTCTTTAAGAAGAAGAAGAAGAGAAAAAAAACATAAACAAACACATGGAGGCTAAAGAACATGCTACTAAACAATGAAGAGGTTATCGATGAGATCAAAGAAGAAATCAAAAGATACCTAGAGACAATAAAAATTAAACACAACAACCTAAAACATGGAAAACAGCAAAAGCAGTCTTAAGAAGGAAATTCATATTAATACAGGTCTACCTCAAGAAACAAACAAACAAAAATCTCAAATGAACAATCTAACCTTACACCTAAAAGAGCTAAAACACAAACAACAAAGAAAACCCAAAGTGAATAGAAGAAAAGAAATAATAAAGATCAGAGTGATAATAAATGAAATAGAGTCTTAAAATCAATACAAAAGATCATTAAAACCAAGAGCTGGGTCTTTGAAAAGATAAACAAAATTGATAAATTTTTAAGTAGACTCATCATGAAAAAAGAGAGAAGATCCAAATAAAATTAGAAATGAAAGAGGATAAGGGACAACTTACACCACAGAAATATAATGGATTGTAATAAAATACTACGAACAATTATATGCTAACAAATTGGACAATTTGGAAGAAACGGCTGCATTCCTAAAAACATACAATCTCTCAAGGCTGATTAAAGAAGAAACAGAAAATATGAACAGATTGAATAATACCAACAAAATCGATTCAGTAATCAAAAATCTCCCAACAAACAAAAGGCTTAGATCACATGGCTTCGCGTGTGAATTTTACCAAACATCTAAAGAATTAACCCCTATACTTCTCAAACTATTCCAAAAATTTCAAGAGGAAAGAAGACTTTCAGAATGGCTATCACCAATAGAAAAAAAAGTAACAAGTGTTAGTGAGAATGCGGGGAAAAGGGAACCCTCGTGCACTGTTGATGGGATTGCAAATTGGTACAGCTACTGTGGAAAACAGTTTGGAGTTTCCTCAAAATAATTAAAACTAGAACTACCTTATGACCCAGCAATTGCATTCTGGGTGTTTATCCAAAGAAAACCAAAACACTAATTTGAAAACATATATGCACCCAAGGTATGGAAGCAATCAAAGTACCCATCAATAAATGATTGGATAAAGAAGATTTGGAACTTGTATGTGATGGAATATAACTCAGCCATAATAAAATGTTACCATTTGCAACAAAATGAATGAACCTAGAAGGTGTTATGCTCAGTGAAATAAGTCAGGCATAGAAAGACAGATACAATATGATCTCACTTATATGTAGAATAAAGAACGAAATAAGCAAACAAACAAAATAGAAACAGACTCATAGATACAGAGAACAAACAAATGGGTTTGAGTGAAAAAGGTGAAGAGATTCAGAAGTACAAATTGGTAGTTACAAAATAGTCACAGGGATGTGAAGTACAGCATAAGGAATATAATCAATAATATTGTAATAACAATGTGCAGTGCCAGATGGGTACTAGACTAATCGGGGGATCACTTTGTAAATTACATAAATGTCTAGACACTATGCTGTACATGTGAAATTAATATAAAATAATTTTAAATGTCAACTTTAATTGAAAAATAAAAATTAAAGAAAAAGAAGAATGGTATCTTACCATTTGCAACAACTTATGCTAAGTGAAATAAGTCAGACTGAGAGGGGCAAATACTATATAATCTCACTTACAGTAGCTGGGGGTGCGGTAGGTAGGGAATGGAGAGTTATTGTTTAATGGGTATAGAGTTTCCATTTTACAAGATGAAAAGAGTTCTGGAGTCAGATGGTGGTGATGGTAGCACATTATGAAAGTATTTAATACCATTAAACTTTACACTTAAAAATGGTTAAGATGTTAAATTTTATGTTAAGTATATTTTACAACAAAGGCAGTACGAACATTTTTACAACAATAAAAAAAAGTTCAGTTATAAATTAGTCACAGATATAATATACAACATAGGGAATATAGTCAATAATGTAATAATTATGTACAGTAACAAATGGGTACTAGACTTACTGTTGTGTTCACAATGTAATGTATATAAATGTTGAATCACTATATTGTACACCTAAAACTAATATAATATTGTAAACCAACTATAATTTTAAAATAAATTAAATAATAAAATAAATTTTTAAAAGGAAAAAAGAAAATGTCTGGTAGCCAAAAACATAAAACTTAACTTGGAATCATGTGCAAGAGAGCCCTATTTGCCTTCCTAGAAGCAACAAGAGCATTTCCCCTGCCCCAAGCCTCCTTTCCCCCAGGAGTCCTTGGATGGCTCTCAAAGGCCTGAACTATATAGGTGGAGCTTTCTGTGCAGCATAAGGCCAAGGCCAGCCCATCCAGTCACTCTCCAACCTACCCTCTCTAAAATCATCAGCCCTCATGCCTCTTCTGCTTTGTTCTGAAAGCAAAAGGCTAAACCCTCTCTTTAACCCAAATTCATTGCATAAAAAACTTAGATCTCAGGTCCATGGTTTAATCTCAGCCTTGACAGACAAACAACACTCATGGATAAAGCAGTCTCTTGTCTTAGCTGTTACTTTTATCACTCTCTGAAAATAAAAAATAGAACATGATCTGGCTCTCAGATCTAGAAAGCAAGCTTTGGTGAGTCCCCAAAGCATCAGATATGAGGGAGAGAGGAAAGGAGAGAGGAGAGAACAGTCTGCAGAAGCTTACTTCATTACCCTAAGAAGCATGTGGAGAAAATGAATCTCTATTAATTTAGACAGCAAGGGATTTAAGAATTTGGGTTAGGTGACACAGAATTAAGTAACCCAAGGGAAAGAGATGTGTGTGTGTATCTGCGTGTGTGCACACACAGAGACATGCTGGAAGGAGCACTGCAATATTAGTCAGAAAATCTGCTACGACTGACCATGTAGACTTGATCTAGTCATTTCATTTCTTTGGCCTAGGTTTCTATATTCTTAACAAGAATATAATGCATGTTTCAAAAACTTCAAAAATTAAATGGAATAAGAGTTCTGGTCAAGATGGCAGAGCAGGCAAATACTGTGCTTGCCTGTTCTCACAACCACATCAGAATTACGACTAAACTACAGAATAGCCACCATTAGGAGTCACCTGAAGTCTAACTGAATGAAAAATCTACAATTACAAACACACAGAAGAGACCACTTCAAGACCAATAGGAGAGGAAGAGATGCAAAATTGTCAGGTCCGACATTCGTATGTGGTGGTTGAGAATCAGGAGGGATATCTTGGCTGTGGAGGTCACTCTAAGGAGCAAGGGGTCCCGGTCTCATCCCAAACTCCCCAGCCTAAGGTTCCAGAATTGAGAAGAGAAGTCCCCACAATATCCGGCTATGAAAACCAGCAGAGATTGTGGCTGAGTGAGACAAAGGGCATCTGGAGTAGCAGATGTTCCTCTTAAAGGGCCAGCATGTAGACTTACTTGCTGACAGACTCACTCACTCTGAGCTCCAGCACTGGGGCAGAAGCTTGAAAGTTACCAGGAATCTATGAGGAGGAAAAGAATTGTCTGGCTTCAGGGTGAGGGCTGGAAGGAAAGCTTTCTTGCAGATAGAAGTACTGGCAGAGGGCATTGTTCCCTTGTTCAGCTCCACTCCGCCCATCTTGCAGACCTAGGCAGCTGCCATATCTGAGTCTCCGGCAACATAGATAACACTGATCATCTGGACCTGGAGATTCTCTGAGACCTTGCCCCTCCCAACTGTGTGCTCACCCAGGCTACTTCCAGTGGATTTTCCATACAATCAGCCTGTCTTGGTTCATGTTGCTAACTTTCCTAAAATCTCACAAAAGTTTGCAAAACCTAAGCAACCTTGGCATGCCCTGTACCTCTTGCTGAGCAGCCCCAAGCATGGCACTAGCAGCAGATTGCCTCAATTTGTGACATGGCCTCTCAAGGCACTTCCAAGCCCAGCATGGGTGGCAGCCATCTATAGATTGCTCGATGGCTCATACTAGGTGGCGCCAGGCAGGGCATAGGTTGCAGTTGAACCTGGCCTGCAACAGGGCCCCTCTGAGGAGGCCCTGGCCTGCATGCCCAGTGGCCAGCTTTCGTGTGAGCCAGAGCACCACCAAAGGTCACATCTGAGGATGACACACACAAAAGACAGACAGGGCAGGCACTAGAGCCCTGTTAAAGCCAATCCCACTCTGTAGGGTCAGCCCCTGCACAACATCTCCTCCACTGGTCATAGCCAGTCATCACAAACAATCAGCCTGAGTGTCATTCTCTCCCATTGATGAGCAAACAGAAAGGCACAATGACAATAAGAGGGCACACACAGCCCACATAACTTCATACACACAACTCCATACCTGTAGTATCCGGCTCAGGTGACCAGGGAAGACTGTGCCATGGGATCCCACAACACACCTACTATATAAGGCCACTCTACTAAGACTGGGAGACATAGTAGCCCTACCAAATACATAGAAAGAAACACAAGTAGGCAGCCAAAATGGGAAGACAAAGAAACATGTCCCAAATAAAAGAACAGAACAAAGCTCCAGAACAACAACTAAACAAAACAGAAACAAGCAATCTACCAGATGCAGAGTTTCAAATGCTGCTTATAACGATGCTCAATGAATTTGGAAGAAGAGTAGAGAAACTCGGTGAGAACTTTAACAAAGAGATAGAAAGCATAAAAGTGGAGAAAGAAAACATAAAAAAGAATCAGTCATAAATGAAGAATATAATAACTGAAATGAAGAATGCCTTAGGAGGAATTAACAGTAGATTAGATGAAGTGAAGGAGCGAATCAATGATTTAGAAGATAAGGTAGCAGAAAACACCCAAACAGAATACCCACAAGAAAAAAGAATCCTCAAAAATGAGAATTTAAGAGGCCTCCAGGACAACACCAAGTGCGCCAGCATTCATGTCATAGGAATATCAGAAGGAGAAGAGAGAGAGCAAGGAATTGAAAATCTATTTGAAGAAATAATGTTGGAAAACTTCCCTAACCTGGTGAAGAAAATGGACATACAACCCCAGGAAGCAAAGAGAGTCCCAAACAGATGAACCCAAAGAGGTCGACATCAAGATGCAATTCATAATTAAAATTTAATAATAATTAAAATACCAAAGGTTAAAGACAAAGAGAGAATCGTAAAAGCAGCAAGAGAAAAGCAATTAGCTATCTACAAAGGAGCTCCCATAAGCTCGTCAGCTGTATTATCAACAGAAACTTGCAGGCCAGAAGGGCTTGGCACGAAATATTCAAAGTGATGAAAGCAATGATCTACAACCAAGATTACTCTTCCCAGCAAAGCCATCATTTAGAATCAAGGGACAATAGATGAAGAGCTTCCCAGACAAGAAAAAGCTAAAGGAGTACATCATCACCAAGCCAGAATTATAGAAAATGTTAGAATGATTTCTTTAAGAAGGAAAAAGAGAAAAAAGATGAAAGATATGAATAATAAAATGGCACTAATTACATATCTAGCAAAAATGAGTTTAAAAGTAAATGGATTAAATGCTCCAATAGGATGTTGAAGGGTTAAAGAAGTACAAATTAGTAGTTAATAGTTGGTCACAGGGATGGGAAGCACGATATAGGGAATGCAGTTAGTATTAATATGATGGCTAGATGGAGGGCCAGGGGAGGGAGGGAGCAATTGGGGGGATTGTTTTATGAACTATATAAATGTCTAACCAATGTACTATATACTTGAAACCACTTTAAATGAATGAATGAATGAATGAATAAACAAACAAACAAATAAATAAATAAAAGACATAGGGCGACTGAATGCATAAGAAAACAAGACCCTTACATATGCTGCCTACAAGTCTCACTTCAGATTGAAAGACACATACAGACTGAAAGTAAAGGGATGGAAAAAGGTTTTTCATGAAAATGGAAACAAACAAAAAAAGCTGGGGTAGCAGTCCTTTTACCAGAAAAAAATAGACTTTAAAACAAAGGCTATAACAAAAGACAAAGAGGGACTCAGTTATCCTACCTCTGGGTATTTATCTGTAGAAACCCAAAACACTACTTTGAAGGAACATGTGAATCCACATGTTCATTGCAGCATTATTTACAATAGCTAAGATATCGAGGCCACCTGGGTGTCCATCAATAGATGAATGGATAAAGGAGAGTTGGTACATATATTCAATGGAATGTTACTCAGCCATAAAAAGAATAAAATTTTGCCATCTGCAATAATATGGATGGACCTAGAGGGTATTGTATTGAGTGGAGTATGTCAGACAGAGAAAGACAAATGTCATATGTGGAATCTAGAGAACAGGATAAACAAAGAACAGAAACAATCCCATAGATAGAGAGCATTTTGATGGTTGTCAGATTGGGGAGTGAGGAATGGGTAAAGGGGAAAGGGTTTAAGAAGTATAAATTGGTAGTTACAATATAGTCATGGGGATGTATAGTATAGCTTAGGGAATATAGTCAATAGTATTGTAATAACTATGTATGGTGTCAGATGGGTACTGAACTTATTGAAGTGATCACTTCCTGAGTTATATAAATATCTAATCACTGTGTTGTACACCTGAAATTAATATAATATTGTATGTCAACTATAATTGAAAAAACTAAAAATATAAAAGTTAAAAAAAACTTTTTGTCTTCTCTTCATGTATTTCTTAGTTTTTGTTTAAATAATTTGAATTTTTTGAATTGAATTAATATTCGTATTTTTGTTATTATTCTGTTTCATTTACATCTTGTAAACTCATTGGTTAACTTGATTCTGTGATCATAGCTCAGGCTTTTAAAACCACAATAAAAGCACAACTTAAAAAAATTAAATGGAATAATTCCTCTGAAGGCTTGAAACATACTGGTGTTTCCAAAAATAAATGTAAGGCAATATTACCAGGAAATCCTGGAAATAAGTGACTAATTGGCTAAACAAAAAGAAACTCCAAGCAATTAAAGGAAATTTAATTCCATTGTAACAGGTAATAATGTGAACAACAAATATTTATTCAGCACTTACTATGTGCTAGGCATTTTTCTAAGTGCTCTACAAACATTACCTTATTTAATATTCGCAAAAAAAACAATGAGGTAAAGACTATTATCATTCCCGTGTTATGTACTAAGAAACTAAGGCATAGAGATATTAAGTAACATGTCCAGTATCTCACTGGTAACAAGTAGTAGACCCAGGATTTGAAATGATGGTTCCAGAGCAAAAACTGTTTATTCACAGATCCTTAAGCCATCTGCAAGTATTATAAGAGTAAAGCTCTAGCTAATAACAATAAAACAGTTCTTCTTACATTATATATTAATATAATGTAATTATTATAATGTAAGTATTATATAGTACTAGATGCGTCATTCATTGTCTCATGTTAGCAAAAGAGGTTAGCATAGCAAAGTGCACAATTCTGGATGGTGGGATGTTATATCCAGCCATGCCACTTAATTAAGGTTGTGATCTTGGGCAAACTAATTATCCTGTGCCTCTGTTTTCTAATCTGCAAAACGAAGAGAATATTGGTACCTACTTTCTGTGGTTATAGTGAATTAAATGAGTTAATATTTGCAAAGCCCTTAGGATAGTGCCTAGAATGTGGTCAATGCTGTGTGTTTGTTAAATAAGTAAACAAACAAATGCTCAATACATATTGATAATTATGTGTGTGGTCAGCTCATATCCATACGTTGCTTTCTTCATTGTCTAAGAAGGAGTATATGTGGAACTAACTACAGGCAGTTCTGCAGGTCATGGGCTGGTTAGAAGCTCAGTTTCAAAACCCCTCCCCTCCCTTTCCACAGACAGTGCAATGGCTTCTGCTCACTTGTCCTCTCCAAGGCCATATATCAGAGATAGCAGCCCTCCTCTCTCCTGTTCTCCAAACTGTACAAAACTAACCACTGCCAGCTCAACCTTCCTCTCAAGGGCTGCCTGCCCCTTGCCAGCACTCACCTCCATTCTGAATTGGAAGCCTATCTTAGGTCTCATTGGGGAAGAGCCCATGGCAGGCTGAAGAGGAAGCAGAGCTGGTATGTTGGAAATTATTATGGCAGTGTCTTCAATCAGTTAAGGCTCAGGAAAAGGCAAAAGAAAAACCACAAAGGATGCCACCACCAGACAGAGGTGATTTGGAGATGGTCAGGAAAATGAAAAACCAAGGAAGACAGGAGGTACTACCAAAGACATAAGGACTAGAAGAAAACTACTCCCGAGTATTTCTCCAACCCCCTCTTGCATGTATATATGCATCACTCCTTCATATAGAGGTCTCTGTTAAGTCACCAAATCTTCCTGAAACACAGGGAACACCCGGATTTCCTGAAGAATCATCAGCTGAGGCCATAACCACATCAGGGCTTGCCAAGAACATTCCTGCAAAGCACAGCTCTCAAAAGCCTCTTCCAGTACAAGTTCCCCAGCACAGCCACTGCTGCGGCAATGGAAGGGAAAGTAAAGATTATAAAAAAGATTATTTAAAAGAAAATTTTACTTACACACACACACACACACACACACACACACACACACACACACACACACACATCCTATCACTACCAAAACTCAACTGAAAGCACAAATGGGAGCATTTAAAAAGATGCTTCTCCAATTGTTCACCCTCACCACAGTCTCTTAAATGAGCTCTAGTAATTTAACTTCCATCTCCCTATCCAGGATTCCCTCCTTGAGCTTTATAGCCCAGCATTGAGAGAGAGTCTTCCTGCTGCCCAGGAACTGCTTTGCTTGAACTGTTTCTGCCCCAGAACTTTCCATCATAACCAGCTTCGGCAAGGTGCCCCAGTCTACCCTGTGTCCCATGCTTTCTCAACCAAGCCCTTACTGCTCCATAACATGATGGCTAATTGCTAAATAACACAATTTAGAGAAAAATCTCATACAGCTGGTTGGATTTCCCTTCCAGAGGCCCCGAACTGAAAACCAGGGTTTCTGCAAATGCTATCACTTTATCTCAAGGGAGAGCTCAAGGAATAACTGGGATGGATTTCTGCTTTCCCTGAAATGTTGCTGGTGTCCAAGTCCCAGGGCCTGTTCACATACAGACTCCTGTTTATTCCCTGAAGACAGTGACTAGGCCTAGCTTTGGTATCTTTTGTGATTTGATTTTATTTAGCTTCTCCTAATGATGGGCTCACAGAGGATATCTTACTTCCTGATATTCAAGGGTATATTGAATAGCATGAATTGGTTTGTTTGTTGTTTGTCTTTCATATAAAGATAGAGGTTGCATTTCATATATAGTAGTCAGAGAATAAACTGGGTACTCTTTATTCTAGCTGTTGTAGCGGATGGTAATAGAAGGGGTTCTTTCCATCCTACCCAGCTTTGAATCTTGTCTTGAATACTAACAATCTAAATGACTTCGCTTCTATAAGCTTCAGTTTTCTCATCCATTAAATGGGAATTTAAAATACCCACTTTATTGGATGAGTGAGGATTAAATAGGTACCCGCTACACAGTAGGTGCTCAGTAAAAAATTGTCATATCTCCAACCTTAATGTCATGCTTGTTAACATTCCACAAGGAATCTAGTGATGGCTATGAAGGTTTATTGGACACTCACCAAAATCATGCCACATGAGCAGTATGCCAGCCTGCTTCTAACAGAAAATGTCTGCCTTGTCCTCGAGAAGGTGGCTACTATTCTGTTCCTCAATGAGGTCATTGTCTAGAGCCAGTGAGATAGGAACCAGAGTATTTCTCCATTCTGACTTCCAAGAAAAATGAACAACATCAGGACTAATTAACTGGAGCCAAGGAAGAGGTCTTTGGTATCCACCTGCAGAAGATACCTCCTGAAAAAGAAAGACCTGTTCCCATAATAGTTTCTGCTTTATAAATACCTTTTCAGCTGCCTGCCATTTGACTGAGGAAAACCTTTTAGCTTTCAGTTTTTTTTTCCTTCAGGCTTCTGACCTCTCACCTACTTTGAATGATTCACTCCAGCTATTCCTTGCCCAGGAATGTTGGCTTTGGCAAAGAACCACAAGTCTCTTAAAATAAACACAACTGTGCTTTCATCTCACAGCAATCACTGCTGGCTGCATATTTCACACACTGTATAGCAGGATATGTTAAATTAAAATCAAAATCTCCCAAGTGAAATCCAGGGCCTGATTAAGCCATGCGAGAATTACTCATGCATTTACTTCCAATGAAGTGTATGAGTAAGATCTTCAGCCATTAAATCTCTCAGGTATTGGTCTCATCCCCTCCCAAATATCCTAACCCAAAGTAAATTAAACCCATCCATAAGAATGTCATTTGGAAAGGAAGAAGTTCATGCCAATACTGTTTTAAATATGTAGGTCCTAGAGAAGTGAGCTTGAATTACGCTGTCAGTTTTTTCAAGCAGTTCTCAAATTTTAAATCTCACTAAGTCTGTATATCTAATCCATATAGATTAGCAATATCTTCAGCATTATGTTAAATGTTTGGAGCAGCTCAAAGAAATATATGACACTGAGTCTTCAGAAGCTTAAAGTCTTCTGGGTGATCAATAAGATCAATGTGTGCAAAAAATCATAATAGAGGCTAGGTGCAGAAAGTAGTGAAGTGGTGGAAGTAAAGTCCTTTATCCAAGTGAGGTCTGGAAACTGACTTCCCCTAGCTGAGAGATTTCAGGGGAAATCTTCATTTATACAGTATTTTGGTTTCCTCAACTATAAAATGAGGGATATTATCTTAACCTTACTGACCTCGCAGAGTGCTGGTAATGATTAAATAAGATAAAATAAAACTGCAATATATAATACTGGTTATTATGGACTATGATAAAATTAACAAGACTCCTAAGGAATAAGTCCAAAAGGTTATTTGTCTTCTGGAGTTGCCTTTAAATGGTAGTGAACAGATAAGGCACTGGGCTGTAAACTTCTTGAGGACCAAGACCATTCTTTTTTTTTATTTTATATGTAGCTCATACCTTGCTTACTGTCTTGCACATAGTAAGTACTTGATATATTTTTTTGTTAAATGAAAGAATAAATTCTGAAGTACATTTAGATTAAATTTGTTTACAATACAGAAACAAGAAGCCCTGCCTTTTGGGTCTCCCAAATTTTCCTTCTCATTTATATTACCTAGAGAATTTAAAAAGGTAAAATTCTGATGCTTTTAGAAGAGCCCTTGCCCTGTCACCTTTTTGTATTGAGCATGTCCAGAACATAGTCACAGTAAAGGGTTTTCTTCAACCCAAAAAAAATCCCAACTGGGAAGAAATTATGAAAGGCCCTTTGTATTTCAGTTCACCATAGCACCTGAAACAAGACAGAAAATGCATCAAGCTTCAAATGGCTGAAGATATCCATCCCACAGTATACAACTAGATGAGAGAGTAGTCTCAGTCTACAAAGACACTCATTGTTCACGCTATGGACACATGCCTGGGAAGGCTATAGAGAGAGAGGCATTTGCCCATCATGCATGAGATTCATTATCTTAGAAAAGCAACAACATCAAAATACTTATGAGGTTAAAATTGTTATTTTTCCTTCTCATAAATGGAATGTGCTTCTATTTCCTTTAGGCTATTATAAAGGGAAACAGATACACACTGTTTAGGAAATGACAGACTTTAGAGAAACAGGAAAACATAAAATACCTTAGAACTGAATGATGTTCCCATAAGGAAGCATTACTTTCACCAAATGAAACACAAAGCAGCAAGACATTTCCCCAGTGACTGGCAAGCTAAGATGTAGGTCCCCCTGGGTGACATTGCATTATGATCATCTTGCCAGATGAGAGAGCTCACAGCACAGGCAAGCATTTGTGAGGTACTCTGTGGTAAGAACAGTGGTTCAGAGAAGCATGTTTATCTCCCCCACTTCCCTACTTATGTGCATCTTGCACTTATCTGTACATATGGGGTTGATATTGCTCTCGTTTATTGAGTTTGGGACTTATGTCCCCATGTGTGTATTTGGGCCCCCCCATTTCTTCAATGAGGCTATAAGATCAGTGTTTTTGTTCTCCTTCTTCTAAATTTCCACAGTACTGTTCTATATCTAGTATTGTTCACAGAAGTATTATAAGACCTAGAGAATTCATCAGATCATCAGGATCTCAGTAGGAAACAGAATCCAACTCATAAGACTCAAATAAAGAGACTTTAATGAAGGGACCACCTACCGGGTTATGAGAACAAATAAGGGGTACTGAGGAACCCAGAGATTAGTATGGCAGGAAGCCCTTACCATCTAGGCCTGAGAATAATATGGGAAAGAAATAGAATTCTGTAGAAGCTGGCATATGGAGAATGGAGAGACCATCCAATGAGAGCTGTGGTCATGGAAAATCTCAGCCAACTGTCAGAGAAGGGAGGGAGCAGAAGGAATACTTGTACGTGTTCTTCTAACCTCATATCTTATGTCTATGCCTCCTGTTGACCAAACCCAACCAGAGCCTGGGGTAAGAGAGTCTAGCCATGCAGTCCATGGGAAGCCTCCTCCCAGGTCAGAGAGCAGGAAAGAGAAGAGTAGAGAATGGAATGGGGTAGGAAGTGGGAGTGGTAACAGACAATAACCCTTACGCCAGTAAAGACTTCTGTGCTTTCTGTGCTTAATCACTCTTATCACAGTGTTCTGAATGTAGTAAGGCTGCAGACCTATTCCAGGGCAGTCATCAAAGAAAAGCAAGAGAAGAGAAGAAGAGATAGAGTCCACAAAATACTGGCATCTGTGTGCTCTTTGCTGTTTTTACTCTTCTGTTCCAGTCTTTGTTTTCCTAACACTTCCTCATCTAGAACTGTTTCTTGATATTTGTACTGATCCAGCCCCCACCCTCACTGAGAATTACCCTAGACCATTTACAGGTCAACCTTCTGAACCTCAGTTTTGTCTCTAAGAATATGGTTCATGAACCAGAAGCCTCAGGTTTCTTCCAAATGTAAAATAAAGCAAAAATTAAAGATTGACCAGCCCTTGCTTGCTAAGATTGTTAACAGAAGAAAAAGGAGAAAAAGGAGAGAGGAGATAAAAATAATATTGAAAAGGAAGGAGGAATAAACAAAGATAGCTGAAGTAATTTGGGAGAACTTTGGATTTTTATGGAGCTTTTAAATCTCTGATAACACTCAGTGAAACTCTTCTGAATGTGTATGTGGTGGGGGAGAAGAAGGGAGTGCTCATTAAGCAAATTCAAGTTATTAAATTTCAACTCCACTTTTCCTAGAAATCCAGAATTTCTCCTAAAGCAGTTAAACCTTCAATACTGTATGAGATCAGTTATAATTTACTGAAGATTTTTTATTCCTTACTGATCATGTCAGCCATTGGCCAAAGAAGCCAGTCTTTGCATTTCTGAGAACCTGTATCTGTTTATTTTACAACTAATAAAGTGAAAGGGAACAAGTCCAGCAATTTTTATCTAGCAGTCAAAAATAGAATTAGAGAAGAGAAGATTTAAGTATAATTACTTTAAATTCCTTTAAATCACTCCACTATTTGCAAAACAGCTTGAAGACATACCTAACCTTGTTTGTATAACGCTGCTAGAATATTACTGTTCTCTCCTATGAATACTTGAACTTCTTCAACATCCCATTGCCAGGGAAACTCTCTGGGCATTTATAAGGGGTCATCTTGTATAATTACCATATTTGTCTTCCCTTACTTTGGATTAGGTTAGGAGACACTTGCTAAGAGCCTACAGAGATGGCTTCAGGTCAAGATGGCAGAGTAGGTAAATGCTGTGCTCACCTTCTCTTACAGCCACATCAAAGTTACAACTAAACTACAGAATAGCCATCATTGAGAGTCACCTGGAGTCTAGCTTAACAGAAGTCCTATGACTGGAAACACACAGAAGAGGCCACCTCAAGACTGGTAGGAGGAGCAGAGATGAAAACAGGTTGGTTTCACACCCATGAGTGGTGGTCAAGAATCAGAAGAAATATCTCGGCTGCAGAGGTCCCCTTGGAGTACTGAAGCATCCCAGGCCCACACTGAGCTCCCCAGCCCAGAGTTCCAGTGCCTAGAAGAGAAGTCCCCACAAACTTTGGCTTTGAGAACCAGCAGAGATTGTGGCTAAGTGAGATGGAAGACTGGAGAAGTTGCAGACTTTTCTCTTAAAGGACCTGTGCAGGATCTTACCACTTACAGACTCTCTCGTTCTGAGCTCCAGTGCTGGAGAAGATGCTTGAGGAGTGCTAGAGACATACAGGGAGACAGAGTTGTCATTGGGCTTCAGGGTGAAGGCAGGAGGGGTGGCTTTGTCCTGGACAGAAGTGCTGGCAGTATCCCTTGATCCTTGGTTGAGTCCTCCCACCTCTCAGTGTGCAGACACAGGTGGCTGCCACATCTGAGTGTCCACTAACCAGGATAACACAAGTCACTCCACCCAGGTGATTGATTCCCTGAGACTTCACCTCTCCCAATGTGCATGCTTACCTAAGCTGCCTCCAGTGGTTTATTCCATACAAATGGCCTGTCTTGGCTCTTGCTGCACTTTCCTAAAATCTCTCAAAGGCTCACAAAACCCAAAGAAGCAGCATCTGGCCTCAGCATGCCTGGTACCTCTTGCTGAGCAGCACCAAGCCTGACACTAGTAGCAACCAGACTCAGATCTGGGCTTGGCTTTTTGAGGCATTTATAAGCCCAGCATGGTAGGCAGTCATCTGAGGATTGCTTGGCAACTCTTTCTAGGTGGCCTCAGAAGTGTACATGCTGAGGCTGAACTTGGCCTGCAGCTGAAGCCCTCTCAAGAGGCCCTTGAACAGGCACACCCAGTGGCCTACTTCAACCAGTGCTGGTGCCGGAATATCACTCAGGGCTGTATCTGAGGAAGACACATCTGAAGGGCAGACTGGGCTGGCAACAGAGCCCTGCTAAAGTGAATTCTGCTCCATAAGATCAGCCCCTCACTAGCCAATCCTCACAACCAATAGGCCAGAGTGTCAATCCCTCCCATCGACATGCAAACAGCAACCAAAGCTCAACTATAACAGAGCACACACAACCCACATAAGGGACACACTTTGAGCACCTTGCTGACCAGAGAAGACTGTGCCACTGAACCCCACAAGACGCCTACTACATAAAGCCACTCTACTAAGACTGGGAGACTTAGGAGCCCTACCTAATACATAGAAACAGACACAGGGAAGCAGTCAAAATGGGGAGACAAAGAAACATGTCCCACGTGAAAGAACATAATAAAGCTCCAGAAAAAAACTCAACAAACACTGGAAAGGGTGATTGCATATATCAAAGACAATGTAAATGTATTTTTGTTTGTATCAATTTTCTTCTTATTGACTTGAAAGACAATTACATAAAATAATAATTATAAAACTTGACTGGATCATAATGTATAATGAAATAATTTGTATGATAATTATAGCACAGAAAAAGGGGGAGGAAATGGAAATATAATGAAATATTTTTGTATATTATTGAAATTAAGTTGATATTTCAAACTAGAGTTTTTAAAGTGTTAATTGTAATCCCCGGGGCAATCATTAATAAAATAACTCAAAAAACATTATGAATAAAACAAAGAGGTTGAAATGGTACACTAGAAATGATCAATTTAGCAACAAAAAAAGCCATAATGGAGGAATAGAAGAACATAAAATACCTAAGATGTATAAAAACAAATGGGAACAAGGCAAAGATGTGTCTTCTAAGTACTCATTTTCAATATTGTATTGGAAGTCCTAGCTAATGCAATATGACAAGAAAAGGAAATAGAAGGTATATATACTGGGAAGGAAGAAATAAAACTGTCTTTATTTATAGATGACATGATTGTCCATGTAGAAAATCTCAAAAAATCACACACACACACACACACACACACACAAACACACACAATTATTCCTGGAACTAATAAAGCAATTACAGCAAAGTTGCAGGATACAAGGTTAATATGCAAAAGTCAATCGCTTTCCTACATATAGTTAATGAACAAGTGGAATTTGAAATTAAAGACATAATACCATGTACACTAGCACACATACACACACACACAAATAGAAAAAAGAGAAAAGAAAGAAATACTTAGGTATAAATTTATACACGATCTATGTATAAATCTAATACATACAAGATCTATATAAGGAAGACTACAGAACTCTGATGAATGAAATCAAAGAACTAAATAAATGAAGAGATATTTCATGTTCATGGACAGGAAGATTCAAAATTGTCAAGATGTCAGTTCTTATTAACTAGAGCTGTAAAGTCAATGCAACCTCAATTAAAATCCTAACAAATTATTGTGTGCATATCTACGAATTGATTCTAAAGCTTATGTGGAGAGCCAAAAAACACAGAATAGTTAACACAATATTGAAGAATAAAGTCAGAGGACTGACATGGCCCAACTTCAAGACTTACTATAAAGCCACATAATGAAGACAGTGTAATATTAGTAAAAGAATATTCAAATAGATAAGTGGGACAGAATAGAGAGCCTAGAAATAGACTCACATAAATATCATCAATTGATCATTGACAGATAAACAAAAGAAATCAAGGGAGCAAAGATATTCTTTTCAACAAATGGTGATGGAACAAATGCACATTCATATGCAAAAAAAAAAAAGAATCTAGACATAGACCATATATCCACAAAAAAATAAGTCACAATAGAACACAGACTGAAATGTAAAATGCAAAATAATAAAACTTCTAAATAATAACATAGGATAAATTCTAGATGACCTACGGTTTGGTGATGACATTTTAGATATAACACTAAATTCACTATCCATGAAAATAATAATCGATAACTTAAATTTCATTAAAATTAAAAACTTTTACTCTGTGAAAAATAATGTCAAAAACTGAGAGAACAAGCCACCTACTGGGAGAAATTATTTGCAAAATACGTACCTGATTTAAAAAAAAATCGCTATGCAAAATATACAAAAGATACTTAAACTCAACAATAAGAAAACAAAAATCTTGATTAAAAAATGGGCAAAAGTGGCTTCTGGTCAAGATGGGGGAGTAGGTGAACGCTATGCTTGCCTCTTCTCACAATCACATCAAAATTACAACTAAACTACAGAACGGCCATTATTGGGAGTCACCTGAAGTCTAACTGAACAGTAGTCCTACAACCGGGAACACATAGAAGAGTCCACTTCAAGACAATATATCAACCATAATTGAAAAAAATATATAAAAACTTTTAAAAATTGGCAAAACACTTGAACAGATATCTCACCAAAGAAGATATACAGATTGCATATAAGCATATAAAAAGATGCTCTAGAGTTCTGGTCAAGATGGCAGAGTAGAAAAACTTTGTGAAGCCTTTTCTCATGACCACATCAAAATTACAACTGAGCTACAGAACAACCATCAATGAAAATTGCCTGAAGTCTAGCTGAACATAAATTCTGTAACTAAGGATATATAGAAGATGCCACACCAAGACTGGTAGGAGTGGAGGAGATGCAAAATGGGCTGAGCTCACAGCCACGTGTTACGGCTGAGAATCCAGAGGGATATCTTGGCTACAGAGGTCTCCATGGATGAGCAACGAGTCCTAGCTGCACACAAGACTCCTCAGCCTGAAGCACCAGTACTAGGAAGAGAAGTCCTCACAAATTCTGGCTGTGAAAACCAGCAGAGATTGTGGCTGAGTGAGACAGAGGATGGCTGGAAGATCAGGTACTCCTCTTAAAGGGCCCACAAACAGACTTACTTGCTGATGGATTCACTCCCTGTGAACTACAGCACTGGAGAAGTGGTTTGAAAGATACCAGGGACATACAAGAAGGAACTGAATTATCTAGTTTCCAGCTGAGGACTGGAGGGGCAACTTTCTCCCAGACAGAAGTGCTGGCAGAAGCTATTGTTTAATGGTTGAGCTCTCCCCACTCCCAGCATGCAAACACAGGCAGCCACCAAATGTTTCAATCAACCTGGCTAAGACTGGTCACTCCACCTTGGTGATTCCCTGAGAATCAGCACTACCCAAATTGTGGGCCAGGTTATTTTGGTGCAACCCTAGCTTTGGGGGCATAGACATTACTGGACCTCACCTCTACAGCTTCTATCCTCATGGATCAACTGGTAAGTTGCCTTATGTCACCATGGGTTCGGGCTCCATGGCAGAAATGGTTGTCTTTTAAGATAAGTTTGGGCCAGATATGGAGGAGGAAGAAGCCAAGAAGCTGATGAGTGAAGCCATTGCAGCTGGCACTTTCAATGACTTGGAGTCTGCAAAGTAACATTGACCTCTGTGTCATTAGCAAGAGCAAGTTGGATTTTCTCCACTCATACTCAGTGCCAAACAAGAAGGGGATCAGCTTTAGCCAGTACGGGTGTGAGAAAGGGATCACTGCAGTCCTCACTGAAAAAGTCACTACCATAGGAACTGAGGTGCTGGAAGAAATGGTCCAAATGATGGGCACTTCCTGAATGGTGTCAGTGGATGGCTGGTTGCTGTCCTAGAAGACTGGGAGCAATAGAGGCTATCCGTGTAAGACATTCATTTGGCCAGTGTTTGTTAAATGAAATCCAATAAGAAATGAAAATTAAAAAAAAACTTCACAAAAATGTAAATCTCTTTTAATTTGGCCAATCTGATGGATACATAATGGTATTTTACTGTGGTCTTAGTTAGCATTTTTCCAATTACAAATGAGTTTAATATCATTTCATATGCTTAATGACCATTTGATTATCCACTTTTGCAAAAATCCTGTTTAACTATTTTGCCCCTTTTCCCATTGATGTGTCTGGTTTTTTCCTTATATTATGGATCTGAGTCTCTGTGGCTTGCCCATTCACTCTTATTGGTGTCTTTCGATGAAAAAGAATTCTTGAAATTGCCTAATTTATTAATCAATGTGATCCAATTTATCAACATTCTCATTTATGGTTGGTGCATTTTGTGTTCTCTTTAGAAATCTTTCCCAAGGTAATAAAGCTCTTTTATGCTATCCTCCAGAAGTTTTATTGTTTTATCTTCCACAGTGAGCTCCACAATTTATCTGGACTCAATTTTTGGTTACGGTGTACAGTGGAGGTTAAGATTTATTTTTCTTTATAGATGTTTCTCCAATCGATCCAACACCATATATTGATAACAATATACTTTCTTTATCAAAATGAAAGTTGAATTGTGCTGGAATGGAGAGGAGGATAAATTCTCAGCTTGGGATTCAAAATTATTTTTAATGGGAAGATTTTAACCTGAAACTAAGGGGTTCTAGTTAAAGTCCAGCAAGAAAACCCCTGTTACCTTGGCAATGAGCCCTCCCATCTGGAAGGAGAATAGAGAAGCAACTGTAAAAATGTAACCATTACCAAACTGAATCCTTTAAATTGCCTAAACAGTTATGAACAAACTGCTGGTGATGATTATACCTCAAGATCTCCCCTAACTGAAGAAAATTATGTCTACCGCTAGACAACTGAGTTTTTAAATTTGCTGTGCTGATGACCCTCTGACAAGAAGGGCACTGGCAAGTTTTTAGTTAGAAAGTGCTCTGAAATCCTTGGGTTATAAGGATCTAGGTCAACTGTTATGGTTGTTGTTTTCTCATTTAAGGCTTGCAAAGCCAAACAGAATTGACTTCTATTTTACCTATGGGTTTGGATTTTTTGCAGTGCCAATCAGATTTCTGGTCAGGGATTTTTATGTACCATCTGACAATTACATGGATCACATGGATCAGTTGCTCCTGATGTCTGATCCCCATTTCTCTTAGACAGCTGGAAGACCAAAGCATTCCACATATGGCCTTCTACCCACTCTCCCTTCGCTATTCTCCCCCAATGTTGTCCTCTCCTAGATTTAATCCCTCCTCTTATATTTGCTTAAAGCCATACTTGACAACTTCTCATAACATACAGATACTATCCAATCTTTTGAGCAAGTTTACTCCCTTCAACTTCAATTATCACGCTGAATTCCCCCAGCTTAATCCCTTACCATTTTTCCTTTGTTATTCATGCTTGACATATGTTTCTAACATTCACCATGCTGATTCATGCCTCTGTACCTTTAGTCATGATGTTTTCCCTGTCTGGACCATCCTTTCCATCTTCATTTCCCCAGGGTGTGAAATCTAGAAACCTTAAAAAAATGTTAGTCACCAGGAAGCTTTCTTATAACAGGTGAGCTAAATACCCCATGTCTACCCATACAACAACACATGCCACAAGATATTGGAAGAATTTGATCGTGTGCCTATATCCCTCATGTTGGTTCCATATCTTGTTTATCTTTGATCCCCCTGTATCAGGCACAGTGCCTGGCACATTGCAGGAGTTCAATACATCCATGTTGAATGCATTCAAACTGATATAGTACAAGAATTAACTTGTTTAGAAATTCCTGAAATTGAGGCTGAGGATCAAGTAGGTTGATGTGTAATACATACTGCTGAGGCTGCCAGCTATGGTTGGGGAATCCATGTCAGCCCAGAAAACCACTCGCTCCAGAGTAACAAAGGAGATCTAAAGCTCAAAAGTTTGGAACTTGTACATGAGTTCTCAGCTTATAGAATCAAAACTCCCTTTGTCATGTACTTATTTATAAAATTGAATAAATAAGTTCGAAAGGCAACTGAATGTCCTTCATTTCATGTTTTCTTAAGCCAGCATTAGACTGTATGACACATCCTTCAAATAACTGTGGTGTTCTGAGGAAGTGTTATATAAAAAAAACACACCCTGACAACAAGAACACTCAGAGGTCTTATTTGTTTTTGAGCACTAAGAGCAGTTAAAATTGGAGTGGTTATTGACTCATACATACCAACTTATGGTGGACCCTTTTAAAATAGATATGCATGTCTCACAGACTGCATTGGAAAAATATTTCATTCTGGAGATATTAAAACTTTTAAAAATCCAATATAATTTTAAGAACATCTCTCCAAATACTTTAATGTTTAAATTCTTAAAAAATCTCTGCAGATGATAAAGAAAATAACATAATGACAGCTTAGCTCAATCACTAGTTTTACTGTAGTTGATAACCAACAACAATAAAGAAATTACCTAACATAACATCTAGGATCCAAAAAGGGACAAAGGTATTTAACTGAGTTTTCTTCACTTTCACCCCTATCATGTACATTCTATGCCCTTTTCTGCCCTGTTATGTGTTCCAAAGGGCCTTATGGACTTGTTTAACCAAGCCGCCTCTCCAACTGACCTCTGGTTGCCTTATTTCTATGGAAACATTCATGGGGGAATTGAAAAGTGCTAGGAAAGAGAGGCTAGGGTATTTTACCCCTGCTTTCTCTATTCACCAGTGCCCCATTTCTGGCATGGTTGTGTCCCTATAAGATTAAATCTCACTGGAAAGCTTCACCATCTACCTTGTTCCATGGCTTCAGTAACATGTTTTTTCTCCCATTGCCCCTTCAGGCCTAGTAGTGATAATGGTTTTCCACTGACACTAATCTCTGAATAACTCAACATTCTTTGTTGGTTTTCTTAACCAAGCTTATATCTCTGTAAGTATTCCCTTTGTTAAGTATTCCCTTTGTTAATGTCTTTTATTTGATCCATCTTGGTGAATAGAGTTACCTTTCAGGATCCCAAATGATATGGGCTAAATTTAGTGTATTTGTACAGTGAACTTCATATTACAGTTTAAGTGAAGTCTCTCTACCTCCATGACAAGCATTGAACTAAAGGAGAAAACAGCAAAACGATTTTTTATGACTCATTAACAGAGATTTATAATTCACCAAAGAGTTACCAATGAAGTTCAAAATTATGAATGTCATTTTTAAGGCATTTTAAGACTCCATTCCACTATAAAAGGTCCATGAGTATAAAGAAGAAAAATAGTGTTTTTAAAGTTTTAAATTAAGAGGCACATTCACAAGAATAAAAACCCCACATTAACAAGGAAAACAGAAAATAAATGACACCTGGTGTTTACATAAAGCATGAAGACTTGATGTTATCAATTGATTGGGCTGCAATAACTATTCAACTCCTCCCACTGTCCTTATTGATCCAACAAGATTCAAATCATGATTCCTTTGAAGAGTCAGAAACATTCTCCAAGACTGAGTACTGTAATTAGCCCTATTCCTTAGTGCCTGAGGTGAGTGGATGTGAACATGGGTCAGGAGGTGGACTCGAGAAAGCTGAAACAAGACTGAAAGCTAAAGATGAAGAACATTCAGATTCCTAGTAGATTTCAAGTAAATATAAAGCTAGGTAGAAATAAAACAGAAAAAAAATGGTCAAGACCAGACTGGAGACAGGATTTGAGTCCAAAAGGTAACTTTAAGGAGGTACTGGATACCAAACCTTGTCTCACTTCATCAGGTTTTATATAGTTCTACTATAAGGATAATAGCAAACCCTATTGTGGTTGGTTGAAAGACATTAGCTGAGGTAGAATAAAAAATATTAAGAGAAAGACAGTTCCTGAATAAAAAGATTAGAAGAGATTATTTGTAATCCAAAAAGAGAATTGTAGATGGGCTTCTTTACTAAACAATCTAGCTATCTTTTTAGATTTTTTGTTTGTTTATTTTTCAACCCAGAGCTACATTGAATCAAGGGATTCTGGAGTAGATATAACACAATGTGTTTTCTAAGATCATATTTTCTTTTAAAAGATATATAAAAAGTTTAAAAAAACACTTCTCCATACTTTTGCTTCCAGCCAAAACTGAGTAAAAGGGCCAGATTAATTTCTAATCTGAAATAACCAAATAACGAACAAAATATATGAATCAATGATTTTCAAGACAATAGATATCAGTCAACAAGGGACAGTGATTCTTGAGAGAAGGGAAACAAATAAGGTGAGCCTTATGATGGCACCAGCTTGGTGCCTTAAGAGATTCTAGACCACAGAGACGGGGAATTCAAGCAGAGCCTAGCAGGCTATCTAAGTTAAGACAAAGCTAAGAGTCTAGGTAGAACAAAGTAGCTATAGTTTATAGGACAGAGTATCAAAGAGGACAGTACTATTCAGAGAAAAACCTGGAGATTTGCAGAGGGACCCTTTCAGGTATTCAGCTAAATATCGATTTAGCTGAAATGTGTATGTGCATGAAACTGCCCACAGCTTGCAAAAGAATCATCTAAAAGGATTACAGGGAACAATACCTGGTACTTATGCAGGACTGAAAATTTTGTGTGTTACTACCAGCCTGGCTGGAAAATCTCATGATTCACAAGGCATTGGGTAGTGTACGTGACGTGTCTTGCATCAGTAGTAGGGAATGATTAGCCTTAAACTGAATACAACTCTGCTCCTGCCTGAAAAGACTTAAAAGCTAAACTGGAAAGAATGAGACTATTTTCAATTAATTTAACTGGATTCTAGGGGAAAAATCAATAGTATTTATAGGAATAGACATGGAGATGTGGAATATAGCATGAGGAAGATGGTTAATAATGTTGTAATAAATATGTACAAGAGAAGAAAGGTACTAGATTTAGTGGAGTGATCACTTTGCAAATTATGTAGATCTCAGATCACTATGCTATGCAACTGAAACATATATTATTATATACCAACTATAATCGAAAAAACTCATTGAATTGTACAATGTAAATACAAGCAACTAATTGTCTATTATATTTCAATAAAGATGGAAAAAATTATCAGTCTAAAAAACATGTTGATATATATACTTTTAATGAATGAATTGAATGGTATATTAATGTAGCTCATTAAATCTGTGAAAATATTACAAAGCAGGCAAATAAGTGGGAAAATAACACCTATGTTGTAGAGAAAAATCAACCAACTGAAGCTAATCCAGATTGACGCAGATATTATAATTAGCAGACAAAGACATTTAAAAAGTTACAACTGAGTGTCCAAATTTTCTCCATCAGGTGTCACTTTCTGCAACAGATTTCTGGTGTATTGGCCAGGAAGCATGGAAGAATCTGCATTTGGTGGACTTCGGGTACCCCATTGGGGAGACCCCGACCTGACCTGTAGATGCACCCGCTGAGTGTGCAATGGGGATTACCCAGTGTGGACGCCTCACGGGATGGAAAGAGAAGATCCAGCTGCCACTCACTGCAAGGATCAGACAACAGAGGTACGAGAAAACTAGGAATCATCAGGGTCATGGAAAGTGCTTTTTGCTTGCATTCAGAATCAGAAAAGGTGGGCATCTTTGGAAACATGGCAGAGCAAGAGACTTCCCCAGATCTCTCCCCTTGAAACAATAAGCTGAACATCTAAAACTCAATAAAAAACACAATTGCACACCAAGCACAACTGAGCATTGGATATGCGCATAAGAACCCCGGGTGTCGGGCAGTGGACTGAGAGAAATAAAGAAACTGCCTCTCATAGCCACCTGAGCTCCCTGAAGGAGGAGGGGGAGGGGAGAAGGAGCAGCAAGTTCCCTGAATAGCCTTGCCTGGGAAAGTTGCAAGCTCCCAGTGGCCTGCTAGCTGTAGGGCCCAGTCATCAGGGCAGAAAGCAGAAAAGTGTCTGGCAGAGAAATGAAAATTGATTTACACCAGCCCTGGTTGCAAAATCGAGGATGAGCCACAGTCCGCATCCCCCATCCAGAGGGCCCCTCCCACCATACCCTCTGAGACAGAACAGCGTGGAGCCCCAGAGAAATCTGAGCAAACCCTACCAAAACCGTTGCTAACACTGAAAGGGAATGAAACTGAGGGTAGCAAGCGTGAATAAATATCTATCGAAAAATAAAAAGGCATTTTTAAAACTTTATATGAACCAGGGATGCAAGAGGCTTAGGTGACACCTACTGGAAACCAAAAGAAAAACGCCTTCTTTGCAATAGGCTAAAGAGAGACCTTTATATAATAAATCTTCTTTCTGGAATAAAAGCAGAATATATTTCCATTAATACCCAGGCAAGAAATAGTCCATTAAACACCATGAACAACCAATGTGACAAGGCATCTCAGAAAGAAAGAGAAAAACTCCAGAAAACAAGCTTAAAGACATAGAAATATGCAACTTAAATGAGAGAATTCAGGATGGTATTCTGAAAAAACTCAGGGAGTTCTGAAACGAGTCATATCGACAATTTCAGAAACTGAAAAAAACAACAGGATGAGTAGAGCTAGGAGATTGAAACCCTTAAAAAGAAGAGAATAGACTTTCTGGAGATAAACACACACACACACACACACACACACACACACACACACACACACACACACAGCAAGAGTTGAAAAATGAAATAGCAAGCTCGGGAAATAGAGTCAACCAAATGGAGAAAAGGATCAGTGATATCAA
Source organism: Pteropus vampyrus (assembly GCF_000151845.1). NCBI lineage: Eukaryota > Metazoa > Chordata > Mammalia > Chiroptera > Pteropodidae > Pteropus > Pteropus vampyrus. Next base: position 2,173,310 of record NW_011889168.1, on the reverse strand, counting down.
AGACAGAAATCTAGAAATAAATCAAGAGGAAGAAGAGAGAAACTGAAGAATGAAAAATAATGAAAGAGAAATTTAAGAACTAGCTGATACCATCAGGAGAGGAAACATAAGAATAATGGGCATAATCGAAGTCGAGGAAAAGGAACAGGATTTAGAAAGCATTTTCAGACAAATAGTGGACGAGAATTTCCTAAATCTAAGGAATGAGCTAGAGCTTGGAATTCAAGAAATCGACAGAACACCCAATTATCTCAACCCAAAAAGTCTTTCACTAAAACACGTTGTATTAAAATTATCAAAAATCAACTACGAAGACAGAATTCTCAAGGCAGCAGGGAGAAAAAAACAGTAACTTATAAAGGTTAAACTCATTAGATTATCCTCAGACTTCTCGGAGCAAACCTTAGAAGCCAGAAAGGAATGGAATCAAATATTTAAACTAATAAGTGAAAGGAACTACAAGCCTAGAATAATACATCTAGCTAAGCTCTCCTTTAGATATGAAGTAGAAATTAAGACTTTTCCAGACATACAAAAATTGAGAGAATTCTGCATTACAAGACCTGTATTACAGGAAATAATGAAAGTGGTCAGCTCACTCACAATAAAATAACAAAAAAAAATACATAATTAGGAGTAAAGTGACTATCAGGCAAATAGGAGTGCAACCCCCACTAAGAACAGGATATTATGAGCTTAAACAATAAGAAGATTACTATAGTAAGATAGTAATGAATGTTCAGCATACATAGGGACAAATTGAGATAACAATGACTGAAAATGGGGAATTCAAAGATCCAAATTTGCAAAGAGGAATGGAGATTAGACATGCACAGAAGAAAATGGATGACCGTATATATACGACTATCCTTTACATATTCATAATGGTAAACACATGCCAAAGGTTTGGAACCGAAGTAGATAACAAGAAGGGCCAGAGAGAAAACCCACAAAAGCCAACCAAAATAAAGAAAACAGAAACAAGCACAAGGAAGGAATGGAAACACTGAGCTACCAAAAAGCAAAACATAAAATGGCTATGAGAAGACCTCATATTTCAACAATCATCCTAAATGTAAATGGTTAAAATTCACCAATAAAAAGGCAAAGAGTTGCAGAATGGATCAAAAAACAAAAGCCAATGATTTGCTGCCTATAGGAGACACTTCTCATCTCCAAAGACAAATATAGACTCAAAGTGAAAGGGTGGAAAATGATATTTCAAGCAAATGGCATTCGGAGAAAAGTGAGAGTAGCGGTACTAATATCAGACAAAATAGACTTTTAACTAAAAAGTAAAAGAAAGATACTGAGGGACACTTCACAATGATAAAGGGAATCATGCACCAAGAAGACATAACACTTATTAATATCTATGCACCCGATCAGGGAGCCCCGAAATATGTAAAGCAATTATAATAAAACTAAAAGAAGAAACAGACCAAAACACTTTCATAGTAGGGGACCTAAATACCTCACTGTTGGATATGGACAGATCATCCATACAGAAAATCAATACAGATATACCATCCTTAATGACACATTAGACGAACAGTACATAATTGACATTTACAAAGCCTACCATCCCAAAACAGCTGCTTACACATTCTTCTCTAGTGTACATGAAACACTCTCAAGAATCGACCACATACTGGGACATAGAGAGAGCCTCAAAAAATATAAGAGGGTTGAAATTATAGCAACCATATTTTCTGATCATAATTCTTTGAAACTAGAGATCACCTGCAAAAAGAAATCAGGAAGAACCACAAATACATGGAGATAAACAACATGCCACTGATGAATTACTGTATCAGAGAAGAAATAAAAAGAGAGATCAAGAAATACATAGAAATGAATGATAAAAGGAGTACAACATATCAAAAGTTTCGGGGCATGGCAAAAGTGGTCATAAGAGCAAAGTTCATATCATCACAGGACTATCTCCAAAAACAGGAACAAGCTTAAATAAACAACCTAATGCTTCATCTTAAAAACCTAGAAAATGAAGAACAAATGAGGCCTAAAGTCAGCAGAAGTAAATAAATAATCAAAATTAGAGTAAAAATAATGAAATTGAAAACAAAATAACGATAGAAAAAATAAATGCAACAAAGAGTTGGTTCTTAGAGAAGGTTAATAAAATTGACAAGCCCTTGGCTAAACTCATAAAGAAAAAAGAGAAGGACACAAATAAACAAAATCAGGAATGAAAGAGGGGAAATTACGACTGATATCGCAGAAATACAAAGGATCATACAAGAATACTATGAAAAAGTATATAATACCTAATTTAATAACTTAGAATAAATGGACCAGTATTTAGAAAAATACAACCTTCCTAGACTGAATCAAGAAGAACTGGGAAATATAAATAGACTGATCCGCAATGTGGAAATTGAAACAATCATCAAAAATCTACCAAAACGTGAAAGTCCAGGATCAGATGGCTTCACCAGTGAATTCTACCAAAACATTCAAAGATTTAATACCAATTCTCCTTGAACTCTTCCAAAAATTGAAGAGGAGGCAATACATCCCAACACATTATAAGAGTCCAATATTACTCTGATACCAAAACCTGGTAAAGATAATACAAAAAAAAAAAAAAAACTACAGATCATATCGTAGTAGGAGACCTAAATATCCCCACTAAATGCCCCTACATATATCTCATGAACACAGATGCAAAAATCCTAAATAAGATACTAGCGAACTGAATAGAGTAACATATTAAAAAGATTATACACCATGATTAAGTGGGCTTCATCCCAGTGGTATAGGGATTGTTCGACATACCCAAATTGAATAGAGTAACATATTAAAAAGATTATATACCATGATTAAGTGGGCTTCATCCCAGTGGTATAGGGATGGTTCGACATACCCAAATTTATGTGATACACCACATAAAGAAATTAAGAAATAAGAATCATATGATCATATCAATAGATGCAGTAAAAGCCTTCGACAAGATATAGCATCCATTTATTATCAAAACACTTAACAACATCAGTATACAAGGAAAGTATCTTAACATAATAAAGGTTATATATGACAAACCCTCAGCCAACATTATACTTAATGGTGAAAACCTAAAAACCTTCCCTCGAAGATCATGAACAAGGCAAGGCTGTCCACTATCACCACTGTTATTCAATATAACATTGGCGGTCTTATCAAGTGCAGACAAGAGAAAGATATAAAAGGCATCCAAATAGGAAACGAAGAAGTCAAACTGACACTATTTACGGATTCTCTATATAGAAAACCCTAAAGATTCTACAAGAACACTACTAGAAACATTAAGCAAATACAGTAAAGTTGCTGGATACAAAATCAATGTTCAAAAATCCATAGCATTCCTATACTCTAATAATGAAGTGTCAGAAAAAGAAGTGGAAACAATAATTCCTTTTTGCAATTGCAACAAAAAGAATAAAATACTTTGGAATAAATTTAACGAAACAAGTGAACGACCTATGTAATGAAAACTATAAGATCCTATTAAAAGAAATCAAAGAAGATACAAGGAAATGGAAAGATATTCCGTATTCTTGGATTGGAAGAATCAACATAAATAAAATGACCATATTACCTAAAGCATTATATGGATTTAATGCAATCCCCTTCAAAATCTCAGCGGCATTTTTTAAAGCAGTAGAACAAAAATATATCAGATTTGTATGAAGCACAAAAGACCCCGAATTGCCAAAGCCATCCTGAGAAAAAGAATGAGGCTGGAGACATCAGTCTGCCCGCTTATACTACAAATTATACTAGAAAGTGACAGTAATCAAAACAGGAAGGTATTGGCAACAAAGCAGACACACGGACCAGTGGAACATAATCAAGAGTCCAGAAGTAAACCCATATTTTTATGGACAAAGAATTTTTGATAAAAATCCAAAAACATACAGTGGAGAAAGGAAAGCCTCTTCAATAAATGGTCCTGGGAAAACTGGAAAACCACCTGCAAAAGAATAAACCTAGCCTATTGTCTATCACCACACACCAAAATTAACTCAAGATGGATTAAGGATCTAAATATATGATCTGAAACAATAAAATGCATAGAAGAAAACATAGAAACTAAACTCAAGGACCTTGGACTTAAAGAAGATTTTATGAATTTGACCTCAAAAGCAAGGGAAGTAAAAGCTAAAATAAATGAATGAGACTACATCAAACTAAAAAGCTTCTGCTCAGCAAAAGAAATCGGCAACAAAGCAAAGAGAGAACCATTTGAATGGGAAATTATATTTGCAAGCAAAACTTCCAATAAGGGCCTGATATCCAAAATATACAAAGAACTCATACAACTGTGTAACAATAAAAAATACGAATGATCAAAATCAAAAAATGAGCAGAGGACCTTAACAGACACTTCTCCCTAGAGGACATACAAATGACCAACAAATATATAAAAAGATGCTCAACATCGCTAGCTATAAGGAAATGTAAATCAAAACCAGAATGAGATACCATGTCACACCTGTTAGAATAGATACAATCAACAGGACAAGTAATAACAAATGTAGGAGAGGATGCGGAGAAAAAGAAATCCTCACACTGTTGGTGGGACTCCATACTATGGAAAACAGTGTGGAGGTTCCTCAAAAACTAAGAATGAACCTACCATATGATTCAGCAATCCCTCTACTTGGTATTTACTCCAAAGACTTGAAAACCCATATCCAAAAAAAAATTTGCACACTGATATTCATAGCATCATTCATAGTGGCCAGGACATGGAAGCAACCAAAGTGTCCTACAATAGATGATTGGCTAAGGAATTGGTGGTACATATATACAATGGAATATTACTCAACCATAAGAAGGGATGAAATACTGCCATTTGCGACAACATGGATGGACCTTGAGATAATCATGCTAAGTGAAATAAGCCAGACAGGAGACGTTGAAAATCATATGATATCACTTATATGTGGGATATGATCCCAAAGCAATAAATGAGCAGGACAAAGAAACAGAGACTCATGAACATGAACTATAAACTAGTGGTTACCAGAGGCTATAGGCTAGTGGTTACTCGTGGGGTGGGAGAGGAGGGGGGAGGTAGATGGGGCAAAAGGGGTTAAATATAGGGGGATAGGAGGAGGGTGAAGTGTGTAAAGGGGATCAAATATATGGTAGCTGAAAGAAACTGGACTTTGGGTGGTAAACACACAATAGAATATACAGATGTGAAATTTAATGTAAACCTGAAAATTATGTAATTGTATTAACCAATGTTACCCCAATAAACTTAATTTTAAAAAAATGTTACAACAACCTTTCAAATATTCAAAACGTTAAATGGAAACATGGAAGTTGCAATCTTGTAAACATGACAAATACCTTGTCTCAGATAAAAAAAAATAAGCTAAATGGGATTAATATCAAATTAAATCTCTTAGGAGAAAAGACTGGTAAAATAGAATTTGTGATAGCAATAGAAAATGCCCAAAGTGAAACATATAAATAAGGGGAAAAAATGAACTCAGTATTAATGATATATGGAACACCTTCAAGCAGATTAATATATGTGCAGTTAGAGTTCTATATGTATAGAAGAGTGAAGAAAAAGTATTTTAAAAAAATAATAGCCAAAAATTTTTACAAACTTGATGGAAATATAAATGCTCAGATCAAAGAATCTTAATGATTTCCAGTACCAAAAATGTGAAGAAAATGATACCAAAGCCCATTATAATAAACTTTCTCAAAACCAATGATGAAGAGAAAATCTTAAAAGCTACCAGAGGGAAAACCACATTACTGTACATATAAATGAACATAGATAAAGATGGCAACAGATTTCTTGTTGCAAACAATGCAAGCTAGGACAGTGGAGTAGTATTTTTAAAGTACTGAAAGAAAAAAAATACCTGTCAGCCTATAGTTCTAAAACTATTGAAAATGTCTGACGAAATCGAAACAAAGACATTTCAGAAATATGAAAGCTGAAAGAATTCATCACCAGGAGACCTGTACTACAAGAAATGTTTTAAAAAGTTTTTAAAGAAAAAAGAAAATGATTTTAGGTGTAACTATGGATCTATACAGTTGAAATTAAAAAAATGCAGGAAATGGTGATAACATGAATAACTACATTATGTTACTTAATTTTTTAAAAAAGATAACTGACTAAACGAAATAACAAAGGGGTGTGGAATTTATAATATATGTATAGACAAAATGTATGAAAATAATACCACAAAGGCCAAGAAGTGAGAAACGGAAATATATTATTGTGAGGTTTTTATAATATATATGAAGTGGATAATATCATTTGAAGGCAGACTGTAATAAGTTAAATAAGTCCTAAAGGAGCTACTAATAGGTAATAAACCAACAATGGAAATAAAATGGAATCATTAAAATAATCAATTAACCCAACAGAAGGTAAATTAAAAAGAAGGAAGAGAACAAATTTCAAACGGGACAAATAGAAAACAAACAGCAAGATGATAAATTAAAACCTAACCATATTAATAATTAGATGACATGTAAAAACATGAATACCTCAACAAAAAGGCAGAGATTGTCAGATTGAATAAAAAAAAGCAATACCCAACTATATTTTTCTTATAAAGTTGGAAATAAGTAAAATAAAACATAGTAAAGTATATGCCACACTAACACACTAATAAAAAGAAAGCTAAAGTGGCTATATTAATACTAGACAAAGTAGGTGTCCAAACAAAACATATTACAAAGGATAAAGAAGGCCATCTCATAATTATTCAGAAATTCAGAACACTACCATCTAAAAAATTTATGCATCTAATAACAAGCTTCAAAACACATGAAATAAAACTAATGGAATTGCAAACTGAAAGAGGCAAATCCACAATCATAGTTGGAGATTTAAATTTCACCCCTCTCAAATAACTGATAGAATAAGTAGGTTGAAATTAACAAAAATATAAATTTAAACAACACTTTCAGCCATCTTGACCTAGCTGACATTTATAAAAACACTCCACCCAACAATTGCAAAATACACAAGCCTTTCAAGGGCACAAGGAATATTTACCAAGATAGACCATATTCTGGGACATAAAACAAGCCTCAATTAATTTTAAAAGATTCAAGGCATACAAAAATATGTCCTCTAACTACAGAGGAATTTCCTTTAAAATCAATAATGAAAAGACCTCTGGAAAATCCCTAAAATTTAGAAACTGAATAACACACATCTGGATAACCCAAGGGTCAAATAAGAAATTAAAAGAGAAAGTAACACGTATTTTTGAACTGAATAAAAATAAAAGAACAATAAATCAAAATTTGTGAGGCAGTAATTAGAGGGAAGTTTATAGCACTAAACACCAATATTAGAAAAGAAGAAAGTTCTCAAGTCAATGACCTTAGCTTTCATCTTAAAGACCTAGAAAAAAAGCAAATTAAACCAAAATAAATCAGAAGAAATTAAATAATACATTTATTATTTATTTAGGACATTATTGAAATAGAAAACAGGAAAGGAATAGGAAAAAAAAACACTGAAACTAAAACCTAATTCTTTAAATAGATCAATAAAATTGATTAAACTCTAGTGAGGCTGATCAGGAAAAAAAGAGAGAAGACACAATTACCAATATTCAGAATGAAAGAGGGGATATCACTAGCTATTTTACAGATTTTAAAAAGATAATAATAGAATTTGTAAATGATTTTATTCTATTATATTCAGTAACTTGGATGAAATTGAAAACCTGCTTGAAAGATACAAAGTTTTGAAAGCCCATTAAAGAAGAAATAGGTAATGTGAATTTGTTTATATCTATTAGAAAAATTGAATTTGTACTTTAAAAACTTTCCAAACAGGAAACTCCAGGCTCAGATAGCTTCGCTGATGAATTCTACCAAATATTAAGAAGAAATGATTGTAATTCCACACAAACACTTCTATAAAATTGAAAATAGTGGACTACTTTCCAGCTCATTCTCAGAGGCCACACTTGCCATGATACAAATACCAGAAAGACATTACAAAAAAAAAAACCACAATATAATATTCCTGACTCTGACAGATGCAAAAATTCACAACAAAACTTTAACAAATCCAACAAAATAAACATTATATGATGAGAAAATGGGGTTTGTCAAAGAAATGCATAGTTGGCTTAACATATAAAAAGCCACAAATGCAAATTGTCATATTAATAAACCAAAAAGAAAAATATATGATCACCCAAATAATCCTAGAAAAAATATTTAAAAAGGTTCAAAACACATTCCTGATTCGGAAAACAAAACAAAACAAAACAAAAAACTCAGCAAGGAAGTCAAAATGGAGTAGATGATAGAGGCTTTGTTCATCTGCTCTTACGATCACATCAATGTTGTGATGGAAACGAGGAGCAAATAGCAAATAGAGTTGCCTGGAGTCTAGATGAACAAGCCTTACAACTAGGGAGAGAAATAAGGTAGGATGGGGAGAGGATGTGAGGCTGCCTGGTCCCAAGAGGCTGAGTGGGACAGAGGCCATGGCAGCAGCAGCTGACATCTGCAGATGCATCTTAAAGGGGCTGTGTCTGCACTCAGACTTAAGCAGTGATGAACTCGTTTTCTCTGAGCACCAGTGCCCAGTTGGCTGCTGGGGGTGGGGCACCAGAGATTTACAGGGGAAAGATGAGTTCCTGGAGCAAGGGCCAGAAGAGGGGCTTTCTCTCAGGCAGAAGTGCTGGCAGAATCCATTGTTCCTCTGTTGAGCCCTCCCAGGATGCAGACGCAGTGCTGTCATAGCTGAGACGTCATCAAACTGGATAAGAGAGGTCACTCCTGCACTCTTGCACTCCTTCAGAGGATCCCCTGAAACTCCACCTCCTCCCAATTTGCAGCCCTACCCAAGCCACATCCAGTTGTGTCCTTTGTGAGTCCTGTGCAACTCGCTGAGTAAGCTCCAAGACCCACACTGGTGGCAGCTGACCTCGGTTTCTGGAGTGGTTTCTTGAGGCAAGTATAAGCACAGCATCAGTGGATTGCTTCCCGAATCTTAACAGGTGGTCCCAGAGGGGCATGGGCTAATTGGCCTGCTGCTAAATCCCTCTCAAGACTGTGCCTCTGGACACTTACTACACAAAGCCACACTAATAAGGCTGAGAGACTTAGGAGCTTTGCTTAATACAGAGAAACAGACACAGAAAAGCAGATAAAATGGGAAGATGAAGAAGAAACCATATGAGAGAGCAGAACAGAGATCCAAGAATAAAGGAGTCAAGCAATCTAACAGATGCAGAATTCAAAACACTGGTTATAAAGATGCTCAATGAACTTAGGGAAAGAGTAGAAGAACTCAGTGAGAAATTTAACAAAGAAGTAAAAAACATAAAAATGGAAATGGAAATTATAAAAGGGAATCAGTCAGAAATGAAGAACACATTATCTAAGATGAAGAGTATATCAGAGGGAATTAACAGAATGGATGAAGAAGAGGATTGAATCACCAATTTAGAGGATGGAAAAGCCAAGGTAACTCCTTCAGAATGGCAAGAAAAAGATGCCAAGATATAATAATAATTTTAAAAACCTATGGGACAAAATTAAGTGTAAAAACATACATGTAAGAGGGGTACCTGAAGAAGGAGAGGGAGAACAAGAAGTGGAAAAGCTATTTTAAGAAACAATGATGGAAAACTTTCCTAACCTGATGAAGGAAACAGACGTACAACCCCAAGAAGCTCAGAGTCCCAAAAACCAGGAACCCAAAGAGGCCCATACCAAGACACATTATAATTAAAATGCTAACAGTTAAAGACAAAGAAAGAATCTTAAAAGCAGCAAGAGAAAAGCAGTTAGTTACCTTCAAGGGAGCATCCATAAGACTGGCAGCTGATTTCTCAAAAGAAACTTTGCAGGACAGAAGGGCTTAGCACAAAATATTCTAAGTGTTTGCAAACCCAGGATCTACAACCAAGAATATTTTATCCAGCAAAGCTATCATTTAGAGTCAAAAGACAGATAAAGAGCTTCCCAGACAAAAATAAGCTAAAGGAATTTATCATCACCAAGCCAGTATTACAGGAAATTATGGAGGGACTTCTTTGAGGAGAAAATATATATATCAAAAACAGGAATAAAGAATGGTAATAATTACATTCCTAAAACAAGTATCTGAAATGGAAAAGAATTAAGTGCTCCAATCAAAAGATAGAGTGGCTGAATGGATAAGAAAACAAGACCTCTACATATACTGCCTACAGGAAACTCACTTCAGATTAAAAGACACACACAAACTAAAAGGAAGTGGGTGGAAAAAGATATTACCTGGATGGGGCTAGAGGTTATGGTGCTTAACAAAAGAAGTCAGATATAAAAAGATAAATATCACATGATTCACATACATATGGAATCTAAAGAACAAAATAAACAACAGAAAAAAACAGAAGTAAACTCAGATACAGAGACTGTTGGAGGTACTAGATGGGAAGGAGGTTGGGGTGATGGTGAAAAAGGGGAAACGAATTAAGTACAAATGGATAGTTACAAAATAGATGTGGAGATATAAAGTGAAGCATAAGATAAATAGTTAATAATGTAATAAATATGTAAGGAGAGAAAAGGGTACTAGATTTAGCAGGGTGATCATTTTGCGAGTTATATAGATCTCTAATCACTATGCTGTAGAACTGAAACTAATATACTATTGTATGCCAACTATAATCAAATAAAACTCATTGAATTGTACAATATAAATATAAGCAACTAATTGTCTATTATATTTCAATAAAGCCAGGGGGAAAAAAAGACATACTGTGGCTGAATGAATAATTAAATCAGACGCTTACATATGCTGCCCTCAAGAGACTCACTTCAGATAGAAAGTCACGCACAGACTAAAAGTGAAGAAATAGAAAAAGATATTTTATGAAAATGAAAACAAACAAAAATGAGCTGGGGTAGCAATACTTACACCAGACAAAGCAGACTTTAAACCAAAGGTTATAACAAGAGACAAAAAAAGACTCAGTAATCCCACATCTGGAAATTTATCTGAAGAAACCAAAAACACGACTTCAAAGGGACATGTGAGTTCATATATTCATTGCAGGATTATTTATAATAATCAAAGTGTGGATGAAACCTGGATATTTATCAATGGATGAATGGATAAAGAAGTGGTAGTGTATACATACAATGGAATATTACTCAGCCAGAAAATGAATGAAATCTTACCATCTGTAACAACATGACTGCACCTAGAGGGTATTGTGCTGAGTGGAGTAAGTGAGACAGAGAAAGACAAATGCCATATGATTTCATTTACATGTGGAGTCAAATAAACGAAATAAACAAATTAAACAGAAATGAACGAACAGACACAGAGAACATTTGGTGGTTGTCAGATGGGAAGGTGGTTGGGGATTCGGTAAAAAGGGAAAGGGATTAAAAGGAACTAATTGGTAGTTACAAAATCGTCATGGGAATTAAAACATAGCATAAAGGATATAGTCAATAATATTGTGATAACTATGTATAGTGTCAGATAGGTACTAGATTTATCAGGGTTATCACTTTGTAAGTTATATAAATGTCTAATCACTATGTTGTACACCTAAGTCTAATATAATACTGTATGTGAACTATAATTAAAAAATAAAAAATTATTTAAAAATAAATTTTAAAACTTTATTATAAAACTACATTTAATTAATACAGTATGGCATTTGTGTAAAGACATACAAATAGAAACGGAATAGAGAGACCTGAAATAAACCCACAAATATATGATTATTTTTTTAAATGTACAGTTCGGTGGAGAAGATATATTATTTTCAACAAATGATGGAGTAATGTGTACCCATAAGGAAAACAAACAAAGAAACTCTTCAATCCACATCTGACATCATATACAAAAATTAATTCAAAATGGATCATAGACATAAATCTAAACCTTAAAACTACAAATTTCTAAGTGACAGCTTTCATATCCTTGAATAAGGTGAAGACATCTTAGTTACTACACCAAAAGAATGACCCATAAAAGAAAAAAAAATTGAGACTCCCAGTGAACATGGCACAGTAGATAAATGCTGTGCTCACCTTCTCTCGCAACCACATCAAAATTACAACTAAACTAAAAAACAACTATCATCGAAAATCACCTGAAATCTAGCTAAACAGAAGTCCTACAACTAGGGACACATAGAAGAGGCCACCTCAAGACTGGTGGGGGGGGGAGACATGGAACTGGTTGGTGTCACATCAGCATGTAGCAATTAAAAATTGAGAGGATTATCTTAGCTGTGGAGGTCCCTCCAGAGGAGCAAGGGTTTCCAGCTTCACACCAGACTCCTCATCTCAGGGTTCCAGTGCTGGGAAAAGAAGTCCTTAAACATCTGGCTGTGAAAACCAGCAGAGACTGTGGCTGAGAGAAAGGGTGACTGAAATTCCTCTTAAAGGACCCACGCATGAACTTACCAGTGATGGACTCACTCATCCTGAGCTCTGGCACTAGGGCAGCTGCCAGAGGTACCAGGGATACATAGGGAAGAAATGAATTGTCTGGCTTTGGGATGAGGACTGGAGGACAGCTTTCTCCCATACAGAAATGCTGGCAGAGGGCATTGTTCCTTTGTTGAGCCCTCCTCCTTTCCTGTGCAGGCAGCCTCCATATCTGAGACTCCATCAACCTGGCTAATGCTAGTCACCCTGCCCTGGTGATTCCCTGAGATCCCACTCCTCCCAATTTGCAGGCCCACTCAAGCCACCTCCAGTGGCTTTTCCATACAAACACTGGTCTTTGCTCATGCTGCAGACTTTCCTAACATCTCTCAAAGGTTCACAACCTCAAGCCTGGCACTAGTGACAGCCAATCCCAGTTTGCAGCTTGGCCTCGAGAGGAATATCCAAGCCCAGTAGGGATGATGGCCAACTGCAGATCGCTTGGTGGCTCATGCCAGGTGGCCCCGGGCATAGCACAGTCTGCAGCTAAACCTAGCTTGTGGTGGGGCCCCTCCCAGTAGACCCTGGCCTAGACATCTGGTGGCCAGCTTTGGCCTCAGCCAGAGCACCATCCTGGTCCACACTCGAGGACTACATGCCCAAAGAACAGACTGAGCAGGCACCAGAGCCCTGCTAAAGCAAATCCTGCTCCATAGGGTCAGCTCCTGCAGAGCAGCTCCTCCAACACAGTCACCTGTCAGTCCTTACAACCAATAAGCCTGAGGGTCAGTCCCTCCCATTGATGTGCAAACAGCAACCAAAGCTCAACTGCAACAAGAGGACATACACAATCCACACAAGGGACACACCTAAAGCACCTGGGTCAGGTTACCAGGGAGACTGCTCCACTGGGCCCCAAAGGATACCTACCACACTATATTAGACCACTCTACCAAGACTGGGAGGCGTAGGAGCTCTACCTAATACATAGAAACAAATACAGAATGCAGCCAAAATGGGAAGACAAAAAAACATACCCCATATAAAAGAGGAGAACAAGGCTCCAGAAAAGGAACTCAAAATGGAGACAAGCAATCTACCAGATGCAGAGTTAGAAACACTTGTAATAAGGACACTCAATGAACTTAAGGGAAGAGTAGATGAATTCAGTAAAAACTTTAACAAAGAGATATGAAACATAAAAATGGAAATGGAAAACATACAAGAGAACCAGTCAGTAATAAAAATTAAAATATCTGTGATGAAGAGTACTTTAGAAGGAACCAACAGTAGATTAGATAAAGCAGAGGATCATATTAGCAATTTAGAAAATGGGATAGTGGAGGACACCAAATTAGAACAACAAGAAAAAAGAATACAAAAAAAGAGAAGAGTTTAAGGAGCCTCTGGTTCAATACCAAATGTACCAACGTTCACATCATAGGGGTACCAGAAGGAGAAGAGAGAGAGCAAAAAGTTGAAAAACTCTATTTGAAGAAATAATGATGGCAAACTTTCTTAACCTGACAAAGGAAATAAACACATAAGCCCAGAAAGCACAGAGAGTCCCAAACTAGATAAACCCAAAGAGGCCCACACCAAGATACATCTTAACTAAAATGTCAAAGGTTAAAGACAAAAATAGAATTTTAAGAGCAATGAGAGAAAAATATCTAGTTACTTACAAGAGAGCTCCCATAAGACTGTCAGCTGTTTTCTCAACAGAAAGTTTGCAGGCCAGAAAAGGTTGGCACAAAATATTCAAAGTGATGAAAAGCAAGGACAACCAAGATTACTCTACCCAGCAAAGCTATTTTTTTGGAATCAAAAGACAGATAAAGAGCTTCCCAGACAAGAAGAAGATAAAGGAGTTCATCACCACCAAGCCAGTATTACAGGAAATGTTGGAGAGTCTTCTATAAGATGATAAAAGAAAAAAAAAAGAAAAATATATGAATAATAAAATGGCAATAAATAAGTCTCTAACAACAATTACTTTAAATGTAAATGGATTTGGTGCTCCAATCAAAAGATAGAGTGGTTGAATGGATAAGAAAATGAGACCTTTATATATAGGCTGCCTACAAGAGACTCACTTTGGATTAAAAAACACACATAGACTGAAAGTAAAGGTTTTGGTAAAGATGTTTCATGAAAATGAAAACAAACAAAAAAGCTGGAGTAGCAATACTTATACCAGAAAAAATAGACTTTAAATCAAAGGCAATAACAAGAGATGAAGAAGGATCCAATAATTCGTCTTCTGGGTATTTATCTGAAGAAACTCAAAATACTACTTTGAAGGGATATGTGAATCCATATGTGCATTGTAGCATCATTTACAATAACCAAAATATGAAGGCATTTGGGTTCCATCAATGGATAAATGTATAGAGAAGAGGTGGTACATATATACAATAGAATATTATTCAACCACACACAAAAAATGAAATCTCGCCATCTGTAACAACATAGATGGACCTAGAGGGTATTGTGCTGAGTGGAGTAAGTCAGAGAAAGACAAATACCATACAATCATACTTACATGTGAAATCTAAAGAACAAAATAAATGAACAAACAGAACAGAAATAAACTCATAGATACAGAGAACATTTGGAGTGTTGCCAGATGAGAGAGAGATTGGGGGTTGGTTGATAAAGGTGAAGGGGTTCAGAAGTACAAATTGACAGTAACAAAATAGACATGGGGATGTAAAGTATAGCATAGAGAATGCAGTCAATAATATAATAACTATGTATGGTGTCAGATGGGTATTAGATTTATCAGCCTCATTACTTTGTAAGTAATATAAATGTCTCACCACTATGTTGTACACCTGAAACTAATATATCATATGTCACCTGTAATTTAAAACAATTATTTAAAAAATAAATGAAAATTTTGATGTATAGAACATTAAATTTCTGCTCCTATAATCACACTGTTAAAGAAAATGGAAAGACCAGATACAAGCTGAAACTCATACATATGATATTATATATATATATATATCATATATATGCTATATATTGCTATATAGATATACACACATGCTCTCATAAAAACTAAAGAAATTTTTATTCAGAATGTGTAAAGAACTCTCAAAGCTCAATAATTTCTTAAAATCTCAATAAAAAATTAATCAAAAGATTTGATCACATACTTAAGGAAGATATACAGATAACAAATAAGCACATTAAAATATGGTCAACATAATTAGTCATTAAGTAAAGACAAATTATAACCTCCATGAGATACCACTACACATCTACTCAAATGGATAACATTAAAAAACTGACCATAGCAAGTGTTTGGTGAAGATATGGAACATCTGGAACTCCCATACACTGTTAGTCAAAATGTAAAACCACTTTTCAAAAAAAGTGTGTCAGTTTCCTAAAAAGTTAAACATACACCTATCATATGATCCATCTATTAAACTTTAGGTATTTACACAAGAAGAATGAAAGCACATGTCTCTACAAAGACTTGTACATAGATGTTCACAGCATTTATTTTGTAATAGCCAAAAACTGGAAACTAGCCTATTGTCTGTCAACAAGTGGATAGATAAATACATTGTGATATAGCCATGTAATGGACTACTATTCTGAAATAAAGAGAAATGAATGAATGATACACACTATAATGTAAATGAATGGCAAAATAATCATTTTGAGTGAAAGAAACCAGAAAAAAATGAGTACATACTCATTTATGATTCTATTCATGTGAAACTCTAGAAAATGTGAACTAATCTATATTAACAGAATGCAAATAGTGGTAGCATGAGGATAGCCTTTTGTAAGGGAATTATTTGGCAGGAGAAAGAGATTACAAAGGGGCACAGGAAAATCGTTGGGGGTGATAGATGTGTTCATTATCTTGATGTTAAATGTTGATGGTGTCATGGGTATACACATATGTCAGAACTTATCAAATTAAACACTTTAAATAAGTGCACTTTGTTGCATATCAATAATGCCTCAATAAAGCTGTTAAAAAATTAAAAAGGAGAAACAAAACTCACTTCTCTATAGCATCTCTCCCCTGACATAGTGGATGTTATGTGTGCTAATATATATTCCTCCTATGGTAACTTTACAGCATAAGTTTGTATCCTGAAGATAGGGACAATGTTTCTTAAGCTGCTATTATTTTTTTTTTCAAAATTTCCAGAGTATATTGGTTGACTCCTGGCAGAAATTGGTGAAATACTAAATACTTAAATTACTTAAATACTGAAGTAATTTAAGATTTTAATCAAGAGACCTTTTAACAAGAGGAGGTCAGAGTTTAGAGATTTCACACATGAGTTAACACATTATGAGGGCAGGTTGCAGTGGAATGTTGTTATCATCTCTAGGCCTGAGAGGGTGAGAGGAAGATGTGCTTACCAGGACTGGGACTCAGAGAGAGCTTTATAGAGAGGGCTATGTCTTTACCTCTTCAGTAGTGGGACACAGCCAGCCTCAACAAGCCTGCAATGGAAGAGCTGAGGGAGCAGCTAGCTGAAGTCACTATTCTCATCTCCTTCTGATGCTTCCCATTGGACAAACCAAATTGGAAATCAAAGCGTGAGGAAGACCATATGGTCTCTACAGTCTCCTGAGACAGAGATCATGGCACAGAAGAGTGAATGATGGATCTGGAGGTGTAAATGGAAATATGCAGCACACAGGATATCTAGAACCATGTTGAACATGTGCTTACTTTGTAAATTCTTATCTGACTGATAAATTGTTAATTTTTAAAACCTGACAAAACCATCATATTCTGCTATAGAAGAATAACTATGCATCGGCATTTGAAAGCACTTCTATTTAAAGACCATCTGCAAATTTAATTGGCAGTTATTTTCTCACTTTTGCCTTCTGTGCCCTTCTAGTTTCATTAGAATTATGCCAAATAAAACATTTCCAAAATTATTCCTTGATTTTTTTCTTTAAACTCCTCTTCAGAACAGAGACATTTAAATAAAACAACCTTTAATGAAAACTCTGATTTTTTAAAGTGTTCCTCTAAAAATGTTACCATATTAAAATATGTATTTTATATTGAGAAACTCGTGTTCCATGAAGCTCACTCTGGGAAACACAGGAAAGACATGGATGAAGAGGTTAGCGATGCTCCAATGCCCTATCCATTCATAGAAAACTAAAAGAGAGTAGTAATTATCAGGGGCATTGTAAGGTTAAATGATGATGAGGATATAAGGAAAAGTCTTGAGGAGTGGGAGACAGTTTCCTGGATAGGTTCTGAGTTTGCTATCAGTAAAATGAGTTCACAACTCCAATTATGGAACTTCATACTCCAGGCTTAATCCAGAGGGAAGCTAGTTTTGTTTCTTTGGTTAATCCTTGGAAAAGATGACAGGAGATGCACCTTTGACAATAGTGGTCAGAAGAGAGCAAAAGTAAGGAGAGAAGTATTTTATTTCCTATGAAGGGTAGGTCCCAAATTAAAAATATCCATATTTCCTTAGCAGTCCCTCCACCCACAGTATCAGACATTCACATCTACATGAAATCAATTAGACAACACTTAGTATTCCATCAGTTGACAAGAATTAACTGAGGGCTTTTTAATGGGTCTATTCTGTAATGACTATGGAGACAAACAAAACATACACACATGCACGCGTGCGCGCACACACACACACACACAGAAGCTCTACCGCTAAGATACTTTAGATATATTTTGAAAGACAAGACTCAGTCAAATGGAATTGCATGTAAAAGAAGACAGTATTAAATCAAATATATTAATGTTCTATGCCAATACAATAAATTGTAAATTACACATAATAGGCAATTCGTATGAAAGAAATTTTGGAAAAGAGAAAGTAACATGAACTACTATCATCAAGGAAAGCTTTCTGAAGATGTGTAGAGAGGGTACTCACCACCTGAACCACCACGGCTCTCTTCAAGTTGTCTGGCAATGAGCAGATTGAACTTGGTGGCTCCCCTTCTCTCCAGCTGGTGGAGCTGCTCAGGTTCTCAGCCTACCACAAAGTCTCCAGGTGATATTAGCAAGGGCATGCAATTCCTCTGAAAATCTGATACTCAAGATTAGACTCTTTATAACCCCCTAGCTCCTGCATGATCACTCTCATACTTGACCTATAGAAAGGTAAGGTAGGAAGGGCACATGGGTCCCTTTCCTGAAGCATAAACCCTAATGAGACCCACCATGCCAGACTCAAGCATTCTTCTCTGTGGAACGATGAGAGAGTAAGAGACTGTTTTTGTATTTACCTGTGAGATCTAGCTTGCGCCATTTTGATTCCTGCCTGTTTTCCTGTGCCCTTCACTCAAGAAATTCCCCTTTTCCTTTTTTTCCCTCACTTGAAATATTATTTTTATTTATTTACATAGTACAGATTACATTTCCTTTAAAAAGGTAACAATAATTAAAGTTTAAGAGGAAGGAACTACTATACTGCACGGTACCCAAGTTACCATAACCTAGTGTCATTAAACACCAGTAAGTGTGGGTTGGATGCCACTAGATTGATATCATGTTCTATGAGCATGATTTCTAAGTGGCACAGATTTTTAGTGGCATACTGCTCCCTAACCCAATTTCTTCCCAGTTGTTGCTCCTTTAGGCTAACCTTTTCCCCTTAAAGTCAAAATGATAGAATATCAGAGCTGTAAGGGCCATAAGAAAATATTCAGCCTAAGATCCTCATTTCATTTAGGAGACAGCAAACTCAGGTTTAGGGAAATTAAGTGACTTAAATAAGGCTTAATGGGTTCTTTCGATTCCCTGCCCAGTGCTCTTTCCATTGTGCCACACATTGACTTGGAATAAAAAAGAAACAGACGTAAGCAGAGAAGAACCCAATGCATGATATGAATTGCTAACTTGAAAATCACCTAACTGTATGCAGATGCACATGGGCTTGCCAACCTTTTTATATTCCTCTGGTTGCCCTTACGAACACCCTAATGAAGACATCTTAGAAAAAGGAATGGTATTCACAAGAAAAGAAAAAAATTTTATGTCTTTTCCTTATTGATTTAAAGAATACCTGGGTTTTCAGGATAGTAATTTCTGTCTCCCAGAGAATGTATTCACACTAATCCTAGAAAGGGTTGCTTTAGGAGAAAAATATGGACAACCCACTGAAAAAGTACTGCCTTCTCTATTACATCAAGACACATTTATCTAATCTGTGTGTACAACAGAGGGAACAGCAGTAGCTTTAACCACTGTTGCTTTACAGTACTAAGTAGAGGGAACAAAAATTCAGTGTTCTAAATCCTGAGTCATCTATATAAAGGAGGGAACCACAAGATGAACAGAAAATGGGTCACTCAAGTTCTAGGAGCAACTTCTCCTTCCAGGCCTTTTTCTCTGATCCTCTATTCTATGTCCTATTCCTCTGGAGGCAGGAGTCTCTCTCTCTCTCTCTCTCTCTCTCTCTCTCTCTCTCTCTCTCTCTCTCTCTCTCTTCACATGCACATGTACTGACATAATGTACCCCTCTATCCTCAACATAGTCCTGGCCTGTCTGTAACTAAACATGCCAGTCTGAAGAGGTCATGTGTAAGAGTCTTTAGTTTTTAAATAGATAGTTGTTGACAACAATATTCTTGCCTGGCTCAGGATCTCCTAAGCACTCCCAGCTTTAACAGTGAACAGAACAGTACAGCTATCCCCAGTGGTTGCAGAAGTCTAAAAAGGCAAGAGGATGGAGTTACTTTCCACCTTATCCATGGCCCCTAGCCCCTATATCTTTGGCTACAAAGACTTAAAAAGAACGTACAGAACTATACAATGTTATAGTACATTCATTCTCTAATTGTGATTTTCCCAAGCACCCTATGAGATGAAATTGAGCAGGCAATAGTCCCACCTCACAACTGAGACACCTAAGGCTTAGAGAAGATAAAATAATTTTCCAAGTTCACTTAGTTTGTTAGTAGCTGAACTGAGTACAGGACCCCATAGTTTCTCCAAGTGGTCACTTTCAGGGTCTTAGAAGCAAGGTATTGCCAAAGTCAAGGCCTCAAAATCCGCCTATTTGCCCCACGTCCAGACATGACATATGATGTGGCTGTTGGTATAGAAGTGAAGGAAAACCCTATGATCATCTTTCCTGTGCTATCCTAGTCATTGCTGCAACTGTAGAAGAACATCCTGGGAGACCCATTCTAACACTACTCCATAAACTGGTTCTTGGCATTTCTAGAAAGAATTGTTCACCAAACAAAACTTTTGCTTTTATCATTTATAATTGAGAAAGGAATATAGACTCTAGCATGTTCATAGATTGTGTGTGGGCCTTTGAGAGAAGCATACCTGCTAGGCCTGAAAAAGCAACAAATAGAAGGCCCAAACTGTGCTTTACAATCTCTCTGTGAGACATGATCTGTAATCTTCATTATAAAAAGAGTGAATATTGTTTTTTTTCTGCTTTTTAATAGATAATTCACCTTTAGTCAGAGATTGTAGATAAAAATGTCCTGTGCCTTTGAAATTCACAATCTACTGGACAATAGTCTCACAGTGCTATGAACACCATAGTGAGAACAAGAAGTCCTCCCTCTCCTGCTCTCTCCTGCTCTTTCCTCCTCTTCTCTATACCTCTCTGCTTCTTCCACCTGCCCTTCCAACTACCTTCCAGTCCCAAGGCTATTTTCATGTTAACTCTCATTGCCTTTACAAGCAGTACCACACTGTTATTCACAAACAGTGACCGGTGTCACAGACAAAATCTTAGTCACCTTGACCTGTTCAGCTTCAATTTGAAAAGACACAGCGATTTAAAAAATCTTCCTGTCTGCTAATTTTTCTTCAAAGGAATAAGATGTAAAATCATTTTCCTTTACGTGGAAATGTTACTAGCTTGTGGGTGTCAACAGAAGAAGCCTACTGCATACCACAGTGACTAGAGAGAATTCCTCCTCCTTTATCGGCATGGAAGAAGTTGCTGGGAAACTCCTCACCCAGCAGAATTGCACAGTCACCTTCCTTGTTTGTTTATTGGGCTTTTTAATTTGGAGACATTTGTTCTGGAGCTGTGCATAAAAGGGAACAAGTTTCGTTTACTACTATCTTTCACAAGAAAGTGGCCTTGACTCAAAGAAATTACAAAGTCTAAAGTGGTCCTAACCTGTCTAACACAAATGACAGCCTTTCTCAGCATTCAGTTACTTGGTACTAATAAAGAGCTCCTCCTCCCTCTTTCCTCTTGAAGAATAAACAGCATCTGCTGTCATATACTGGCTGTTCTCACCTCAACAAGGAACACCAAATGTCTCAATGCTTCAGCTCCTTCAGGTTGGCTCAACACTGACTGGAGGTACCAAACGAAGAGGTATCTCAAAGAAATAATTTCTCTCTTGAAGAAACCAAATATTTTCAAACCAAAACTCGAACTCTGATTGTGGGATATAATTATTCTCCTACTAAATTAAGTAATGGTGTGCAAGACAAAAATCCATGAGACAAATTACACCTCCCCCTAGCCACCCAGGTAATATCACCTGGTAAGGGATGTTTGTTTAGTACAAAGCACTGTTTCTCAAAATGTCTTACATCGGCTTAGAAACTCCTAGAAAAACTATTAAAACATGTAAACATGGATCTTCCAGATTATATCCTCTGCATTTGAACAAGTGTTCCACGTAATTCTCATGCCCACTCAAGTATGAGAACCACTGATTGAGGCTAGGAAAATATAGGCACAGATCCAGGGACTCCACCTATGTCTGACTAAGCTATTTTTAAATATGGATCATAGAGAAGAGAAAAATTTTGAAAGCATAGACAACTCTCTATGCTCTCTCTATAAAACTTTCTTAGTTTAAACAACACATGTTAACATGAATGGCTACTTAAACATCAATGCTACACAAGACAAAGACAAATGCTCAGACGTGACCTAGACATATATGCTATCAAACAGAATTACTTTAAACTTCTGCCTAGATACTTATAAAATCTTGTCTCGCCCATATACAGTCTTTGGGCTTATTCTCAGATCTGATTTCTGTGCTTTGGCTTTGACTTTATCCCAGTTGCCTACTTTTTGGGGACTTGGAACCACTTCCTTTGCTTCCCACTCTTCTTCCAAGAATTATTTCTCCTATCAGTTTTTATCCTCATAAAGCAGCAGTTCTCAAAAGGTAATTTGGAGGAACATAGGGGTCCTTGAGACATTTTCGGGGATCCATAAGTCAAAAATATTTTCATAATAAAACTAAAATGTTATTTGCCTTTTTTTCCTCTTATTCTCTGAGTATAAAATGGCATTTTTTGGAGGCTACATGAACAGTGATGATGTCATCACTTTGATGGATAAAGGAATGTATTTAAGTGGATTCTTGTGTTTTAGATTTTTCTCACTTTTAATTTCTAATACAGCAAATATCGACAGATATAACCCACATAAACAAAAGCTCTTTAGAGGTCAATAGTTATCAATGTAAAGGGGTCCTAAGACCCAATAGTTTGAGAACTACTGCTACAGAAAATGGAGTTAAATTTTCATCAAGATCTACCACACTTAGTACATTTAGACTTCTTGATCTTTCCACTCAGCTGTCACCTTCCTGATGATCAATCAGTGAGTAGCTAGTTTCTGAGAATCTATTATATGGTAGGCACTATACATAAAGCAGTTTAAAAAAAGAAAGAAAAAATGAAGGAAGGAAGGAAAGAAGGAAAAAAGACAAAGAAACAAAGGACCTAGAATAAGCTCCTTAATGGAGTTTATAGTCTTGTGTTATTCTATCTATGGGTAGCATCAGAATCATCTATAAATAATTTAGACTTAAATATGGGTTGAGTTCAAGTTATTTGTGTTTACCAAATCTCCTCAGGTGATTCTAATGCATAACTTTAGTTGAGAATGACATCTAAAACAATTGTTTTCAAAAACTGAGGTACAGACTCCTCTTTCTCATATAAGTACACTTATTGGGGTTTACAGTACCTGTAAATACTCATCAGGAGGCCACAAGAAGAAGCCTGGCTAAGTGAGTACAGAGAGCATCATGAAACTCAGTAAGTGGGAGGATAAGGCATGCAAGAAGCATCCAGGATCCAATAATAAGATAAGATTGAAGGACCAAGATTCAAGGAATTAAGCAAGAGGCCAGGTATCAAAGCCAGGCACATAGGGAAGGCAGAGCTCACACATTGGGCTTCTCAAATTTACTCTAGATGTGAGATTGGTTCTAGAAGATAGGAAATAAAGTTGGGAGTGGAGTGCCAGGCAAGAAGGCTTTCAGGGACCCTAGAGATGAGTATAGGAGGCATAAAAAGAAGAAGGAGGCTAATCATCAAGCTTTTAAAAGTAAGTGTTGACCATTCAAAACACTTGTAAAAAGAAAAGAAGCATGTGGTAAAAAAAAAAAAAAAAGACTACATTAATAAGTCTGTAGTTCAGGTGAATGATTAAGAACCCTGATTACTGGGGAATCGCATCTTGGTATATGTTCATTGTCTTGATTCCAAATCTTACAAAGCACTTTCTGGTCTAATCTGGGCTTCCTATAGAAAATCAGTTTCTCATAAAAACATTTTTATTTTCTTAAGCTTATTTTTCTTCACATTTACATTTTTAACCTGCTAAATTTATTATAGTTAATCAAGATCCATGTCATTAAAATCTTACTATATATACATTTATTTTCAGCTAAAAATCATATATCAGGCTCTTTAAAAGTTTCATTCAGAATGCTGAATAATGTTTACTTTTAAAAAATAGTATAAATTTAAATAATTGGTAGAAATAATTTCAGAATTTTATGACTGAACATAGTGTGGAGTAGTAGCAAACTTTTCAGGGATATTTTATGTTTACTTCACAGAGACTAGCCACACCAGGGCCATTTTCTGATTAATTACCCAATTGGTTAAATCAAACCAAGATGGCATTGTCTGAGAATGCTGTGAACGTAATGTTTAAACTCTGAGTAGGTTTTAACAGGAACTTTTTCTTCAGCAAATAATTAATTCAATTTTTCTAATTCTGTGCCCAAATGCATCATGAATAAAATTGCTGTAATAGCTGATGGTGCATAAATAGCAGCAAACTGTGTGGATTGGAGACACATGACTTTATTGATACAGTAAAAGATGTCTAACTTATAAAATTGTCATTGAATGGATGAAAATCTTCTTCCTAACTTAATATCTCCTACATAGCTAGCTATTCATTAAACTCTATTTTTACTAGGTAAGCATAGATGGATTTTCCAAAACATTAGATCAGGCCAATGAGTCCACTGTGGAGATATATGTTTAAAATCCAAAATTTCCCCTCTAACCACTAAATACATCCATTCCTCCTTCCTTTTCTCATTTTTTGCCACCTGTCACACTTTAACACCTTTCTCCTCTCTAAATCCTCTTCTAATGCTAATGATCTAGGATTCATTTATTGTCCATCACCCAAAGTACATTTCTCTGTTGAACCCATGGTCAGAACACTCATTCACTCACTCACTTATTCATTCATTCATTCATTCAATCAATCAATCAGTAAATATTTATGACTTACCTCCTATGTACCAGGCTTTGGCTATTATCTGTGGCTTTTCTTTGAGGTTTCTTCTTCCTTTTATCTCCCACAGTCCAACCTCCTGACCATACACAAGCACACACACTCACATATGTATGGTGAGGGTTTTATAATCAGAATTGAATACATCCCATTGAGATCATTTTATACTATATAATATGTAAATTTTTTTTCCTTCTGGCCCTGCATGTTACCTTCCCTTTAGAACCCTTTATCTCATAGCTAAAGGATTTCAATCTTTTTCTGTATTTGAGTGGAAAACTTGGTCCCTTGCTCCATAACCAAGTACTTTTAGGCCAGTCTTTCAATCAATCAATTATAAAAAAGATAGAAAGGACTCTGGAAATGCAATTCCCATCTAAGAGCATAGCAACAGGAGAATTGGTATAACATTTGTCTGTATTCTTGACATTTCAACAATCCAAACAATTGAATTTTATACTCCTGACCCCTTGGGTAGATTTTTGGAAAAGACAGCTCAAATTAATAAAACTAAACCACTCCTCAGTAGACTTTAATTTGAGGGATGCAAATGAGGCACTTTTTGAAATTTAATAAATATTTATTAAAAATCTATTATGGGCCAAGCCCTGTACAAGCTACTGGGAAACACAAGTTAGACCCAAGTTCTGATCTCAAGAAGTGTGCAAAGTATTGAGTCATACACATCAACCATTGACTTCAATATATGGGAATAAATATTAGGTTAGAGGAATATATATGAGCAAACTATTATTTATCACTATAATAGGGGTAGGAGATGAAGGTAGAGAGTCAAGGCACAACAGAAAGAAATTGATGTTTTAATTGATATTTAAAAGATGAGCAGAAATTTTCCAGAAATAAAAAAGAGTGAGAGGAAAGAGGAAGCAGCTTGTAAAACTGCCTTTGAAATGGCTTCTTCTATTCAGGGACTACGAGATTCAAAGATGTGGATTACTTGATGAGGTGAGGGATGTCCTCAATGGCATTTCCACACATAAAAACATTAGTTGCCTCTCCCTTCCCAAAATGTCTTTGCTTTGCTCACTACTCCCATTCAGTGAATAACCAGCTGGGTGAAATCTAAAAATCCTTGACAGATGAGAACTTGTTCCATCTACGATGGACTTTAAGGACTCTCTTTAGCTGACTCTTTCCAATGTATAACTTGTATTGTCAGAGAATTTACAATATCTGATGTTTTAAACCTATCCTATTACATAAGTTTATAAAGTAAACTCATCAAATTCAAAGTATGTAGTAGGTGGGGTTAGCATATGTATTGAAATGATAGATTTGGGGTCCAAGATGAATTCAGGCTAGAATTATAACACAGATCATGGTGGGAAAGATAACTAAGAGTATTTAGAGTTCTTGAATTTGGCCTCATGAGGTCAACTTGCAGGATGAGAATAGAGGATGAATAGACTCAAGTGTGGAATGACGTAAATTTCTCCATCATCTCTAAGCTCAGTACAGATCAATATGGAGAATCTTCCCAAAATACCTAACAAAATTGAAGTTATCACAGTTCCATGCTATTTGGCAATAGTAAGACTACCCACTCCTGGAGTGTTGCTTCTTGCTCTGAAAAGTGCTCTTTATAGATGCTGACAAAATGGAGTAGACCCAGGACAGAAGTAATGAGATGACAGAGGGTTGAGAAAGCACATCACAACATTAAAACTGAGGACCAGAGAAATTAGAGTAAAGAAGAAGGAGCGATAATGAACTTCAACTATGCAAAGTGTGTGTGTGTATACATATGCATTTTAAATTTCCATATGATAAAACTAAAAGCAAATGGTAGACATTTCAGGAGATTGATTTTGGAAAGAACATTGTATATATTTGATTATATTTACATATATGCTGAGATCTATTTTTGTGTTCTTTAGTTTACTTATTTTATAAATTTATTTTATAAGTTTATTAGTCTAGCCCTGTGCCATTACACTTTTTATTGTTTAAATATTTTTAAATAAATTTTTAATTTTTCAATTACAGTTGTCATACAATACTGTATTAATTTCAGGTGTACAATAGTGTGACTAGACATTTATATAATTTACAAAGTAATCCAGTACCCATCTGACATCATGCATTGTTATTACAATATTATCGACTATATTCGTTACATATATAGCATAAGGAATATTTAAATATTTTTATTGTTCCACTCTATCTCTTCTATTAGCTTTGTAATTATACCTTCAGCTATATTCCACTGCTTATCTTAGAAATTACAAACACATCTTTAACTTACAGTCTACCTTAAATCAATAGTTTTACCATTTCCTCAACAATACAAGAACTTTATGAAAGTTTAACTCTGCTTGCCCCTCACCTGTTTTGTGATTGTTGCTGCATATTTTCCTTCTTTATATTTTAATAATTTCACTAGACACTGTTATTATTGTTGCTTAAATAGACTACAGTATTTTATATTTACTGACATATTTACTTTTGAGAAGTACTATTCATTTCTTCTTGTTTCCATGTTCTATCTGGGATTATCTTCTGCACATTGAAGAACTTTTAATGTTTCTTGTAGTGTGACTTTGCTGGTAATAAAATCTTTCAGATTTATTTGTCTGAAAACATCGTGATTTTACCTACATTTTTTAAAGAATGTTATCTTTCAGTATAAAATTGTAATTTAGCAGTTTGTGTTTTTCTTTCAGCACATCAAAGATACCATTCCATTATCTTCTGGCTTCCACAGTTTCTATTAAGCAGTCACCCATAATTCTTACTGTTGTTCTCCTGAAAGTACTAAATCTTCTTTCATTCCTTTGGGCATTAGGTAGAATTTCCTCTGTATTTGTAGTTTTCAACAGTTATATATATGGAGTAGTAGAATGAGAGGAGTGAGATAATGTGGCAGAATCAGTATTTAAAGATATACTGGGCTGGAATTTACCAAATATGCTGAAAGATATCAACCCATATATTCAAGAAGTGTGATAAACAATAAAACCACATCTAGACACATTATAGTAACTGTTGAAAACTAAAAATACATTAGGAAAATGTAAAGGATAGTTCTGTGTGTGTGTGTGTGTGTGTGTGTGTGTGTGTATTCGACAATTTTCTTCTGCGTGTGCCTTATCTCCATTCCCCTTTGTGAATCTGAATGTTTGAATCCTCCCCTTTTCAGTCATTGTTGTCTCAATTTGTCCCTATGTATGCTGAACATTCATTACCATGTTGCTATAGCACATCTCTTCTTATTATTTAAGCTTATAGTGCTGTGTTATTAGTTAGGGTTGCACTTCTCTGATTCTATTTGCCTGATACTCACTTTACTCCTAGTTTTGTATTTTTTATTTTGTCATTTTGTTTTTGGTGAGCTGATCCTTTTCAGTATATCCCATATTGCAGGTCTCATACTGGAGAATTCCCTCAATTATTGTATGTCTGGAAAGGTCTTTATTTCTCCTTCATATCTAAAGGAAAGCTTAACTGGATACAGTATTCTAGGCTGGTAGTTCCTTTCACTTAATATTTTGAATATTTGATTCCATTCTTTTCTGGCTTGTAAGGTTTGTGCTGAGAAGTCCGATGATAATCACATGGGTTTTCCTTTATAAATTATGATTTTCTTTTCCCTGGCTGCCCTGAGAATTCTGTCTTTGTCATTGATTTTTGATCATTTTAATACAATATGTCTTGGCGAAGGCCTTTTTGGGTTGAGATCATTGGGTGTTCTGTTGACTTCTTGAATTCCAAGCTCAAGCTCATTCCTTAGATTTGAGAAATTCTCATCTACTATTCATCTGAAAATGCTTTCTAGTCCCTCCTCCTTTTCCTCCCCTTCGAGAATGCTCATTATTCTTATTATTCCTCTAGTGATGGTCTCAGCTAGTTCTTGTATTTTTCTTTCATTCTTTTTATTCTTTGGTTTTTCTCTTCCTGCTTCCGATTTATTTCTAAATTTCTGTCTTTGATATCACTGATCCTTTCCTCCATTTGGTCAACTCTATTTCCCAAACTTGGTTTTTCATTTTTCAACTCTTGCAGTGTGTTTTTCATCTCCAGAAAATCTATTCTGTTCTTTTTGAGGGCTTCAATTTCCTTACTAAAGATCTCATTCTGTTAGCACAGGGCGAGCACTGCACAGAAATCAGCAGGAGACACACCTCTGCTGCCTGCACGAGTTGCAATAATGTGTCTGGGAAGCACCGCGGTCTGTGGTATCGCATCAGACTGTAGCTGGTCTCACTGTGATCTATGACTACTGTGGGAACACCCAGGCACAGAAGTTGCGCAAAATTGAGGCTGTGTTGGCCAAACTAACCTCGTGTCCCTGAGATCCCGCTTCACTCAAGCCACAAAGTGCCTATAGCACATTGACAGGCATCCTCTTGTACCCTACTTGGCTCTGGGATTGTGCAGTCAGAGCAGGCAACAGACCTTGGTGAGTGCAGTATGCGCATTTCAAGGAAGAGTTGTGGACAGACCACTGCTGCCTGTACGAGCTGCAATATCTCTTGTGGGAATTACAGGGTTCTGTATTGGTCTGATGATCCATGACTACCTGAGCTTTGCCTCATCCAATATACAAAGTTCCCACTGCACATTGATAGGCTTCTGCCCCTGCCCTGAGGTAGCACATTTAGGCCCAGGGTGGGCAGCAGCTGAACTTGCTACAAGTGAAAACTTGTACAGGGAACCACAAAGACAGCGTTGACATGTAAACTGACACTGCAGTGGCAAGGGGAAATTTACTCAATAGACCCAGGAAACTTCCAGGATCCCTGCGCCACTCAACATGCACATCACCCAGAGACTCATCCAGTTTCAGAGACTTACAGGCAACTGACAATCACTGTCAGGCCTTGAGGAACACTGATCCCTCTGTCAAACTGCCATAGGTCAGGGACGTGGGATAACTGACTGCCGCCTACAGCGTTGTCTCTTCTACTTACCTATAGATCTGGCATATGCAAGAACCATCTGCAGATCGCTTTGTAGTTCTTACCAGGTAGCCCTGAGCCATCAAAAGCAGTGGCTTACCTTGGCCTAAGGAGGAGCCCCTCCCAAGGGGACACAAAACCAATGCATCTGGAAGCTGACAAAGATCACAATGGAGCAACTTCTGACTAGACTCATCATGATACAAAGAATGGTTGCAACAAGTACATAAGCCTGCTAGGGCAAACCGCACTCAGTTGGGTCAGTCCCCACACAACAACTCTTACTCTGTGGGTGCAGCCAAGTCCCACAATTAGTCAGCCCGAGCATTAATCACATCTACTGATCTACTAACAACAATAAAAGCTTGGTGATAACAGAAGATCACACACAATCCACACAAAGATCACATCCATAGCCACCCGACATAGGGGATCAGGAAGAGTGCACAAGACACCTTCCACTCAGCCACACAAGACACCTTCCACATTAGGCCATCCAGCCAAGGCTGAGAGATGAAGCAAATATTCCAGACACATAGAAATGAACACAGAGAAGCTAATAAAGTGAGAAAACAAAGAAGCATGCCACAAATGAAACAACAGGAGAAAACTGCAGAAAATAAGCTAAATAAAATGGAGGCAAGCAACCTACCAGAGACAGAGTTCAAAATAATGGTTATAAGGATGCTCAATGAACTTATGAGAAGAATGGATGAGCACAATGAGCTAGTAAGCATAAAAAAGGACATAATAAGAGAGATAGTAAGCATAAAAAAAGGACATAGAAACAATAAAAAAGAACCAGACTGAAATGAGGAATATAATAACTGAAATGAAGAATACACTAGAAGGATTCAACAGTAGATTGGACAAAGCAGAAGATCAAATCAGTGAAATGGAAGACAAGGTAGCAGAATACATCCGACCAGAACAAAAAAAAAGAAAAAAGAATTAAAAAAAAAAAGGATAGTTTCAGAGACCTCTGGGACAACATGAAGCGTAAAATATTCAAATTATAGGAGTACCTGAAGAGGAAAAGAGAGAGCAAGTTTGAGAATCTATTTGAAGAAATAACGACAGAAAACTTCCTTAACCTGGCAAAGGAATTAGACATACAAGTTCAGGAAGCACGAAGAATCCCAAACAAGAGGAATTCAAACAGACCTACACCAAGACACATCATAAGTAAAATGACAAAGGTCAAAAACAAAGAGAACCTTAAAAGCAGCAAGAGAAATGGAGCTAGTTATTTACAAGGGTACCCCCATAAGAACGTCTGCTGACTTTTCAATGGAAACTTTGCAGGCCAGAAGGCCATGGCAAGAAATATTCAAAGTTATGAAAAACAAGAATCTACAACCTTGAATACTCTACCCAGCAAGGCTTTTGATTAAAATGGAAGGTGAGATAAACAGCTTCCCAGACAGGGAAAAGCTTAAGGAATTCATCACCAACAAGCCAGCATTACAAGAAATGTTAAAGGGTCTTCTGTAAAAAGAGAAAGGGTAAAAGAGAAAATAGAAATAACAAATATGAATAATAAAATGGCAGTAACAATGTATCTATCAGTAATCACTTTAAATGTAAACAGATTAAATGCTCTAATCAAAAGACATAGGGTAACCGAATGGATAAGAAAACCACACCCATGCATATACTGTCTACAAGAGACCCACTTCAGATCAAACGACACTCACAGACTGAAAGTAAAAGGATGGAAAAAGATATTTCACGTAAACGGAAATGAAAAAAAAGAAAAAAGCCAGGGTAACAATACTTACATCAGAAAAAATAGACTTTAAAACAAAGGCTATAATAAGAGACAAAAAAGGGCATTATATAACGATAAAGGGATCGATAAATCAAGTAGACATAACCCTAGTAAACCCAACATAGGAGCTCCTACATACATAAAGCAATTATTAACTGACATAAAAGATCAAAAGTAATACACTCATAGTAGGAGACTTTAACACCCCATTGACATCAATGGACAGATCTTCCATGCAAAGAATCAACAAGGAAACAATGGGCCTAAAAGACACATGAGACCAGATGGATTTAGTAGATATTTTCAGAGCATTTCACCCCAAAGCAGCAAAATACACATTCTTTTCCAGCACACATGGAATATTCTCAACATGTTAGAACACAAATCAAGTCTCAATAAATTTAAGAAGATTGAAATCATATCAATTGTCTTCTCTGATCACAATGGTATGAAACTAGAAATCAACTACAAGAAAAAAACTGGAAAATACCTAAACAGATGGAGGCTAAATAATATGCTACTAAACAATGAATGGGTTATTAATGAGATCAAGGAAGAAATCAAAATATGCCTAGAGACAAATGAAAATGAAAACAAAACGACTCAAAATTTATGGGACCCAGCAAAAGCATTCCTAAGAGGGAAATTCATAGCAATACAGGCCTATCTCGAGAAACAAGAAAAAGCACAAATAAACAATCTAACCTTACAATTAAAAGAACTAGATAAAGAACAGCAAACAAATCCCAAACTGAATAGAAGGAAGGAAATAATAAAGATCAGAGCAGAAATAAATAAAATAGAGTCTAGAAAAACAATACAAAAGATTAAGGAAACCACGAGCGGGTTCTTTGAAAGGATAATCAAAACTGACAGACCCTTAACCAGACTTATCAAGGGAAAAAGAGAGAGGACTCAAATAAATAAAATCAGAAATGAAAGAGGAGAAATAACCATAGACTCTACAGAAATACAATGGATCATAAGAAAATACTACAGGCAATTGTACACTAACACATTGGACAATCTGGAAGAAATGGACACATTCCTAGAATCATACAGTCTCTGGAGACGGAGTCAAGAAGAAACAAAATCTGAACTGACTGATTACCACCAATGAAATAGAATCTGTAATCAAAAACCTCCCCAAAAAACAAAAGTCCTGGACCAGATGGCTTCATAGGTGAATTTTACCAAGAATTCAAGGAAGAATTATCACCTATTCTTCTCAAACTATTCCAAAAAATTCATGAAGAGGAAAGGCTCCCCAACTCCCTTAATGAGGCCACCATTACCTTGAATCCAAAATCAGACGAAAACATTACAAAAAAAAAAAAAAAGGAAAGAAAACTATAGGCTGATATCTCTTATGAACATTGATGCAAATATTCTCAACAAAATATTAGTAAACATTTCAGCAATACATTAAAAAGATCAAGTTGGATTTATTCCTGGGATGCAAGGTTGGTACAATATCCACAAATCAGTTAATGTGATATACCACATTAACAAATTGAAATATAAAAAACATATGATCAAATCCATAGATGCAGAAAAAGCATTCGTCAAAATCCAGCATCCATTTATGATAAAAACTCTCAGCAAAGTGAAAATAGAGGGAACATACCTCAACATAATAAAGGCCGTATATGACAAACCTACAGCTAACATCATACTCAATGGGGAAAGGCTAAAAGTGTTTTCCTTAAGATCAGGAACAAGACAAGGATGCCCAGTTTCACCACTCCTCTTGAGCATTGTATTGGAAGTCTTAGCCACAGCAATAAGATAGAGATAAGCAATAAAAAAGAGAAATAAAAGGCATCCAAATTAGAAAGGAAGAAGTAAAACTCTCGTTATTTGCTGATGATATGATATTATACAGAGAGAATCTTAAGGATTCCACCAAAAAACTGTTTGAACTGATCAATGAATTCAGTAAAGTAGTAGGTTACAAAATAAATATTCAGAAGTCAGTGACATTTTTACACACCAATGATGAACTTTCAGAAAGAGAAATTAAGAAAACAATCCCATTTATAATTGCGTCAAAAACTATAAAATACCTGGGAATCAAATTAACCAAGAAGGTAGAAGACCTGTTTTCAGAAAATTATAGTCACTGAAAAAAGAAATTGAAGAAGATACAAATAAATGGAAGCATATGCTGTGTTCATGGGTAAGAAGAATCAACATAATTAAAATGACCATACTACCCAAAGCAATCTATAGATTCAATGCAATCCCCATCAAAATACCAATGGCTTTTTTCAGAGAGCTACAATAAATAATCCTAAAATTTATATGGAGCCATAAAAAAAAAAACCTGAATAGCCATGGCAATCTTGAGAAAGAAGAACAAAGTTGGAGGTATCATACTACCTGATATCAAACTACACTACAAGCCTACAGTTATCAAAACAGCATGTTACTGGCATACAAACAGATACATTGATCAATGGAACACAATAGAGAGCCCAGAAATAAATCCATGCCTATACACTCACTTAATATTTGACAAAGGAGGTAAGAATATACAATGGAGTAAAGACAGGCTCTTCAATAAATGGTGTTGGGAAAATTGCACAGATAGATACAAAAAAAAAAGCTAGACTACCTTCTTACACTGTATACAAGAATAGACTGAAAATGGACTAAAGACTTAAATGTAAGACCCAAAACTTTAAAACTTCTAGAAGAAAACAGAGGCGGTAAACTCTCTGATATTACTAATAGGAATTTATTTTCAGATATATCTCCTCAGGCAAGGTAAACAAAAGAAAAAATAAACAAATGAGACTACATCAAACTAAAAAGTGTTTCTACAGCAAAGGAAACCATCAACAAAACAAAAAGACAACTGACTGGGATAAGATGTTCGCTAATGACACATCTGATAAGGGGTTAATATCCAAAATATCTAAAGAACTTATACAACTCAACAACGACAAAAAAAAAATCTTATTTAAAAAAATGTGCAGAAGACCTGAGCAGATATTTCTCCAAAGAGGAAATACAGATGAATAATAGACATATGAAAAGATGCTCAAGGTCGCTAACCATCAGAGAAATGCAAATTAAAACCACAATGAAATATCACCTAACGCCTGTCAGAATGACTATCATCAATAAATCAAAAAACAAAAAGTGTTGGCGAGGATGTGTAGAAAAGGGAACCCTCATACATTGTTGGTGGGATTGCAAATTGGTACAGCCACTATGGAAAAGAGTATGAAAGTTCCTCAAAAAATTAAAAATGGATATACCTTTTGACCCAGCAATTGCACTTCTGGGCATTTATACAAAGAAAATTGAAACAATAATTCGTAAAGATCTATGCACTCTAATATTCATGGCAGCACAATTTACAATAGCCAAGATATGGAAGCAACCTAAATGCCCATCAACAGACAATTGGATAAAGAAATTATGGTTCATATATACAATGGAATATTACTCAGCCATTAAAAAAATTAAATCTTTCTATTTGCAACGACATGGATGAACCTAGAGGTTATTATGCTGAGTGAAATAAGTCAGACAGAGAAAGATAAATACCATATGATTTCACTTATATGCAGAATCTAAGGAACAAAAAGAACATACTAAGCAAAAACAGACTCACAAATATAGTGGACAATTTGGTGATGAACAGAGGGGAGGGAGTTTGGGTGCAGGCAGAATGGGGTGAAGGGTTAAAGAAGTACAAATTAGTAGTTGATAGATGGGGATGGGGATGGGGAGCATGGCAGAGGGAATGCAGTTAGCATTAATATGATGGCTTGGTGGAGGGCCAGTGGAGGGAGGCAGCGATTGGGGGGATTATTTTATGAACTATATAGATGTCTACAAATGTATTGTGTATATTTGAAACTAATTTAAACAAATAAATATTTTTAAAATAATACTAAATAGAAGAGTGAAACTGAGCAGGAAATGGTGCTTGGAAAGAAGAGAAAAGAAAAGGTATTACGCACAGGCTATCTGGGACTAAGGGTGATGTTTAAAAAAAAAGGAATACCAGCATTATTGACTAGTTTCGGCCTCAGAAACACTACCACTGCCCTTGAATGCCTTGTTGATGTTAAAAGTAAAAGATAGTTCACCAACTGGCAGTATTGAGGGCTTCCGGTCAACTTGAGTGCCATATAGAGCTTCCTCCTCAGTGTCTTCTCTCTCTGCTTCATGGGAGTTTTCAGCTTGGCCCTATAGTTAAAGCAATGGGCTGGGCCTAATCCCAGCCAAAATTGTGAAGTTGGATAATGCTCACCCTCTGGGCCTTTCTCCCTTTAGGTCACCCTCCAACTCACTCAGTCTTCACTCAAGGAAATTCTCCCATACTCATCACTCCCACCCCTCCACATCTAAGCTTGTGCTGGTCCTACCTATGCAGATATAAACAATCAAACATAGTATTAGCTAAGTGGTCTTCAAAGTGTGTTCTCAGATAAGCAGCATCGGTATCACCTGGGAACTAACTAGAACTAGAAACTAGCCCAAACTCAGACCTACTGAATCAAAAACTCTAGGGGTGGGGACCAGCCATCTGTGATTTATTGAGCCCTTTAGATCAGGGGTCCCTAACCCCTGGGCCATGTACCGGTACCAGTTCATGGCCTGTTAGGAACCAGGCTACACAGCAGGAGGTGAGTGGCAGGCAAGCGAGCAAAGCTTCATCTGTATTTGCAGCCGCTCCCCAGAGCTAGCATCACTGATTCAGCTCCACCTCAGATCATCACGCATTAGATTCTCATAGGAGCACCGGTGCCTGGTGCCAAAAAGGTTGAGGACCGCTGCTCTAGGTGATTCTTATGGATGCTAAAGTTTGAGAAATAGTGCTTTAGAATGGATTAGTGGTCGTCTTATACTACAGATGAAGTTAGATTTTAGCATCTCCTACCCCCAGTAACCACTTATTATAGGTTTATTTATGCTTTCCAGCTACCAAATGCCTACATAATTTCCAGGCCCAGTACAAAATGAAAACATGGGGCTCTTATTCAAAAAACAGTAAAATAGTGTCAATAAAGGTTCACATAAGGGTTTTTCTTTCTTCCCCATCTCCCTCAACTTGTCATGGTATTTTCTTTTGTAATTTAATATTCTAATTAAAGAAAAATTAAAATTTGAAATGATTAGCATAAATTGTCTTTATATTATGCAATGTCAGTTTTAAATGCAAATATTAGAACATTTAACCCATATGCAGAATCACCAAAATTTCACAATTTGTATTTCAAGGCTTATCTCTGGAAGGTGCCTCTCAAACTGGCCTGAAGAGATGGACACAAGCCAGATTCAAGAAGATTGAAAGGAGGGAAAGAGGATCTCCAGTCACAGAACTAACTGACGGAGCTCTCCGGTGATATTGACCCAACCAGACCAAATCAGGCACCCAAGACTATGCCCTTAGGAGGATGCACTCACTTGGGCTTGACTTTTGACAAGTTTCTTCTCCCACCAGCTGCTGGATCAACACCCCAGCCAGTAAGCGGGGCCTGAGAAAGTCCAACTAGCATTTCCCTTCCTTCGGTCTGCTACTTTAAAATTCCATGCCAGGATGCACTCAGTACCTGGATCAGGGTGGGCAAGAGATGTGTTCCCATTGAGACACAGCTGCCACCAGACATTCCATGGTACTGTCATACTGGGGCAGGGACAGCCCCCACCATGCTCACCCAGGGATGCTGCAAGGAACACACAGCCAACCTTGCCCTCCTCACACTCACATCCAGGCCCTTGTCAGGGACAGAGGGCTTTAGCTGTTTGGGCTGAGGTAGGGAAGGGGAGGCAAAGTGGGGCTTAGGGTATCAAGGGCAGGAGAGCAGACAGCTGAGAATCTACTCCAGGCGGGTGGAAGAGGTGGGACCTTCACTGAGTTGAGGCTCCAAGCTCCTTGCATATGCCCCATTGTCCTTTGGGTGTCACTTACAAAACACAAATTCAAAAATAAAATTATTAAGAACTTGAAAACAGCAGCCACATAGCATTAAACCCTTCTGAGCATGGGCCCTGTGCCACTGCATTGATCACATGCTTATGAAGCCAGTCCTGCTAGCCAGTCCTGAAATGAGTAGGGTGAAAACGGACCAGCTCAGTGGCCTACTTATCCGGCCTCCATATTCCCTCAGGAATAGAGTCCCTCAACCAGTCTCACAAGAACCTTCAGAATCTAAACCTTGACTACTTCTCAAATTTTAACTCTACCCAGTATCTCCGCCACAACTATAAGGTTCTAACCAAACCACACTACTAGTAGTTGCTTGGAGCACAAAGCTTATTCTCAAATGCCTTTTGCTTTAGCTTCTTCCTAGAATGCTTTCTACTTTTCACCACTACCTCCTGTACCCGTCCACCCGCACACCCCACACCCACCACTTCTTTCCCCTCACTAACACCATCTTTCAGGTAAGTACTCTAGATGTGTCAGATATTCTTTGGGGTCCCATACCATACTGCATTCATCCTGCTTGTAGGAATTAAAGGTGCCTGCTTCCCTGCCTGTTCCCACAATAGCTTTAAACTCCAAGTAGGCAGAGATAGTATCTTGTTTGCTGCTATATCTTCAATGCTTGGCAGAATATTTGCAAGAATAGGAAACAGTGATACTAATTAAATGAGTGACCAGTCCAAGCTGTAACACTCACAGTGTGCTGTCAGTGAGAAAACCGCCTGTCCAAGCATCTTATGACTAAATGTTGTAATCTTTTCTTCTCTGGGTCATACACACAACACCACTTCCTTTTTTTAGATTATTTTTGTATCTGTTGGGTAATCTTAAGTGGCTGAAGTTTACAGGACTAATTTCAGATGAGATGAGTGCCATGCTATAATCACAGTCTCATTTCTTTAATTGAATTTATATCTTAAAGCTTTAAAAGAAAATCCTTTCTCCCATCTTTCATTTTCTTCAAAGGTATTTATGATAACTTCAGGTGGTGGTGACCCTGGAATTATGATTCTGAAAGCCTTTGGATCATTGGTGCAGAATTTTGTAAACCAGGCTGTGCACAGGTTGGGGTTCTCCAGGCAGGTCAGCATGCTTAAAGGCTTTTGATTTCAAAACTCTTTAAATATAAAAGTAAATAAAATGAATGTCAGTTATATCTGCTCCCACTGAGTACTTAGACATAAAAGTCTTTTATTTTATGAGAATCCCAAAGAAATAACCTGGGATTCACCTGAATCATTTGCCATTGGCTCCTAAGAGGTAGATAAAAATTAGGCAACCACGCAGCATGTGGAGGGCAGAGGATTCAGATGTCTTAGCTACTCATTCCCTTTAGCTTTGGGAGTAGGGAGGACCCTGCTTTGTGTTCCGAGGTCAGAATTCAGAGCCCCAGCAAGAGCTGAAACATGCAGCAGCCAGCCCTCTGAGCTTTCTGCCATCCAACATTCACACTGACTTCACTTTGAGGCTAACAATGGAAAGCTAGGGGTAGATTTTTCAAACTGTGCCTTGTATAAATTTGCTTGGTTTCTGAAGGCTATTTTGAAAGTACATTTAAGCTTCTGGTACTATTGTAAAATTTTAGTTTTGAAAAATATTTAGCTTGTTTGATGAGCATAACTTCCAAAATAATTCACTTTTTCTCTTCTCTTTTTAAGTAACAATGTAATTTTTACCCAATAGCAATGAATTTGTTCTAAAGTACACACTGTCTTTAAGGGAAAGTAAGCCATGATCATGGAGTTTCCTAGAGGAAGAAAACATATTTGTTTGACTTGACCAGATGAACATAACCACAAGGACAGAGAGATGTTTTGTAATTTCTATAGCTTATTATTTTGTTTCTTTAACATTTATTATTCATTTATTTAAATATATCTTCCTACCTATAATATTAATTGAGTCATGATCTGTATGCATGTTTTTTTCTACACTATTAGGACAAAGTTGTTAAGAGCATACACAGTCTCTTGAGCCAGACAGTCTGGATTTGAATGTGAACTCCACCTGGATCTCTAGCTCTGAGTCTCAGTTTCTTCACCTATAAAAAGGGGATAATAATAGTAACTACCTCACAGGATACTATTACATGAGTTAATATGTTTGTAAAGTATATATAAATATATATTTGTGATACCTAGTCCCAAAGATCCAAAGATAATGGCAAATAATTCCACCATTCCCTGTACATGCATGTTGTGCTTTCCAACAAGAGGTGGAATCTTTCCCCTCTCCTTGAATCTGGGCAATTTTCTTTGAGATAAAATGTGGCAGAAGTAATCAGTTCTGAACCTAAGCTTTAAGAGGCTTGGCTACTTCCATTTCTGCTCTCTTGGAACCCGTCTATCATGTTGTGAGGAAGTCCAGGTATAGAAAGAGATAGAAAGAGACCATGTGGAGAGCCTTGGAGGGTGAGAAACCTCATGTAGACAAAGGCCATGTGGAGAACAGAGGTGCTGCAGCCATGGTCTCACTGGAATGTAACCACATGAGCAACACTGATAACATGTAGAGTAATGATTGTTTAAAGCTACTAAGTTTGGGGTGATTAATTATGCAGCAATAGATAACAGGTTCAATTTTATAGATAGATATGGATTAGTAGTTCTTAATGGGGGTGATTCTGCCCACCTGCCAGAGGACATTTGGCAAAGTCTGAAGACATTTTTGGTTGTCACAACTGAGAAGTGGGGCATGATGTTACTGTCATCTGATAGGTAGACACCAAAGATGCTGCTGCTAAACCTCCTACAATAAACAGTATAGTTTGCCACAACCAAGAATTATCTGGAACCAAATGTCAATAGTGCCAAGGTTGAGAAAGTCTGATAGATTAGATAAATATTGAGATTGAGAGTTATCAAAGTTGTCATACAAGCTGGCCTCCTAAGATCCAGTTTTTAAAAGTTAAAAAATAAAAATAGCACTGAAAGTTCTCATTGCTTCTCATAAGAGAAGGACAGGGTCCTGGTTAGGGTGGCTAAATGTGATTAGAATGACTGCCCTTCATGGAATCACATGAATCATCTGACTATTGTCACTCTTTTGGTTCTGTCTCTGGCTCTAAATGGCAGAGACACACGATAGTAGAATTCTGCTCTTGCACCCTCAATCTCCTTAACTCTCCTTAGTCTATCACAACCCATAGGTTCCTCAAACAGTGGTAGAGCTGGATACAGATCCGACTCCACTCCCCAGTGCAAGCCTTCCAGCAGTTTCAGGCTCAGCATAGGAACACACTATTGGGGAAGTCATCTGGTCTATTCCTGAAAGGAACTGTTATTGAGGATTGGAACTCTTTTTAGGGGGACAAAACTTCAGTGAGGAAGAAGAGTTAATGAACCAATGTGGAGGAAGGCAGGGTACATGACTGAAATTCTCTGGAAGCCACAGGATAAGAGCTAAGAAATGGTTATGGTAGATAGAATGCAATAGAGACCCAGCTTTCTGACAGTCCCCTAATGCTAGTGCACTCTAACTTTGGCATGTTAAAGACTGAGGAGCATGCAGGTCAGCCTCCTGACTATTTTCAGGTCTGGCCAGTGAACAGGTGTCTGCTTATGGATAAGGCTGGAGACTTTCCAACCAAGAATTGCACAGAAGGAGTTGGAGGGCCCCTAGATCCTCATGCAAAATTTCCTACTACTTCTCTGAATTCTACCAGGACCAGGTCATCAAAAGTAGAAATTATCTTTGCCAAGTTAAGTGAGTGGTCATGTTATCTTTTTCCTGGGCTTGCCTTCCACTGGCTTAATCAAAAGAAATCCCTCAAATACCTTTTTCATGAAGATCTAGCCCTGCATGTGTGGTAAACAGCTGTTTGCTTCTCTCAGTGGAGAAGAAAAAATACTTAAGTTCTGGTAAGGCACACACTAGTAAAAATGATAGCTTTTCTCAAATTTAAGTAAAGTTAACATTTCAGAAAGAAGGCCATATTTTTCCTGAGCTTTACATACTCAATGGTACCTCACTACACTCCCCACTCCACCCTTAGGATCAAATCATTCTTGTGTGGTGGGGCCTTAGACTCACTAAAGGAGTTTTCTAGATTCATATTAGTATTTTACATAAATGTCTGCTCATCATTTGAGCAAATAAAAATTATTGTAATCTTCAGTGTACTTTTCTTTCTTTTATTTATGCTATTCCTTCAGACCTGGGAGATCCTTGTTGTTTGCATATGCCAGATGCTGGATGACTCCATTTGATGGGAAGTTGCTTCAGCACCATCATTATATCATGCAACCGACCCTTTCATAATGGCTCTCTGTCACCAAAAATATTCTGACCTCTGATATTAGATATATTGTTTACACACTGTTTTCCAGA
This sequence comes from Pteropus vampyrus, assembly GCF_000151845.1. Taxonomy (NCBI): domain Eukaryota; kingdom Metazoa; phylum Chordata; class Mammalia; order Chiroptera; family Pteropodidae; genus Pteropus; species Pteropus vampyrus. Next base: position 2,131,418 of record NW_011889168.1, on the reverse strand, counting down.
GCCAAATTTCAGCCCAACTCCAATCGTGCCACATTTTATAGCCAGCATATGGCAGCTTGGAGTTCAAAGATTGCCATTGTACTGGTTTTGTCCTAGAATCAAGCATCTTCTTTACTGAACAGATCATAAAACAAGCTGTATGAGTTGTTCCATCACAGCACTGGGTTCTGCTCCCATACTAGGCTTTATTCAGGGATACTCTTGCCACATGAAGACTTTCATTGTTAAGGAAACATTTGTGCCTTAAATTTCTCAAAGAGAAGGATAATGAGGCACAAGCTTATATTTTCTAAGATAAGTTTTTATATGCCCATGTTTATCCAAACGATTTAACAGATATGCATTAGAACATTTTTTTCCAGCAAGATTTAAGTAATTAGTTAGTATTCTAGAAACAGTTTTATGACTACTCTTTCAGAAAAGAACTGACTGCTAATTCTCTCTCTGACTTATGACCACTGAACCCTTCGTTCAAGGTTGTCAGCTGAATGAATGTGGAAAGTGTTCCATTTGGAGAGGTCAAAGTTAAAACAGAATTTAGTCTCAGATTTATTTGGCTCTAGTAGAGAATTATCTGCTCCCAATTTTCTTAACTCTTGCCAGAAGAAGCAGGAAAAAAAATAATATCCTGTTATATCTTAGTTATACTCAGAGGATTGGTGAGTTATGAATATATCGAATATAGCTGACATCAAGCAGAGAGTCAGTCAGAACAATACTAGCACACAGTAGGTGTTTAATAGGTATTTGATATTTAAATGACTTATTCAGTGACACCAAATTTGGTGGCAGGCATGGCATCAGGAACCCAGCCACAGAGAATGCCGTCTGCCTCTTAGGCACTCTGTCCTCACACATCGGTTTATTTTTACATGCATACATTTTTTAAAAAAATGTTTTCACCTGTAATTTTAATATCCAGCCAACTGTACATAATGTTTAATAACATCTCATTAACAAATAAACACTTTTAGAAGAATCACAGGGAAGTAACAACTGCTGCTTTTTCCCACAACACCTGATAGAAGGTTTCTCGGTGGGGGCAAATTGAATAACAGTTCTTGCTTACTCCAGTGCCCACAGTCTGAAATTCTGGAGGTAAGTGTCTTTTGCTATAGCCTGATTCTACAAACAATGGCTGTTATGGCTTTAAGTGTGGTGGAAACAAGGCATCAGCATAGGTGACACAAACTGACAGACTCTCATCAGCCTAAAACCATCTCTACCTCTGATTGGCTGCTCGTGGCCTGAAGACTCCCTATCAAGTGCTTTTCCTTTGTGTTAGGTATTGTTCTCTCTTTCTTCTAGAACCAATGTAAATTTCTTGAGATGGAAGAACTCAGGGTCAGTGATACCCAACCATGAGGTGCCAACTGTAATCAATAATCTTTAGCGGCAACATGGAGCAGGAACAGCTTAAGATCAATGGAAGTCTTGGAGTAGGGAAAGACGCCTGAAGAAAAGGTTGGGTAAGTAAGAAGTATGGAGGCCATGGTGCTGTTAAACTGTTATCAATGAAATTTTAGAAGGTTAAGATTGAAAATACAAGCTTTGTAGTAGATAGCATTGGGTTTAATTCTCAATTCTGCCACTTACTAGCTATGTGAACATATGCAAGCTATTTAACATTTCTGATCCTGTTCCCTCATCTGTAAAATGGAGATATGTAATAATACTACCTGTATTATTTTCCTCAAGCTTCCATAACAACTGACCAAACACTTGACAGCTTAAAATAACAGAAATTTATTATCTCACAGTTTTGGAAGCCAAAAGTCCAAAATCAAGGTGTCGGCAGAGTTAGTTCCTTCTGGGGTCTCTGAGAGAGAATCCATCCCATCTCTCTCTCCCAGATTCTGGTGGCTGCCAACAACCCATGGTGTCACTTGGCTTGTGGCTCTGCAACTCCAGTATCTACATTCATCTTCACATGATCTTCTTCTCTCTTCTCTGTGTCTCAGATCTCTCTCTTATAATGATATCAGTCATTGGATTAAGGGTCCACCCTAATTCATGATAATCTCATCTTGGGATCCCATCCTTAACTTAATTACATCTGTGAAGACCCTTTTTCCAAATAAGGTCACATTCACTGGTACAGAGGTTATCAATTTGGGGGGACACTATTCAACTGATGACACTATCATATATAGTTATTGTCAAGAGTTAGTGAGTTAATATACTAAAGACCTTGGCATATTGCCTGGGGACAATAAGAGCTCAACAAAAGATCACTATGATTACAAACATGTAAGTCTTCTTTACTTACAAACTTACATAGGAACAAAGAAAGTCCTGTTCTACAGCAAAAGCATCACTATTATGTTTTAGTGCTTACATGCTAACATTTTGGTCTCTGTTCTCACAGTATTTGTTTAGATGGGTGCATATTTGCTGAACTTGTACTTGGTTCTAAGACATTTTACAAATATTAATTTTCTAATATCTGATAAGTGCAAAATCAATGATAAAGTCAAAAGTGATAGTAAAGAGACTTGTAATATTACTAAGAATGCTAAAATAGAGATTTTATACAAAAAAGAAAGATGACTTCTGGTCCAGACAATATGGTGTAGACTTACACCCTGCTCCTCCCTGCTAAATGTAACTATTAACCCTGAAAATAACTCAAGAAACAAAACAAATCAAAACAAAAACCCTCTAAAAGGTGGAAGATAGACCATAGAACTGGAGATAGTGGCAGGGCATCTTATGAAACACCACCCAAGAGAAGAAGGCCAAGAAAGTCACCCAGACCTAGCATTTTGCAACCCTCAACCTATTAAGAGAAAGTGCAGCCCAGATAGGCTCAGGCCTCCCTGAGATGGAATAGGAGTTCCACTGACATTGTTATGTGTGCCTAGCAGAACAAAGAAGGGGAATCAATTGGAAGCCCTACTAACAAGAAGTAATGAGGGTGAGTACTCTCCATCTTTACCATGTTTGAGATTCACCTTCCACACCAGAGGTACCACAAAGCTGCAGGGGTATTGGCAAAGGGTATGGCAACACAAAAGCCACCTGGGGAATTATTCTCCTTCCCTATTGGGCCTGAGGCTCTCTTCCCCCTACTCAGAGACACCGTGTGTGGTGTGTGTGTGTGTGTGTGTGTGTGTGTGTGTGTGTGTGTAAATCGACAAGTGGGATCATGCCACGATAAGTGTGTAGCCTGGCTAGGGGAGACTGCCACAAGATGTACCCAGCCCAGGAAACCTATTTGTTACTGCAGTCCTAAGACTCTCCCTTCCTGCAATCAGAGACACTCAGAGGAACCGCAAGAAGCACCCAGTTTGGGAGAAACTTTACATCTCCCCACAGATAGGAAGAGCCTGCTATAACAAACATCAGGAAACACCATTCATTCTTGAAGCAGGGAGCCTCCTTTCTCCCACATACAGGATCCAGGCAGCTCAAACAGAGCAAGTTTCTTCAGCTCCCTCAAACAACACAGGCAAGGATCACTGGGAGCTCCAGTAGCATGGGATAAACCAAGTGGATGAAAATAGTACCACAAAGGTTCTGAAAATTATATTGCTTTTGTAACCACAGGCCCAAAAGTAGGCCAGAATCAATGTGCTAAATCTAAACAAACTACCTCTCTGCTAAATTCAAGAATTAAAGGGGACAGACAGTCTCCTAATGTCCAGGATACAACTGAAAAATCACTCGACATCAGAAACTAGGAAAATCACAATTTTAATTAGAAAAGACGTTTAACTAATGCCAACACTGAGATAATTCAGATGTTGAAATTATCTGATGTGTTTTAATTGTTTATTTGTTTGTTTTTTTGTTTACTGGGGCAACTTTGGTTAATAAAATTATATAATTTTCAGGTTTACATTATTATTAACATCTGTATATTCTATTGTGTGTTTACCACCCAAAGTCCAGTTTCCTTCAGCACCATATGATTGATCCCCTTTATCCACTTCACCCTCCCCTTTTCCCCCTATATTTGACCCCTTTTACTCCATCTACATCACCCCTCATTCCTCACCCCACTAGTAACCATGAGTCTATAGTCCTCTGGTAATCACTAGTCTATGGACGATGTCCATGAGTCTCTGTTTCTTTGTCCTGCTCATTTGTTGCTTTTAGGTTTATATCCTACATATAAGCGATATGTGATTTTCAACTTTTTCAGTCTGGCTTATTTCACTTAGCATGATTATCTCGAGGTCCATCCATGTTGTCGCAAATGGCAGTATTTGATCTCTTCTTATGTCTGAGTCATATTCCATTGTATATATGTACCACAGCTTCTTTAGCCAATCATGTATTGTAGGACACTTCAGTTGCTTCCATGTCCTGGCCACTGGGAATAATGCTCCTATGAACACTGGTGTGCAAATACGTTTTTGGATCTGGGTTTTCAAGTCTTTGGGGTAAATATCCAGGAGAGGGATTGCTAGATCATATGGTAGATCAATTCTTAGTTTTTTCGAGGAACCTCCATACTGTTTTCCATAGTGACTGTACCAATTTGCAGTCCCACCAGCAGTGTATGAGGATTCCTATTTCTCGACATTTGTTATTACTTGTCCTGTTGAATATAGCTGTTATAACAGGTGTGAGATGATATCTCATTGTGGTTTTGAATCGCTTTCCCTAATAGCTAGTGATGTTCAGCATCTTTTCATATATTTGTTGTCCATTTGTATGTCCTCTAGGGAGAAGTGTCTGTTCAAGTCCTCTGCCCATTTTTTGATTGGATCGTTTGGTTTTTTGTTGTTGTTATTAATGAGTTGTATGAGTTCTTTGTATATTTTAGATATTAGACCCTCATCAGAGTCATTGCTTGCAAATATATTTTCCCATTCGGATGGTTCTCTCTTTATCTTCTTGACGATTTCTTTTGCTGATCAGAAGCTTTTTAGTTTGATGTAGTCCCATTCATTTATTTTAGATTTACTTCCCTTGCTTTTGAGGTCGAATTCATAAAATCTTCTTTAAGTGCAAAGTCCTTGAGTTTAGTTCCTATGGTTTCTTCTATGCATTTTATTGTTTCAGGTCTTATATTTAGGATCTTAACTCATTCTGAGTTAAGTTTGGTGTGTGGTGATAGACAATGGAATGATAGTCTAGTTTCATTCCTTTTTAGGTGGCTTTCCAGTTTTCCCAGCACTGTTTGTTGAAAAGGCTTTCCTTACTCCACTGTAGGTTTTTGGCTCCTTTATCAAAAATTATTTTCCCATATAAATATGGGTTAAACTCTGGACTCTCAATTCTGTTCCACTGATCCATGTGTCTGTTTTGCCGCTGATACCATGCCATTTTGATTACTGTTGCTTTGTAGTATAATTTGAAGTCAGGCAGAGTGATGCCTCCAGACTCATTCATTTTTCTCAGAATGGCTTTGGCAATTCGGGATCTTTTGCGCTTCCATACAAATCTGATGATTTTTTGTTCTCTTTCTTTAAAAAATTGCTGATGAGATTTTGATGGGGATTGCATTAAATCCATATAATGCTTTACATAATATGGTAATTTTAACTATGTTGATTCTTCCAATCCAAGAACATGGAATTTCTTTCCATTTCTTTGATTTCTTTTAATAGGGTCTTATAGTTTTCATTATATGGGTCCTTCACGTGTTTTGTTAAATTTATTCCTAGGTATTTTATTTTTTTTGTAGCAATTGCAAAGGAAATGATTTTTTCCACTTCTTTTTCTGATGCTTCATTATTAGAGTATAGGAACACTATGGATTTTCAAACTTTGGATTTGTATCAAGAAACTTTACTGTATTTGCTTATTGTTTCTAGTAGTGTTCTTGTGGATTCTTTAAGGTTTTCTATATCAGCAATCATGTCATCCACAAATACTGACAGTTTGACTTCTTTGTTTCCTATTTGGATGCCTTTTACATTTTTCCCTTGCTTTATTGCACTCACTAGGACCTCCAATGTTATATTGAATAACAGTGGTGATAGTGGACAACCTTACCTTGTTCCTAATCTTAGAGGGAAGGTTTTTAGTTTTTCATCATTAAATATAATGTTGACTGAAGGTTTGTCATATATGGCCTTTATTATGTTAAGGTACTTTTCTTTTATACCAATGTTGTTGTGTTTCGATCATAAATAGATGCTGTATCTTGTCGAAGATTTTTTTCTGCATCTATTGATGTGATCATATGATTCTTATTTTTTCAGTTGTTTATGTGGTGTATCACATCAATCGGTTTGCAAATGTTGAACCATCCCTGTGTCTCTGGGATGAAGCCCACTTGACCTTGGTGTATAATCTTTTTAATATGCTGCTGTATTCAGTACACTAGTATCTTATTTTGAATTTTTGCATCTGTGTTTATGAGAAATATCGGTCTGTAGTTTTCTTTTATTGTGTTCTCTCTACCATGTTTTGGTATCAGGGTAATATTGGCCTCATAAAATGAGTTGGGAAGTACTGCCTCCTATTTGATTTTTTGGGAAGAATTTGAGGAGAATAGGTATTAACTCTTCTTTGAATGTTTGGTAGAATTCACTGGTGAAGCCTTCTGGTCCTGGACTTTTAGTTTTTTTTGGTAGGTTTTTGATGATTGTTTCAATTTCTATACTGTTGATTGGTCTATTTAGAATTTCCAGTTCTTTCTGATTCAGTCTAGTAAGGTTGTATTTTCCTAAGTACTAGTCCATTCCTTTTAGGTTATTAAATTTAGTGTTATATACTTTTTCATAGTATTCTTGTATGATTCTTTGTATTTCTGTGATGTCTTTGCTTATTGATTTTCTGTGAGAAGTTATAAGTTTCCTTCTTTTGTCTCTGATTTTGTTTATTCGTGTTCTTTCTCTTTTTTCTTTTTGAATCTAGCCAGGGGCTTGTCAATTTTATTAACCTCAAAGAACCAGCTCTTTGTTTCATTTATTTTTTTCTATCGTTATTTTGTTTTCAATTTCATTTATTCTGCTCTAATTTTGGTGATTTCTTCTGGTGACTTTGGGCTTCATTTGTTCTTCTTTTTCCTGTTTTTTAAGTTGAAGCGTTAGGTTGTTTTATTCATGGTTTTTGTTATTTTTGGAGACAAGCCTGTAATGATATGAACTTTCCTCTTACGACCGCTTTTGTTGTGTCCCAAAAGTTTTGATTGTTATACTATTTTATCATTTGTTTCTATGTATCCCTTGACCTCTTTTTTTTATTTCTTTGACCCAATTATTCCTCAGTAGCATGTCGTTTAATCCCCATATATTTTTGTTTCTTCCTGATTTCTTTCTGCAATTGATCTCTAGTTTCAAAGCATTATGATCAGAGAATATGGTTGCTATGATTTCAACCCTCTTATCTTTGTTGAGGCCATCTCTGTGTCCCAGTATGTGATTGATTCTTGAGAATGTTCCATGTGCACTAGAGAAGAATGTATGAGCAGCTATTTTTGGATGGAAGGCTCTGTAAATGTCAATTATGTCCAGTTGGTCTAAGGTGTCATTTAAGGATGTTCTTTGCTTATCGATTTTCTGTTTGGACAATCTGTTCATATCCGACAGTGCGGTATTTAGGTCCCCTACTATGATAGTGTTTTGGTCTGTTTGTCCCTTTAGTTCTGTTAGTAATTGCTTTACATATTTTGGGGTTCCCTGATTGGGAGCATAGATATTACTAAGTGTTATGTCTTCTTGGTGCATGATTCCCTTTATCATTATGAAGTGTCCCTCAGTATCTTAATCTTTTTTATTTTGAAGTCTATTTTGTCCGATATTAGTACTGCTACTCCTGCTTTTCTCAGAATGCCATTTGCTTGAAATATCATTTTCCACCCTTTCACTTTGAGTTTATATTTGTCTTTGGATCTGAGATGTGTCTCCTGGAGGCAGCATATGGTTGGGCTTTGTTTTATGATATAATCTGCAACTCTGTACCTTATTATTGGTGAGTTCAATCCATTTACATTTAGGGTAATTATTAAAATATGTGTTTTTTATGGCCATTTTATTTTTTCCTTTTGAGAGCTCGGTGTTTCCATTGCATCCTTGTCTTTTTGCATCTGTTTTCTTTATTTTAGTTGGTTTTTGTGGGTTTTCCTTCTGGTCCTTCTTGTTTTATGTTATCTACTTCAGTTCTGAATCTTTGGTGTGTGGTTACTATTATGAATACGTAAAGGCTAGTTTTATATATATATATATATAATCATCAATTTCCTTCTGCATGTGTCTTGTTTTCGTTCCTCTTATCAAATTTGGATCTTTGAATGCCTCTCTTTTCAGTCATCGTTATCTCATTTTGTTCCTAGGTATGCTCAACGTTCAATACTATCTTGTTATAACAATTCTCTTATTATTTAAGCTTATAATGTCCTCTTCTTAGTAAGAGTTGCACTCCTTAGCTTCTTTTTGCCTGATAGTCACTCCTAATTATGTATATTTTTGTCATTTTGTTTTAGGTAAACTGACCCCTTTCAATATTTCCTGTAGTACAGGCCTCATAGTGGAGAATTTCCTCAATTTTTTAATGTCTGGAAAAGTCTTAATTTCTCCTTCATATCTAAAGGAAAGCTTAACTGGATACAGTAGTCTAGGCTGGTAGTTCCTTTCCCTTTATAGTTTAAATATTTGATTCCATTCTTTCCTGACTTGTAAGGTTTGCGCTGAGAAGTCCAAGGGTAATCTAATGAGTTTACCTTTATAAGTTACCGTCTTTTTCTCCCTTGCTGCCCTGAGATTTCTGTTTTTGTCATTGATTTTTGATAATTTTAATACAATGTGTCTTGGTGAAGGCCTTTTTGGGTTGAGATCATTAAGTGTTCTGTTTACTTTTTGAATTCCAAGCTCCAGTTCATTCCTTAGCTTTGGGAAATTCTCGTCAACTATTTGTCTGAAAATGCTTTCTTGTCCCTGTTCCTTTTCTTCACTTCGATAATGCCCATTATTCTTATGTTTCCTCTCCTGAAAGTATCAGGTAGCTCTTGAATTTTTCAATCATTATTTTTCGTTCTTTGGTTTCTTTCCTCTTCCTTCCGATTTATTTCTAAATTTCTGTCTTTGATATCACTTTCCTTTCCTCCATTTGGTCGACTCTATTTCCCGAGCTTGCTATTTCATTTTACAACTCTTGCAGTGTGTTTTTATCTCCATAAGATCGATTCTGTTCTTTTTTGAGGGTTTCAATCTCCTTGCTCTGCTCATTAGTTGTTTTTTCAGTTCCTGAATTTGTTGATATGACTTGTTTCGAACTCACTGAGTTTTTTTCAGAAGTACCATCTTGAATTCTTTGTCATTTAAGTTGCATATTTCTATGTCCGTAATTTTATTTTCTGGAGATTTTTCTCTTTCTTTTTGAGATGCCTTGTCACCTTGTTTGGTCATGGTGTTTAATGGACTATTTCTCCACCTGGGCATTAATGGAAGTGTATTCTGCTGTTTTTCCAGAAAGAAGATTTATTGTATAAAGGTCTCTCTTTGGCCTGTTGCAAAGAAGGTGCTTTCCTTGTGGTTTCCAGTAGGTGGCGTCTAAGCCTATTGGCAACCTGCTTTATAAAGCTTTAAAAATGCCTTTTTATTTTTTTATAGATATTTAATCACACTCGCTACCTTTCAGTATCAGTCCCTGTCAATGTTAGCGACAGTCTCAGCAGCCTTTGCTCAGATTCCTCTGGGGCTCTGTGGTGATCGGTCTTGGAGGGTAGGGGGTGGCCCTCTGGGTTGGTTCTTGGGACCTGTGGCTCAGCCTACAGTTTGCAACTGCGGTCAGTAAAAATCAACCTTCGTTTCTCTGCTAGGCGCTTCTCTTCTTTCTGCCCTGAAGACCGGGCCCTGCTGTCAGACGTCCACAGGGAGCTCATAGCTATCCCAGGCAGGAATGTTCAGGAAACTCACCGCACTGAACTCGTCCCTCTTTCTCCCATCCCCCTCCCCCTGCAGGGAGCTCTGGCTGCTTCGAGAAGCAGCTTCTTTATTTCTCCCAGTTCTCCATCCAACACCCGGAGTTCTGACCTGTGGTAGCTCTTATGTGCAGATCTCATGCTCAGACGTGATGGTGTGCAGTTTGGGTGTTTTTTGTTGAGTTTTAGATGTTTAGCTTATTGTTGCTTCAAGGGGAGAGATCTGGGGACGTCTCTCACTCTGCCATGTTTCCAAAGATCTTCAATAAGTGTTTTAATGCAAATGATTCAACAAGCAATTACAAATTATATTGAAATAAATAAAAATAATTTAAAATTTCAGCAAAGAAACTGAAGTTATAAAAAGAACTAAATAGAATTTAAGAACTTTAAATTATAATAACAGAAATAAAAATTCACTGGACTAGCTCGTTAGGATAGTGGAGATGACAGAAGATAAAATCACTGCACTTGAGGACAGATCAATAGAATTTACTCAAATATTTTCAAACCACATATCTGACAAAGGTATTATATCTAGAATAAATAAAGAACGCTCAAAGTTTAATCAATATGATTAGAAAATGGGCAAAAGACATAAACTTGCATTTGATCAGAGGATAAACAGATGGCAAGTAAACACATAAAAAGATGTTCAATATCATTAGACGTTAGAGAAACGCAAATTAAAATCACAATTAAGGGGAAGGAGGGAACATTTAAGGGGACTGTTTTATGAATTATATAGATGTCTAACCAATGTACTGTATACTTGAAACTAATTTAAATAAATAAATTTTTTAAAAAATAGAAATAAAATGTTAAAATATTTTTAAAAAACACAATTAGGATCTTTGGAAACATAGTGGAGTGAGAGACATCCCCAGGTCTCTCCCCTTGAAACAACAATAAACTGAACATCTAAAAACACAACAAAAAACACCCAAACTGCACACCATCACGTCTGAGTGTGGGATCTGCGCAAAAGAGCTACCACAGGTCAGAAAAGCGAGTGTCAAGTGGTAGACCTGGAGAAATAAAGAAGCTGCCTCTCGCAGCCACCAGAGCTCTCTGCAGGAGGAGGGGGAGAGAAGGAGCGCTGAGTTTCCGCAACGAGATCCCCAAACAACCCTGCCTGGAAAAGCCGTAGGGCCCCAAACAACCCTGCCTAGGAAAGCTGCAGGGCTCAATCATGAGGGCAGAAAGCAGAGAAGCAGGACAGGACCACAGAGAAACAATAGCTAATTTTTGCCGACGCAGTTGCAAAACCAAGGCTGAGCCACAGCCCCCAAGAACCAACCCAGAGGGCCCTTCACCCCATACCCTCCGAGACCGATCTGAGCAAACACTGTCACTGTCGCTAACAGTGACAGGGACTGAAACTGATGGTAGTGAGCGTGATTAAATATCTACAAGAAAAATTAAAAAGCATTATTAAGACTTTATATAAAGCAGGGATCCGAGAGGCTTAGACGCCACCTACTGGAAACCAAGAGAAAAGCGCCTTCTTTGCAACAGGCTAAAGAGAGATCTTTATATAATAAATCTTCTTTCTGGAAAAACAGTAGAATACACTTCCATTAATGTCCAGGTAGAGAAATAGGCCATTAAACACCATGAACAACCAAAATGACAAGGCATCTCAGAAAGAAAGAGAAAATTCTCCAGAAAATAAGCTTACAGACATAGAAATATATGACTTAAAAGACAGAGAATTAAGGATGGTACTTCTGAAAATACTCAGTGAGATCCGAAACAAGTCATATCAACAAATTCAGTAACTGAAAAAAAAAACTAGATGAGCAGAGCAAGGAGATTGAAACCCTCAAAAAGAACAGAATTGATCTTCTGGAGATAAAAACACACTGCGAGAATTGAAAAATGAAATAGCAAGCTTAGGAAATGGAGTCTACCAAAATGGAGGAAAGGATCAGTGATATCGAGGACATAAATGCAGAAAAAATCAGAAGGAAGAAGAAAGAAACCAAAGAATGCAAATTAATGAAGGAGAAATACAAGAACTAGCTGATACCATCAGGAGAGAAAACATAAGAATAATGGGCATATTCGAAGTCGAGGAAAAGGAACAGGGACAAGAAAGCATTTTCAGACAAATAGTAGACGAGAATTTCCCAAAACTAAGGAATGAACTGGAGCTTAGAATTCAAGACGTCAGCAGAATACCCTATTATCTCAAACTAAAAAGACACATTGTATTAAAATTATCAAAAATCAACAACAAAGATAGACTTCTCAAGGCAGTCAGAGAGAAGAAAACAGTATCTTATAAATGAAAACCCATTAAATTATCCTTGGACTCCTCAGTGCAAATCTTACAAGCCAGAAAAAAAAAAAGAATCAAATATTTAAACTATTATGTGAAAGGAACTACCAGCCTAGAATACTGTATCCAGTTAAGCTCTTCTTTATGTATGAAGGAGAAATTAAGACTTTTCCAGATCTACAAAAAATGAAGGAATTCTTCACTATGAGGCCTGCACTACAAGAAATATAGAAAGGGGTCAGTTCACCTAAAACAAAATGACAAAAAAAAATACATAATTAGGAGTAAAGTGACTATCAGGCAAAAAGAAGCAGAGGAGTGCAATCCTTACTAAGAACAGGGCACTATAAGCTTAAATAATAAGAAAAGAATTGTTATAACAGGATAGTATTGAATGTTGAGCATACCTAGGAACAAATTGAGATAACAGTGACTGAAAAAGGGAGATTCAAAGATCAAAACTCGCAAAGAGGAATAGAGATAAGGTACACACAAAAGAAAATGACCAACTCTCTCTATATAACTATCCTTTACATATTTATAATGGTAACCATATGCCAAATATCCAGAACCATTGTATATAACATAATACAAGAAGATCAGAGGGAAAACCCAAAAAAAGCCAACCAAAATAAAGAAAACAGAAGCACAAGGACAAAAAAGCAATGGAAACACCGAGCTACAGAAAGCAAAAGATAAAATGGCTATAAGAAGACCTCATATTTCAATAATCATCCTAAACTTAAATGGATTGAACTCATCAATAAGAAGGCACAGAGTTGCAGATTGGATCAAAAAACAAAACCCTACCATATGCTGCCTCCAGGAGACACTTCTCAGATCCAAAGACAAATATAGACTCAGAGCAAAAGGGAGGAAAATGATATTTCAAGCAAATGGCATTCAGAGAAAAGCAGAAATAGTGGTATTGATATCAGATAAAATAGACTTCAAAATAAAAAAGAGAAAGATACTGAAGGACACTTCATAATGATAAAGGGAATCATGCACCAAGAAGACATAACACTTAGTAATATCTATGCTCCCAATCAGGGAGCCCTGAGATATGTAAAGCAATTACTAACAGAACTAAAGAGATAAACAGACTAAAACACTATCATAGTAGGGGACCTAAATACCGCACTGTTGGATATGGACAGATCATTCAAACAGAAAACAATAAGGAAAGAACATCATTAATGACACCTTAGACCAACTGGACATAATTGACATTTACAGAGCCTTCCATTCAAAAATAGCTGCTTATACATTCTTCTCTAGTGCACATGGAACATTCTCAAGAATTGACCACATACTGGGACACAGAGATAACCTCAACAAATATAAGAGGGTTGAAATCGTACCAACCATATTCTCTGATCATAATGCTTTGAAACTAGAGGTCAAGTGCAAAAAGAAATCAGGAAGAATCACAAATTCATGGACATTAAACAACATGCTACTGAAGAATATCTGGGTCAGAGAAGAAATAAAAAGGGAGATTAAGAGATACATAGAAACAAATGATAAAATAGTTTAACAATCAAAACTTTTGGGACATGGCAAAAGTGGTCATAATAGGAAAGTTCTTATCATTACAGGTCTCTTTCCAAAACAAGAGCAAGCCCAAATAAACAACCTAACGCTTCATCTTAAAAGACTAGAAAAGGAAGAACAAATGAAGCCTAAAGTCACCAGAAGGAAAGAAATCGTCAAAATTAGAGCAGAAATAAATGAAATTGAAAAATAAATGCAATGAAGAGCTAATTCTTTGAGAAGGTTCATAAAATTGTCAAACCCCTAGCTAGATTCACTAAAGAATAAAGAAAATGACACAAATCAACAAAATCAGGGAAGAAAAGGGGAAATTACTACTGATATCGCAGAAATACAAAGGATCACACAAGAATACTATGAAAAAGTATATAACAACAAATTTAATAACCTAGAAGAAATGGATCGGTACTTAGAAAAATACAACCTACCTAGACTGAATCAAGAACTTAAGAATCTAAATAGATAAGCAGTATGGAAATTGAAACAATCATGAAAAACCCACCAAAAAGTGAAAGTCCAGGACTTTTTTCTCACAGGCTTCACCAGTGAATTCTACCAAACATTCACAGAAGATTTAGTACCTTTTCTCCTCAAACTCTTCCAAAAATTGAAGAGGAAGCAATACATTCCAGCACATTTTATGAGGCCAATTTTACTCATATACCAAAACCTGGTAAAGGTAATACAAGAAAAGAAAACTACAGACCAATCTCTCTCATGAACACAGATGCAAAAATCCTAAATAAGATATTAGCGAACCAAATACAACAACATATTAAAAAGATTATACACCATGATCAAGTGGGCTTCATCTCAGAGGCATAGGGACGGTTCAACATATGCAAATCAATTAATGTGACACACTACATAAATAAATTAAAAAATAAGAATCATATGATCATATCAATGGATGCAGAAAAAAGCTTTTGACAAGATATAGCAAACATTTATGATCAAAACACTTAACAAAATTGGTATAGAAGGAAAGTACCTTGACATAATAAGCGCTATCTATGACAAATCGTCAGCCAACATTATACTTAGTGGTGAAAAACTAAAAACCTTCCCTCTAAGATCCAGGAACAAGGCAAAGTTGTCCATATTGCCACTGTTATTTAATATAATATTGGAGATCTTAGCAAGTGCAATCAGACAAGAGAAATATATAAAAGACATCCAAATAGGAAACAAAGAAGTCAATCTGTCACTATTTGTGGATGACATGATTCTCTATATAGAAAACCCTAAGGACTCCACAAGAACACTACTAGAAACAATAAGCAAATACAGTAAAGTTTCTTGATACAAAATCAGTGTTCAGAAATCCATAGCTTTCCATACTCTAATAATGAAGCAACAAAAAGAATAAAATATCTAGGAATAAATTTAACAAAACATGTGAAGGACCTATGTAATGAAAACTACAAGATCCTATTAAAATAAATTGAAGAAGATAAAAAGAAATTGCAAGATATTCCATGTTCTTGGATTGGAAGAATCAACATAGTTAAAATGACCATATTACCTAAAGCATTATACAGATTTAATGTAATCCCCATCAAAAATCTCATCGGCATTTTTTAAAGAAATAGAACCAAAAAATCATCAGATTTGTATGGAAGCACAAAAGACTCCGAATTGCCAAAGCCATCCTGAGGAAAAAGAATGAGGCTGGAGGACCTTTATATAATAACCCTGCCTGACTTCAAATTATACTACAAATAGACATTAATCAAAATGGCATGGTATTGGCAGCAAATCAGATACACGGACCAGCGGAACAGAATCGAGAGTCCAGAAGTAAACCTATCTTTATATGAGCAAATAATTTTGGACAAAGAAGCCAAAACCATACAGTGGAGAAAGAAAAGCCTCTTCAATAAACGGTACTGGGAAAACTGGAAAGCCACCCACAAAAGAATGAATCTAGACTGTTGTCTATCACCACACATCAAAATTACCTCAAAATGGATTAAGGACCTGAATATAAGACTTGAAACAATAAAATGCATAGAAGAACTAAACTCAAGGACCTGGGACTTAAAGAGGAGTTAATGAATTTGACCTCAAAAGCTAAAATAAATGAATGGGACTATATCAAAATAAAAAGCTTCTGCTCAGCAAAAGAAAACATCAACGAGGTAAAGAGACAACCATCCAAATGGGAAAATATATTTGCAAGCAATGCCTCCAGTAAGGGCCTAATATCCAAAATATACAAAGAACTCATACAACTCAATAACAACAAAAAACAAAATGATCCAGTCAAAGAATGGGCAGAGGACTTGAACAGACACTTCTCCCTAGAGGACATACAAATGGACAACAAATATATGAAAAGATGCTGAACATCACTAGCTATTAGGGACATGCAAATCAAAACCACAATGCGATACCATCTCACACCTGTTAGTATAGCTATAATCAACAGGACAAGTAATAACATGTTGGAGAGGATGCAGAGAAATAGGAATCCTCAAACACTGCTGGTGGGACTGCAAATTGGTACAGTCACTATGGAAAACATTATGGAGGTTCCTCAAAAAACTAAGACTTGATCTACTATATGATCCAACAGTCCCTCTATTGGATATTTACCCAAAGACTTGAAAACTCATAACCAAAAAGATATTTGCACACCAATATTCATAGCAGCATTATTCACAGTGGCCAGGACATGGAAGCAACTGAAGTGTCCTACAATAGATGATTGGCTAAAGAAGCTGTGGTACATATAGACAATGAAATATTACTCAGCCATAAGAAGAGATGAAATACTGCCATTTGCGACAACATGGATGGAACTTGAGATAATCATGCTAAGCGACATAAGTCAGACAGAAAAAGTTGAAAATCACATGATATCATTTATATGTGGGATATAAACCTAAAAGCAACAAATGAGCAAGATAAACAAACAGAGACTCAAGACATGGACTATAGGCTAGTGTTTACTAGAGGACTATGGACTAGTGGTTACTAGTGGGGTGGGGTAATAGGGGGGATGTAGACAAGATAAAGGAGATCAAATATAGGGTTTAGGGGGAGGGTGAAGTGGATAAAGAGGATCAAATATATGGTAGCTGAAGGAAACTGGACTTTGGGTGGTAAACACACAATCGAATATACAGAGGTCAAAAGATAATGTACACCTGAAAATTATATAATTGTCTTAACCAATGTTACCCCAATAAACTCAATAAAAAAATAAAAAATAAAATAAGAAGAGGAATGAGGAAGAGAAAAACAACACAATTAGATATTGCTACACACCCATCAGAAGAGCTAAAATAAAAATATCGATAACACTGAAATGCTGACAAGGATGTAGAGAAACTGGATTACACATGTATTGCTGGTAGAATAGTAAAATGGTACAGCTACTCTGGAAAAATAGTTTGGCAGTCTCTTAAATAAACTTAACATGAAATTACCATATGACCCTGCAATCACACTCATAATATGAAAGCTTAAATTCACACAAAAATCTGTACACAAGCGTAATAGTCCAGAACTGCAAAAATATTCCAAATGTCCTCCAACAGTTAAATGGTTAAACAAATGGAGGCACATTTATATCACTGAATACTACTCAGCAATAAAAATAGACTATTGATACATCTATCTAATTTGATGCATCTCTAAAGAATTATGTTAAGTAAAAAAAAATAAGCCTATCCCAAATGGTTACATACTGTATTATTCCAGTTTTATAACACCTTGAAAATATAAAATTTTAGAAATGGAGAACAAAATAGTGGTTACCAGGGGTCAAGTGAAAGGAGGTAGGGTGTTGAATGTAGCTACAAAATGGCAACAGGAGGGCCCCTTGTGGTGGTGAAACTGTTCTGTTTCTGGACTGTCTCAATGTCAGTATCCTGGATGTAATATCGTACTATAGTTTTGCAAGATGCTACCATTAGAGAAAACTGGGTTCTCTATATTATTTCTTACAACTGCATGTAAATTTATAATTATCTCAAAATTAAAAGTTTAAATAAAAAGAGAAGTAACAATATTGTGATAAATTTGCATGGTGACAGATGATTACTAGAAATTAGTGGAGTGATCATATTGTAAGGTATAAAAATGTCAAATCACAATATTGCACACATGAAACTAATATAACCAATATAAGATTGTAAACTAATCTTATGGTATATCAATCTTAATAAAAATAAATAATGAATATAAAAATGTGTAATAAATAAAAATAAATAAATAAAAATAAATAAATAATATAAATAAAAAATTTAAAAAAGGAAAAAAGAGAGGTGCAAGATGATAACAATTGCACATGAAAATGGAATGAATTCTAAATTTCTCCAAAGCAAAGAACAAATTCTGTCACCCAGTTCGAAAAGTGCTTTGCTTGTGCAGCAGACAGCAACTACAGGAGAAGAGGGAACAAAAGTGACCAAATATAGGAAAGTTTGCTTACAAAGAGTTTACCTGCATTGCTGTGGGTGCATGGTGGCCTTGATAGTAGTTAAAGCCAGTGTTCATTTTTGGAATTTGAAGACTTACCTGAGGGAACATTTGCCTCCGGCATTAGGTGGTTCCATAGAGTCAAGATCTATTCCATTCTTTGCAATATCAAAGGTGGGGGTGGTGTGGGTGTGGATGTGTGGATGCTAAGGATCTCCACACATCTCTTGTGGAGCCCATCAATAATGAGGTTATTAACTTCCGGAGGTGTTCCAGATTCATGAAACATAGGGAAAAGCTGCCTAAAAATACATTGCAGTAGGTAAAATAAAAAGTCCAAATTTAAAAGTTAGAAGGACCACCTTACAGTCCCATTTGATAGAAATGCTTTCAGGAAATTCAAACATAAACTTCTGTGGTTTATTCACTTTGGACTAATATGCAGTTGACCACGAGAACAGTATTCCAGGTTCTTGTTCACTCATAAGGAGAGTAGTTTCTCTATTTCATAGATTTAGAGACTTGATCCTCTACAAGCTCTGCTTTTAAATTGAAATAAACCACAAACTGTTAATCTTTGCAATCCCCAAATTCTCAAACTTTAGTTTAGCACTCAAGGGAGTCAGTTGACTGTGGAGAGAGAAAGCAAGAGTCTTTGTAAGGGAAAAATGCCCCAAATGACCACAGAGTTTTCCAGAATGAAAAACCATAGATGAAACATGGGTTTGGGGCTCAATCCAGGCCTCTGCTGATGTGAGGCTGCAGAGACAAAATCCAGAATTCCTGACATGGCAACTACTTTTATCCCCAAACCTCTAGTGAGTGCTGTCCAACTTTGTGAAAGAGTTATCCCAGACATCAGTGAAAAAGGAGAAATCTACAAACATCTTGTTGAGTTGAAAAGACAAGTTTTGGGCAATGAGAAATTGGCTCTGACAAGGAAAAAATGAAATGGTCATTTCTCTATTATTTCACAGGAACTCTGAAGGGAATTCTGGAGTACTGTTTAGTATTAGGAGATTTAAAAAGAACCCAAACTTTCTCTACCCTGAATCTGGTGATGGAGGCCTCCTTGGTGCCAGATGACACAAAAGCTCTCTTCCGCATCTTTAAAAATGTGCTTCTCCCACTGAGATATGTACAGCTAGGTAACGTATCTTTTAGAGCCTGTGGTAATGGCTATGATGTCACTGATAATAACTATGTAGAGCAGTATTTTCTAAAGATACTTTGAGTAAAAAGTGTCAAGTATCAAATAAGTTTGTGAAATGCTGCATCATTTACTTTCTAAATAGCAAATTAAAGTCTGGCAGAGGTTCATCATTAAGAATCCTGTGTAAATTTGTTTAACTTGGCTTATCAAAAACATTTGATCACACAACCCTGTCAAGGTATAATTTTCAAAAAGTTAAAAATCTTGATTATCACACAAACGTAGTGAGCATATGGTAAAATTTATTTAACACAAAGATGTATTAATTTGATAATGAGCGTATGTATCAGTGGGATGGTAAAACTGGTTCAAAGAAGGATCCAAGAAACTAGTATATACAGTCACTGAAAGAAAGAATCTGAAATAAAATTGCTAAATTCCTGAAATGTAAAACAGGTAAGCGTCCTACAGGCAGGGCAATAAAACTAACTGTTGAGGTACCTTTTTCACTGTACAAAAATTATTTGCCTTTCTATTGGGAAAAAATTATTAGCAATTTCTATGAGTTAATATGTAACTCTAGAGAATATTTGCCTCAATCAAGAGTAAATAGTGAGTCAAGCAATAGTATGTTTCTCTAGAGCAATGGTTGTCAAAGTGTGCTCCCCAGAGCAGCAGCACCAGCGATAGCTGGGATCTTGTCAGAAATGCAATTTCTTTAGCCCCACTCAAGACCTATCGAATCAGAAACTCTGATATAGGACATGGCACTCTGTGTTTTAACAAGCCCTCCAGGGGATTCTGATACACATAAAAGTTTGAGAACCACTGAGGTAGAGAATTCATCTTCAGGCAGTATAAGCATAGTACCAATACACTTTTGCAGAATGACTCTGCAAAAATATGTCGTCATCCTTTTATCTATTTCTAAGTTTTGGATAAATTTTTAGCCTGTTTTTCAGTATCACACATTGGAAATATGAATGTACAATGAATAAAAAACATCCAAATGTTTAGAAAAAAGGTTTTTGTTATTTTCTATTTCATCCTACTTCAAGTAACAGTTGAAGTCATACCTTCTCCAAGAAAACATTCAAACCTTTTTAGTACTCTCTAATTTCTCTCCTCCTTGACCTTCTAAAGACTCTTTTTTTAAACTTATTTACTTTTTTAAGTATTATACTCTTAATTTACACAGTTTAACCATTAGTTCAACACAGCATTAATAGTTTTATGTGTGTTAATTTTACCTCCACATTGAAAACTGTTTGAAGACAGCAACTGTGACTTAAGCTCCTCTTCTCAATCCAAACTTTAATGTAGTCACAGGACCATAGATTCTCAAGATCAAAAGACACTTTGAACATCAGCTTGTACAGCTGAGAATACAATATTACAATCCTCTTCCCATCTGTGTTAGTCAGAATTCTAAGATGGCTCCTTGTATTCCCCCCACCATGGTATATACATCTTGCATAATCTCCAGGCAGTGAATATGATGCATTTTACTCCCATAATTGGGTTTTATTATGTGATACAAAATAGACTTTAAGAGAGAGATTATCCAGGTGGACTGACCTAATTACATGAGCCCCTTAAAAGCATTTTCCTCCAACTGGTTACAGAAGACGAACCCAGAGACTCAAACCACAAGAAGGATTAAACATGCCATTGCTGACTTAAAGATGAACAAGGAATGTGGGCAGCCTCTAAGAGCTAAGAGAAACCCCTGGCTAATAGCAACAAGGAAAGAGAGACCTCAGTCCTACAACCACAAGCAACTAAATTCTGACAACAATGAGCTTTGAAGTGGATTTTTCCCTAGAACCTCCAGATGAGAATTCAACCTGACCAACACTTCAATTTCAGCTTTGTAAAACACTGAACAGAGAACCATTCATGCTGTGCTGGACTTCTGATCTACAAAACTGTGAGCAAAGAAATGTATGTTGTTTTAAGTCACTAAGTTTATAGCAATTTGCTACGCAGCTATAGAAAACTAATATATCATTTTCCCAGGAGGTTAATTAGCTTCTGCTTCAATACTTTAAGCAACAAGAAACTCACTCTCCATACTTCTGCTCTGTTCACTCTTGCAAGACAGCCCATTACAACTTTGGATAGCTCTGACTTTTAGAGAGTGCTTGGTTATATTGAACATCCACACATCAATACTTCTTTTGTTACTGTCTTACTCTGTTCAGGCTACTATAACAGAATACCACAAACTGGGTAGATTATAAACAACAGACATTTGTTTCTCATAGTTCTGGAGGCTGGGAAGTCCAAGATCAAGGCACTGGTCGATTCTATGTCTCTTGAGAGCCTGCTTCCTGATTCATAGCTGACATTTTCTCACTGTGTGGAATGAATGAAGGAGCTCAGTGGAGGGCACTAATTCCATTCATGAGTGCTCTGCTCTCAATACCTAATCACTTACGAAAGACCCATCTTCTTCTACCATAACATTGGAAATTAGGATTTCAAGTTATGAACAGAGGAGGAGGGACACAGAAAATTTTGGTCTGTAGAAACTGCTTAGTGCTATACAATGCCAGTCTGAGTTTGCTTCATTTGTTTCCACCCTTCCTTTGGCTGGTGCTGTCAGACAGTGATGTGAGCCCCACAAAGTACTACTGCACAGAGGGTTCCATAGTATCCAGGGATGACCGTCTAGACTCGGAGATTTCATCTAGCGTCCAAGCCTGTGTTCATTCAAATACACCACACTCTAATTTCTATTAGAGAAATTTCTCATCACTACACTGCCTCTGTATGGAGCATCAGGATAAGCTAAAGGTCAGCAAACTTCTTCTGTATAGTAAATATTTTTAAGCTTTGAGGGCCATAGTCTTTGTTGCTACTACTCTGTTGTTAGAGCACAAATGTAGCCATAGACAATATGTAAACAAAATGAGCACATTTATGTTCCAAAAGAACCTTTATTTATAAATGAGGCTACAGACTGGATTTAGCCCACAGGCTGTAGTTGGCCACTCTACTGTAGTTTGGCTCTAGAGGGTTTCACATCAGAAATTAAATTTAAATACATAGCTTAGAAGTAGCATTTATCCCTTTAACTTTCACCTCTTTGGCCAGAATTAAATATGTAACTCTATAGAATATTTGCCTTAATAAACCCCGCTTGCCCCCACCCCAGCTACAGTGAGCAAGGAAGTATAATCCTGCTATATTTCAAGAAGGAGGAAAGCTATAAATATTTGGTGAATAATATGAATTACTACTACAGAGGGCATATATTAAAGTTGCATATTTGCATTCCTGTCTTCTTCACTACAAAGTAAATCCCTCAAGGGCAAGATCTTATCTTATACACAGACTAAACAAATATAGTAGATGTTCATAATGTCCGATTGCTTGATAAGGGAAAAGAGAGAAGCAGAAAGAAGGGAAAAAGAATTACAAAAAAGCCAGTGAACAGGTTAATGATTGTAGCGATAATGGAGAAAAGGTCATCATTATTGGTTGTGGCGATATTTAGTCACAAGTAATCTCTTATTTGCAAAACTTAATAGATATATTTCTTAATCCTTAACTTACTGAATTTCTCTGCTACATTTGAAACCATTAAACATTGCCTCTTTGAAACTTTTGACTCCATAGCCCTGCGTGACACAGCACTTTCTTAGTTTTCCTCTGAGTCTCTCCAACCATCCTCTGAACTTCCCCTACACTTCTAACTCCTTAAATGTTAATGTTTTTTAGGACTTCATACTCCTTCTTCTCACTCTGCTCTTTTTCACACTATACTACCATCATTTGGATGTTCTTACCTACTCACATAGTTTCTACCACCATCTATAATGCTGTTGATTCCCATACTCATACTGCCTAGCCATACTTCTTCCCAGTTTCAGAATCCTGTATCCAACTTTTAGTCTCATACTTTCACCAGGATATCCCATGGATATTTCAAATGAAGCATGGCAGAAAATACACTCTTGTTGTATCTCAGTGGTTGCAACACCATCTACATGGTCATCCAAGCAAGAAATCTGTGAGGTGTTATGCACTCTTCCTCCTTATTCCCATTTCCCCATCTAGCATAAATATTTCTTTCTCTTCTTCCCTTTCCAGACTACTGTCCTGGACTATATCCTTATAAATTTTCACTTAGATTACCAAACATCTCTTTAACTTATTTTCCTATTCCTTTTGTTTTACCATGAAATATTTCATACAGAAAACAATAGCAATAAATGAAAGGTACATCCATTCATCCACCACCTAGCTTTATCAAATCTAAATTTGGTATAATAACTGCATCTGATTTTTAAATAATGGTAACGATAGATCTAGGTGTAGTTCCTTGTGTTACCACCCCCAATCTCATTTCTTTTCCTCTATCCCCAAAGATAATCAAAATTTTTAATTAATAATTTGTAATTATCACACAATTTTTACTTAAATTATTATATTTATGTATATTCCTACAACATATATAGTATTTTTTTATATATTTTAAACTCAATATAAATGGGACCAAACCACATAAATCTTTGTGAAATTTGCTTTTATCACTCAGCATTAAGTGTTATAAAATACAATTTAAAATCACCCTGGGGACTTCAATTGGGTTCATATGTTGATCTTTTATCCAGCAAACTTGATGAACTCTCTTATCTGTTTTAATAATTTATCTGTAGGTTCTTTTGAATTTTCTAAGTAGACTATCACACAATTTGCAAATAAAGACAACTTGTCTCTTCTTAATTCAATTTAGATATACATTGTTTTTCTTGACTTTTTGCATTGGTTAGTACCTCCAGTATAATGTTGGACAGAAGCATTTATTAATGTTTATTGTGATCTTGACTTTATGGGAGTATGTCAAAGTGTTACTGTTAAATATACATTTGCTTTAAGTTTTGGAGAAATAAATTAAATTTTATCAAGTACTTTTTCTGCTCTAGTGACATGATCATATGTGACTGTGTCCTTTATTAGTGCAGTATATCATTTTTATGAATTTTCTGATAATGAGTTATTGTTTCATTTCTAGGATAAACTGTACTTGGTCAATGTCTTGAAATCTTCCTGGGATTTGTTTTAAGGTGACAGACACAGAGACAACTGCCTTTGAAATAAAAGTTTATTACTCACAGTCCCCGAACGGAGATGACATGTCACCATGCAGGGCCACATGGAAAAGTACTAGGGTTAGTTAGGAGACAAAAGAAGTAAGGGAAAAATACAGGCATTGGATTTCAGTGAGGTTTTCATGAGAAAGAATGGGTAAGGAAAGTTAAGCATTTTAAGATTGGCAAATTTGAATAATTTCAGCAGCATCTGGGTTACAGTGGTGGTCTCCAGTTGTCCTGTGTCTATCCCTGAGGTGATTTAGGGCAAGGGGAACATTGGCTTGGTGTGTGAAAGTTTGATAAGTAGGTAGTTGGAAATACAGGGCTATAGATTGGTTGTTTTGTATATAAAACACATGCTGGCAAGCAAGTTGTTTACTATCTCTAAGAATTAGGGTTCCTTGGGAAAGGCAGTCTCTCCAAGATTAGCAACCCCTCTAGATGTCAAAACATCTATAAAATACAGAAAATAAAAAAAACATTAATACAGTTGATATGTTTTTATTTATTTATTTTTGTTTTGGTTTTAGTAGTGTTGGATTTTATATAACATTAATTTCATGAAATCAGTTTAGGATTTCCTTCTCTTATATTTTTCTTCATAAATATAGTGTGTGTGTGTGTGTGTGTGTGTGTGTGTGTGTGTGTGTGTGCGTGCGAGAGCACGTGTGTGTGAAAGAGAGAAAGAGAGAGAGATCTTAAATGAGGAAAATGTAAACAATTGGTGAATCTGGGTAAATGATATATAAAAATTCTTATAATTTCTCTCTCTCTCTCTCTCTCTCTCTCTCTCTCTCTCTCTGTGTGTGTGTGTGTGTGTGTGTGTGTGTGTGTGTGTGTGTGTTTGTGATTAAGGCTTCACTGGAGATCAGGCAGGGATAGGACGTGGACCATGCGAGGGAGCAGGGCTTCCACACCAGGCTAATATTGGTTATCAGAGCAGTGTTGGGGAGTTCAGGGCTGAACTCCATGGGCCATGGGTCTCATTGTGTACCTCAAAGCAGAGGCAGCCACTGAAGAGAAAAATGGTGGTTGGCTTTAATGTGGGATGCATAATGTTGGGGGTGGGGAATTTGTTGAAGAGAAGTGGGGTACTGTAGAGCTTTAAAAGGCCTAGATGAATAGGGACTGTAGTAGTAAAAGAGGCCTAATGAGGCCTAAGGCAGAGAGAAGAAGGGAAAAAAAGGACAAAGGAGCAAGAATGATGAGAGAAAATAACTGTCCAGCTAAACTCTCTTTCAAGATCAAAGTCAAAAGAAAGAGATTTGTGGACAACACTGTACTTACTACAAACATATCATCAATAAATAAATTCCACTAAAATACTGGATGCCTTTTTCTGTTTCTCAACCTGAACCCCAGCAAGTCCAATACTACCACTTTACATTTCTGTTCCATTGTCTTGTTTTCATAATTGGCTGTATATTTTTTGGTTTTCTATTTTTACATTTTATCACTCTCTGTTATGTGTTTGGACTATGAAATCACTATACCATACTGATCAGAAATATCCCTATTTCTTTATACCTTCGTTTCAACTTCCACATAATAACCCTGAATGTGCACTATAGTATTTTCCGGTCTATCCCATCCCATTCTATTTCATTAAAATCTACAAATTATGACCCCTTAAATTAATTTTACAATCCACTAATGGATTTTAACCTCTAGTATAAAAAGCATTGATGTAGACCTGTCCTGTGCTGGATTATTCCAGGATAATCTAGCTCAGTGCTTCTCAATCTACCTATGGTGAAGGGTTGGTGTGATTATTTTTCCCAATAGATGGCAGACCAATTTTTTGTCAAAGTCAGTTGATCATTCATTTAGAAATGGCAGCAAGGTCAAATTGCTATAAAAGTTCTTATATACTTAATCTCAATTTCTGTACTTACTGCACACTGATAGCAAACAGTTCTTGGACCAGAACTTATACATGGACTACACTTTGAGTAACACTGATCTAGCTAAAATGTGGATCTGAATGTTTCACTTAAAATTATCTAATGGATCTCCATTAGCTGCAAGAAAATTTTCAAATTCTGGATAACATGGCATATAGGGCTTTTGCCATCTGACCATCTTTCCAGTTTCATCTCCTACCTTTGTCTACCTAAAACTTTAGACCCAGAAACAATTAAGTGCTTGAAGTTTCTTAATCACTAAGAATCATTGGAAGGGGTGAAGAAACAAACTTTAAGCTGAGGGTCCTAGAGCAAATTCCAAAGCCAGACTGCAGAACTGGGCCACCAAGGAAGCCGATATTTCCTCTACATCAGAAAGTTTCTAGCTCCAAAACCATATAGTCAATACCATAATCAAAAATCTGCTGCAGTTAAGATTCCATCATTTCCAGTGTCACTGCAGAATCCCACCATACCTGCTAAGATTGACACCAAGAAAATTAACACTCTAAACCCTGCCTCTAAAAACCCATGAAGCTAATTACTTGACATTGGACATCTGCTAACATTGCCTCAGAAAAACTCTGCCTTCTAAATCTTATACAAATGCACCTGATTGGCTTAATCGTGTGTGTATACACACACACACACACACACACACACACACACACACATATACATACATATGTGTGTGTGTATATGCAGAACCCAGTTACAAGGGAGCCTATAGAATTTAGATTTTAATTTTTTGTCCCCTGCAGCACAGGACAGGACACTACATCAGTGATTTTCATACTGCAGGTCATAATCCATTAGTGGATTTGCAAAATTAATTTCAGGGGTCATGATTTGTATATTTTAATGAAGTGGAATGGGATGGGATAGGCTAGAAAATACTATAGTGCACATTCAAGGTTATTATTGTTTCATGGAAATTTTGTTTCAATTATATAAATGCAGAGAATGTAATATAGATGTGCATTGGGATACCATATAAAATGCATTTATTACTGTAGGTTACAATCCAAAAAGTTTTAAGCACATTATACTAACACAATGGTTCTCAAACTTCAGTCTGCATCTGAATACCCTGGAGGGCTTACTAAAGCACAGAAACCTCACCCTGAATTTTTTATTCAGATTTGGTATGAGGCCTGAGAATTTACATTTCTAACAAGTTTTCAGGTGATGTTGATGCTGTTAGTCCAAGGAATATATTCTTAGAATAACGGCTCTAGTAGAGTAGTTCTTAATGTTGGCTGCACGTTAGAATTATCTGTGGAGTTTTTTAATGGAAATATACTTGGCATACAACATTGTGTAAATGTGTACAACATGTTAATTTGTTATAGTTAAATATTGTACTATGACTGCCATTGTAGTGATAATTAGCACCTCTATCATGTCACATAATTATAATTTCTTTTTAGTAGTTGGAATAATTAAGTTCTAGTTTCTTAGTAAGATTGATGATTATAACCCAATATTGTTGTTTATAGTCACTATACCATGCATTAGCTCTCTAGGGCTTATTTACTACTGTTCCAAGTTTGTGCTCTTAAACATCTGTCTTACCTATGCCGCCAACACCCCATCCCCTGGTAACCACAATTTTACTCTTTGTTTCTACAAGTTTTCTGGCCTGTAAAGCTTTTAAAAGTCCTGGTGTCCAGTTTACACTCCAGATCAACTATATGAGACTCCTTAGGGTGAGACTGGGTCATCAGTTTTTTAAAGTTTCTCACATGATTCCAATGTGAGTGAATGACTGAGTTCTAAGAATGAGAATCACTACTCTAAAAGGATGTTGAAGTAAATGTTGAGCATCTATCTATGATTTTTAATCATTCTTGGCTAAAACGATTGTTTAGGTATCACCTTCAGGAGCTGCTTTAGAATTTCTTGGTCTCTAGATTATGCTCCTTTCACCGACAAATAGCATCAAACACTGCAGCAAATGTGGAATTTGAAATTTGAAAAACTAGCCTGTGAGTACTAACTCTGTTTCTTACCAGCTATGTAACCTTCGGCAAGGCCATAATCCTTTGCTTCCTCACAAAAGCCATTTCTACATCACAAAATAAATAGGATGGTATAATATAGGCAAAAATAACTTTATAAATGATGAAGCTGGTGTTATTAAAGCCCAGGGTACAAGCAGAGTGCAGAGTGTCAAGAGATAAAGAAAGATATTTTGACTGGGGTTAGATATTTAAGAGTCTTCTATGTTAGAATATTATCCTGGAGTTTGGAAAGTATGCTGTGCAGTGGAAATTTTTAAAAAAAGAATTGATGTGAATAATTTGTGCTAATTTTCAAACAATAACTCTGAAGACCAAGTTTCTCTAATGGAAAATAAAAAGGAAGCCCAGAAAGCAGTTATGAGGCTGTCATAGAAGAGTAGGTGAGAGAGGTCAGAAGCATCGTGGCATGAGTGATCTCCCTTGATGTCTCCCCTTGCAACTATAAAGAGCTGAACACCTACATCTCAACAAATAACACTTAATCTGCACACAAGCATGTCTGAAAGATCTGCACATCAGAGCATCGAAGGTAGGTTATTTAGGCACACAAGACAGGGAAGCAAAGAGAAAGAAACAGAGACAGGCACTGTGGAAAGGAGCCCGGAACTCCTGGCAGGGTGGGGGGAGAGGAAAACAAGAAGACAATTTCTTGGCCGTTTGAACCCCCAAAGAGTCCTGCCTGAGTGATAAGAGTATCCCACACAGTGGAGCCCAGGGAGAAGGGCAGAAAGCAGGGCAGAGCCATTTGTAGAGGGGTGACAGCTGTGTCTTAGCAACCATCTTTGTCAGGCAGAAAGCTGAGTCATGAAGTCTGGCCGCCATCCTACACCATTTCAGAGTGCATTCTTCCCACCCACCTCTACCTCCCAGCATGAGCACTGACCTATAGGAGATATCTCATAACCAGAACTGAAACATACACAGCAGCTCGTCCCAGAGATAGGGGAGGAGATGTAGATAGAAAGCAGCTGAAGTCTAAGCCAGCATCGCTGGAAGAAAAACAATCACACACAAAGCTGGTCTCTCCCAATTCACCTCACCCTCATCCAATCAGGTTGATTCACAAGGAAGAAGAGAGCATTGCACCTGACAGTTGGAACAGTACCAGGGCTTTAAGGCCTTTTTAAAGGCTCAGATTCACATCACCTTTCACATTTTCTCACAGGGGTGGAACCCTGGGACAAAGGCAATCTGGTCACAGAAGAGATACACACCTTTTCAGAGAATAAAAGGCATTCTTAACCTCAACACACCTGTTCAGCAGACTTAGGGAGTGCAGAAGGCATGGGAGTCACCTACTAAAAATAAAATAACCCTCTTCTTATCAACCTGCTAAAGAGAGATCGCTTTATAACAATTCTTTTTTTACACAAGCAGACTACATTCACATTAATGACAAGGCAGAGAAATAGCCCATCAAACACCATGAACAACCAAGATAACAAGGCAGTTCAGAAAGAAAGTGGAAAATGTATCAAAAAATAAGCTTTAAAATATATAAATACATGATTTAAATAATAGAGAATTCAAGATTGTACTTCTAAAAAAAACAATAACATGTAAGAAAATTTCAATTGACAATTCAAAGAAATTAGAAATGAAATCAACAAACAACAGGAATATGTTACCAAGGAGATGGAAACTCAAAAAAGGACCAAATAGAACTTCTGGAGATGAACTCAATAAAAAAGATGAAGAATGAAATGGCAAACTTAGCAAGTTGAGCTGACCAGATGAAGGAAAGAATTAGTGATAGTGAAGACAGAAATCTGGAAATGACTCAGGCAGAAGAAGGGACTTGAGAGTAAAAACTAAATAAATAAAATAAATCTACAAGAACTATCTGACACCATAAGAAAAAGCAACGTAATAATAATAGGTATATCAGAAGAAAAAGAGAGAGAGAAGGGAATAGAAAGCATATTCAAACAAAAAGTCGGCAAGGATTTCCCAAACCGACAGAAATAACTGGATCTTTGAATCCAAGAATGAAAGAGAACACCCAAATATCTCAAGCCAAAAAGGCCTTCTCCAAGACACATTGTATTAAAATTATCAAAAATCAATGACAAAGAAAGAATTCTCAGGGCAGTCAAGGAGAAAAAGATGGTAACTTATAAAGGAAAACCCATTAGATTATCCTCAGACTTCTCAGCACAAACCTTACAAGCCAGAAAGGAATGGAATCAAATATTTAAACTATTAAGTGAAAGAAACTACCTGCCAAGAATAATGTATCTAGCTAAGCTCTTCTTTAGATATGAAGGAGAAATTACGACTTTTCAAGACATACAAACATTGAGAGAATACTCTACTACGAGGCCTATGCTACAGAAAATACTGAAAAAGGTCAGCTCATCTAAAACAAAATATAAAAAAAAATGCATAATTAGGAGTAAAGTGACTATCAGGTAAATAGCAGCAGAGGAGTGCAACCCCGACTAAGAACAAGACATTATAACCTTAAATAATAAGAAGAGAATTCTTATAACAAGATAGTAATGAATGTTCAGTTACATTGGAACAAATTGAGATAGCAATGGCTGAAAAGGGAAATATTCAAACATCCAAATTTGCAAAGGGGAATGGAGATAAGGCACACATCGAATTAAATGGACGGCA
>NW_011889168.1:2023243-2100474 GCF_000151845.1 Pteropus vampyrus | reverse complement strand
TGGAAAAACAGCAGAATACACTTCCATTAATGCCCAGGTGGAGAAATAGTCCATTAAACACCATGACCAAACAAGGTGACAAGGCATCTCAAAAAGAAAGAGAAAAATCTCCAGAAAATAAAATTACGGACATAGAAATATGCAACTTAAATGACAAAGAATTCAAGATGGTACTTCTGAAAAAAACTCAGTGAGTTCGAAACAAGTCATATCAACAAATTCAGGAACTGAAAAAACAACTAATGAGCAGAGCAAGGAGATTGAAACCCTCAAAAAAGAACAGAATCGATCTTATGGAGATAAAAACACACTGCAAGAGTTGTAAAATGAAATAGCAAGCTCGGGAAATAGAGTCGACCAAATGGAGGAAAGGAAAGTGATATCAAAGACAGAAATTTAGAAATAAATCGGAAGGAAGAGGAAAGAAACCAAAGAACGAAAAATAATGATTGAAAAATTCAAGAGCTACCTGATACTTTCAGGAGAGGAAACATAAGAATAATGGGCATTATCGAAGTGAAGAAAAGGAACAGGGACAAGAAAGCATTTTCAGACAAATAGTTGACGAGAATTTCCCAAAGCTAAGGAATGAACTGGAGCTTGGAATTCAAAAAGTAAACAGAACACTTAATGATCTCAACCCAAAAAGGCCTTCACCAAGACACATTGTATTAAAATTATCAAAAATCAATGACAAAAACAGAAATCTCAGGGCAGCAAGGGAGAAAAAGACGGTAACTTATAAAGGTAAACTCATTAGATTACCCTTGGACTTCTCAGCGCAAACCTTACAAGTCAGGAAAGAATGGAATCAAATATTTAAACTATAAAGGGAAAGGAACTACCAGCCTAGACTACTGTATCCAGTTAAGCTTTCCTTTAGATATGAAGGAGAAATTAAGACTTTTCCAGACATTAAAAAATTGAGGAAATTCTCCACTATGAGGCCTGTACTACAGGAAATATTGAAAGGGGTCAGTTTACCTAAAACAAAATGACAAAAATATACATAATTAGGAGTGACTATCAGGCAAAAAGAAGCTAAGGAGTGCAACTCTTACTAAGAAGAGGACATTATAAGCTTAAATAATAAGAGAATTGTTATAACAAGATAGTATTGAACGTTGAGCATACCTAGGAACAAAATGAGATAACGATGACTGAAAAGAGAGGCATTCAAAGATCCAAATTTGATAAGAGGAACGAAAACAAGACACATGCAGAAGGAAATTGATGATTATATATATATATATATAAAACTAGCCTTTACGTATTCATAATAGTAACCACACACCAAAGATTCAGAACTGAAGTAGATAACATAAAACAAGAAGGACCAGAAGGAAAACCCACAAAAACCAACTAAAATAAAGAAAACAGATGCAAAAAGACAAGGATGCAATGGAAACACCGAGCTCTCAAAAGGAAAAAATAAAATGGCCATAAAAAACACATATTTTAATAATTACCCTAAATGTAAATGGATTGAACTCACCAATAATAAGGTACAGAGTTGCAGATTATATCATAAAACAAAGCCCAACCATATGCTGCCTCCAGGAGACACATCTCAGATCCAAAGACAAATATAAACTCAAAGTGAAAGGGTGGAAAATGATATTTCAAGCAAATGGCATTCTGAGAAAAGCAGGAGTAGCAGTACTAATATCGGACAAAATAGACTTCAAAATAAAAAAGATTAAGATACTGAGGGACACTTCATAATGATAAAGGGAATCATGCACCAAGAAGACATAACACTTAGTAATATCTATGCTCCCAATCAGGGAACCCCAAAATATGTAAAGCAATTACTAACAGAACTAAAGGGACAAACAGACCAAAACACTATCATAGTAGGGGACCTAAATACCGCACTGTCGGATATGGACAGATTGTCCAAACAGAAAATCGATAAGCAAAGAACATCCTTAAATGACACCTTAGACCAACTGGACATAATTGACATTTACAGAGCCTTCCATCCAAAAATAGCTGCTCATACATTCTTCTCTAGTGCACATGGAACATTCTCAAGAATCAATCACATACTGGGACACAGAGATGGCCTCAACAAAGATAAGAGGGTTGAAATCATAGCAACCACATTCTCTGATTATAATGCTTTGAAACTAGAGATCAACTGCAGAAAGAAATCAAGAAGAACCACAAATACATGGAGATTAAGCAATATGCTACTGAGGAATAAGTGGGTCAGAGAAGAAATAAAAAAAGAGATCAAGAGATACATAGAAAAGAATTATAATGGTAGTACAATATATCAAAAGTTTTGGGACATGGCAAAAGCAGTCATAAGAGGAAAGTTCATATCATTACAGGCTTAACTTCAAAAACAAGAATGAGCCTAAATAAACAATCTAGCACTTCATCTTAAAAAAACTAGAAAAGGAAGAATGAATGAAGCCTAAAGTCAGCAGAAGGAAATAAATAATCAAAATTAGAGAATAAATAAGGGAAATTGAAAACAAAAACAACAAAACAACAAAAACGAAAGAAAAAAGTGCAACAAAGAGCTGGTTCTCTGAGAAGGTTAATAAAATTGACAAACCCCTGGCTAGACTCACTAAAGAAAAAAGAGAAAGGACACAAATAAACAAGATCAATGATGAAAGAGAAATTACAACTGACATCACTGAAATACAAAGGATCATACAAGAATACTATAAAAAAATATATAACACCTAATTTAATAACCTAGAAAAAAATGGACCAATACTTAGAAAAATACAACTTTCCTTGACTGAATCGAGAACTGGAAAATCTAAATAGACCAATCAACAGTATGGAAATTGAAACATTCATCAAAAAACTACCAAAAAGTAAATGTCTAGGACCAGACGGCCTCTCCAGTGAATTCTACCAAACATTCAAAGAAAATTTAATACCTATTCTCTTCAAACTATTCCAAAAAATTGAAGAGGAGGCAATACTTCCCAATACATTTTGTGAGGCCAATATTACTCTGATATCAAAACATGGTAAAGATAACACACACAAAAAGAAAACTACAGACCAATATCTCTCATGAACACAGATACAAAACTCCTAAATAAGATACTAGCTAACCTAATACAGCAACATATTAAAAAGATTATAAATCATGATCAAGTGGGCTTCATCCCAGAGGCACAGGCATGGTTCAACATAGACAAATCGATTAATGTGATATACCACATAAACAAATTAAAAAATAAGAATCATATGATCATATCAATAGATGCAGAAAAAGCCTTCGACAAGACACAACATCCTTTTATGATCAAAACACTTAACAAAATTGGTATAGAAGGAAAGTACCTTAACATAATAAAGACCATATATGGCAACCCCCAGCTAATGTTATCCCTAATGGTGAAAAACTAAAAACCTTCTCCCCAAGATCAGGAAGTAGATAAGGCTGTCCGCTATCACTACTATTCATCAATATAAGATTGGAAGACCTTGCTAGAGCAATCAGCCAAGAGAAACATATAAAAGGCATCCAAATAGGAAAATAGAAATCAAACTGTCACTATTTGCAGATGACATGATTCTCTACATAGAAAACCCTAAAGACTTCACTAAAAAAATTAGAATTAATAAACAAATATAGTAAAGTTTCAAGACATGAAATCAATGTACAAAAATCCATAATGTTCCTATATGCTAACAATGAATTTTCAGAAAAAAGAAACTAAAAAAAAAATTCCTTTTGCAATTGCAACAAAAGGAATAAAATACCTAAAAATTAATGAAGCATGCAAAGGACTTATACACTGAAAACTATAAGACGTTATTAAAGGAAATTGAAGAAGACACAAAGAAATAGAAGGACATTCCATGTTCTTTGATTGGAGGAACCAACAGTTAAAATGACCTTATTACCTAAAGCATTATACAGATTTAATGCAATCCCTAACAAATCCCAGAGGCATTACAAAAAAAAATGCAACAAAAAAATCATCAGATTTGTATGGAAGCACAAAAGACCCCAAACAACCAAAGCAATCATGAAGAAAACGAATAAGGCCTGAGGTAGCACTCTGCCAGACAACACTGTATACTACAAAGTGTCAATAATTAAAATAGCATGGTATTGGCAGAAAAACAGACACACAGACCAAGGAACAGAATAGAGAGTTCAGAATTAAACCCCTGTATATATGGGCAATAAATTTTCGAAGAAGGAGCCAAAAACATACAATGGAAAAAAGAAAGCCTCTTCAGTAAGTGATTTTGGGAAAATTGGAAAGCCAAATGCAAAAGAATGAAACTAGACTGCTATCTATCACCATATACCACAATTAACTCAAAATGAATCAAAGACCTGACAAAATGAATATAAGACCTGAAATGATAAACTGCATGAAGAAAACATAGGTACTAAACTCATGGACCTTTGATTTAGAGAAGATTTTATGAGTTTAATCTCAAATGCAAGGGAAGTAAAATAAAAAAGAAATGAACAAGAGTATGTCAATTTAAAAAGCTTCTGCATAGCAAAAGGAACCATTAACAAGGCAAAGAGGCAAGAACTCATAGAACTCATAGAACTCAACAAGTTAAAAAATCCAATTAAAAAATGGGCAGAGGATCTAAATAGACACTTCTCCCAAGAAGACATACAAATAACCAACAGACATATAGAAAGATGCTCAACTTCACTAGCTATTAGGAAATGCAAATCAAAATCACAATCAGATACTATCTCACACCTGTTAAAATGCCTACACTAAACAGAACGAGTCATAACAAGTGTTGGAGAGGTTGTGGGAAAAAAGGAACCCTCATACACTGCTATTAGAAATGTAAATTGGTACAGCCACTATAGGAAACAGCATGGAGGTTCCTCAAAAAATTAAGAATAGAATTACCATATGACCCAGCAATCTCTCTTCTGGGTATTTATCCCCAAAACACTTGATAACATTTATTCAAAAAGGTATATACACCCTAATGTTCATAGCAGCATTGTTCACAGTGGCCAAGACAGGGAAACAATTGAAGTGTCCCACAATAGATGATTGGATAAAGAAGATGTGGTGCAAATATACACTGGAATATTACTCAGCCATAAGAAGAGATGAAATAATGCCATTTGTGACAATGTGGATGGATCTTGAGATTATCATGCTAAGCAAAATAAGTCGGATGGTAAAACTCAAGAACCATATGATTTCATTTATATGTGGGATATAAAACTTAAAGTAACAAACATGACAAACAATCAGAGACTCGTGGACATGGATTGTGGATTAGTGGTTACCAGAGGGAAGGTAGAAGGGCGAAGATAGGGGTAAGGAGTGTCAAATATTTGGTGGTAGAAGGAAATTTAACTTTGGGTGGTGAACACACAAGGCAATATATATATTGCATTGTGTATGTATTATTGAATTGTACACTGAAAACCTATTTGATTTCATTAACCATTGTTGCCCCAATTATTTAAATGGAAAAAAGAGTAGGTGAGAGAGGATAAAGGTATGAGCCAAGGCAGTAGAACAGGGGACTGAGGTGGGGGGTGGCTGCTGCTTCAAGACATCTCTTGGCAGATAAACAAGACTCAGATGAAGCAATTAATAAAGAAGAAAATTCACTTGAATTGAGACTTCTGGTCAAGATGGCAAAGTAAATGCTATGCTTGCCTCCACTCACAATCGCATCAAAATTACAATTAAACTACAGAAAAGCCATAATTGGGAGTTGTCTGAAGTGTATCTGAACAGAAGTCCAGCAACTGGAGACACACAAAAGAGGCCACCTGAAGACTGGTAGAAGGGACAGAAAAGCAGAATGGGCTGATCCCACATTCACTTGTGGCAGTTGACTACTGGGAGGGATATCTTGGCTTCAGATGTCCCCCTGAAGAAGCAATAGGTTTTAGCCCCACACCTTCCGAGCCCAGGGTTCCAGTGCTGGGAAGTGAAGATCCAACAACATTTGGATGTGAAAACCATTAAAGATTGTGGCTGAGTGAAATGAAGGGCCACTAGAACATAGACATTCCTCTTAAGGGGCCCACACATGGACTTACTATTTGACTTGCTTACTCTGAGGTCCAGCACTGGGTCAACAACTCAGGAGGAACCAGGGACATATGGGGAGGAACTGAGCTTTCTGGTTTGGGGGCAAGGGCTGGGGAGGCAGCTTTCTCCCAAACAGAAGTGCTGGAAGAGGGCATTTTTCCTTTGTTGAGACACAGGCAGCCACCATATCTGAGTCACCGTCAATTTGGCTAACCCTGGTCGTTCTACCCTGGTGTTTCCCTGAGACCATGTCCACCCAACTTGCAGGCCCACACAAACCACTTCCAGTGGCTCTTCCATACAAACGGCCTAACTTGGCTCATGCTGCAGATTTTCCTAAAATCTCACACAGGTTCATAAAACCTGAACAAGCAACATCTGGCCTGCTGGCCTGTACCTCTTGTTGAGCAGCCCCAAGACCAGCACTAGTGGCAGCTGGCCTCGGTTTGCATCTTGGACTCTGAAGGCACATCAAAGCTCAGCATGGGTGGTGGCCATCTGAGGATTGCTTGGTGGCTCATGCCAGATGGCCCCAGGCAGGGCACAGGCTGCAGCTGAACTTGGCCTGAAGCAGTTCCCCTTCCAGGAGACCATGGCCTGCACGCCCAATGGCCAGCTTTGGTCTGAGCCGGGGTACCGCCAGGGGTCACATCCGAGGACGACACACCCAAAGAGTATACAGAGAAGTCACGAGAGCCCTGCTAAAGCAAATCTGCTCTATAGGGTCAGGCTCTGCACAACAACTCCTCCACTGGTCACACCAGTCCTTACAACCAATCAGCTTGAAAAGTCAATCCCTCCCATTGATGTGCAAACAGCAATCAAGGCTCAACTACATCAGGAGGGCACACAGAACTCACACAAGGGACACACCTGGAGCACCCAGCTACGGGGCCAGGGAACTATGCCACCGGGCCCCACAGGACACCTACTACATAAAGCCACTCTACTAAGACTGGGAGCCATAGCAGCCCTACCTAACACATAGAAACAAATACAAGGAGGCAGCCAAAGTACAGAGACAAAGGAATATGTCCCAAATGGAAGAAGAAAACAACACTGTAGAAAAAGAACTCAACAAAATTGAGTCAAGCAATCTACTAGATACAAAGTTCAAAATGCTGGTCATAAGGATACTCAATGAAGTTAGGGGAAGAGTGGATGACCTCAGCGAGAACTTTAACAAAGAGATAGAAAACGTAAAAATGGAGAAAGAAAATATAAAAAAGAATGAGTCTGGAATGAAAAACACAATAACTGAAATGAAGAATATCTTAGGGAGTAATTAACAGTAGATTAGATGAAGCAGAGAATCAGATCAGTGATTTAGAAGATAAAGTAACAGAAAACACCCAATAGAACAGCATGAGAAAAAAAATCCAAAAAAATGAGGTCAGCCTCTGGGACAACATCAAGCTTGCCAGCATTCACATCATAGGGGTACCAGAAGGAGAAGAGATAGAGTAAGGAATTGAAAATCTAGTTCAAGAAACAATGACTGAAAACTTCTTTAACCTGCTGAAGGAAATAGACATACAAGTCCAGGAAGCACAGAGAGTCCCAAACAAGATAAACCCAGAGGCCCACACCAAGACACATCGCAATTAAAATGCCAAAGGTTAAAGACAAAGAGAGAATCTTAAAAGCAGCAAGAGAAAAGCAATTAGTTACCTACAACAGAGCTCCCATAAGACTGTCAGTTGCTTTCTCCACAGAAACTATACAGGTCAGAAGGCTTGGCATGAAATATTAAAAGTGATGAAAAGGAAGGACCTACAACTAGGATTACTCTACCCAGCAAAGCTATTATTTAAGAGTAAAGGACAGGTAAAGAGATTCTCAGACAAGAAGCTAAAAGATTTCATCAGCACCAAGCCAATATTATCAGAAAAGTTGAAAGACTTCCTTAATAAGAAGAAAAAGAAAGAAAAATAGATAAAAATTATAAATAATAAAATGGCAATAACTATATATCTAGCAACAATTGCTTTAAATGTAAATGGATTATATGCCCCAATCAAAAGATAGGGTGGGTGAATAGATAAGAAAGTAAGACCCTTAAATATGATGCCTACAAGAGACTCAGATCTAAAGACATACACAGACTGAAAGTAATGAGTGAAAAAAGATATTTCATGTAAACGGAAACAAACAAACAAAAAAGCCTGTGTAG
This sequence comes from Pteropus vampyrus, assembly GCF_000151845.1. NCBI lineage: Eukaryota > Metazoa > Chordata > Mammalia > Chiroptera > Pteropodidae > Pteropus > Pteropus vampyrus. Next base: position 2,092,275 of record NW_011889168.1, on the reverse strand, counting down.
CAATACTTATACCAGGCAAAATAGACTTTAAAATAAAGGCTATAACAAGAGACAAAGAAGGATCCAGTTATCTTACTTCTCGGTATTTATCTGAAGAAATCCAAGACACTACTTAAACGGACATGAGAATCCATATGTTCATTGCAGCATTATTTACAATAGCCAAGATATGAAGGCAACTTGAGTGTCCATCAATGGATGCATGGATGTAGAATAAGTAGTACATATATACAATGAAATATTGCTCAGCCCTAAAAAAGAATAAAATCTTGCCATCTGCAACAACATGGATGTACCTAGAGGGTACTATGCTAAGTGAAATAAGTCAGACAAAGAAAGATAAATATCATTTAATTTCAGTTATATGTGAAATCTAAAGAAAATAAACTAACAAACAAAACAGAAACAAACTTTTAGATACAGAGAACTTTTTTAGGGTTTCCAGATGGCAAGGGGTTTGGAGGTTGAGTGAAAAAGGGAAAGAGATTAAGAAGTACAAATTGGTAGTTACAAAATAGACATGGGGATATAAAGCATGGCATAAGGAATATAGTCAGTAATATTGTAATAACTATGTATGGTGTCAGACGGGTACTATATTTATCAGGGTGATCACTATGTAAGTTATATAAATGTCTAATCACCATGTTCTACACCTGAAACTAATATAATATCGTATGCCAACTGTAATTAAAAAAATAAAAAAAATATTGAACTCAAAAAATTCACTTGGCTTATGTTTACATGTGATACAAAAATATTCATACTTTATAAATAAAATTTTATTCATGAACTACATATGTATTTATATATTTATCTCATTATTGGTTTATATATATTTATCTCATTATTAAATAAAGTGCTTAATATTTTGAGAGTATTTTAGATTTATTACAGATTAACTTAAGGGAAATAATCTATCCTTCCATCTGGTCCGTATTGGATTATTTGCCCAATGCAATTTCACTTCTTTCACAAAAATAAAATGATGCTGCTCTTTACTTATGATAAAGACAGACTGTTAACTCTATGTTAGCAAAACATTACACACAGAAAAGGAGCCAAATGTGGCATTTTGGTCAAAAGTCTCACTACTGTGAGGCACACACACTGATCACAAAATAAGGCTAACAAACCTCTTCTAGAACCAGAGCTTGGAGAATACTGTATACTGTACCCTTCATGGAGAGTCATCATATGTATTAGCATGTTCAAGACTCCAAGAAGTTGTGCAACAAAGAAACATGTTTGGTTTTGCTTAATGTAACATTTCCCATCCTTATAAGAGTATGAGAAACTTCATTATTATTTTTATTAATAACATCTATTTACATTCTGTAAAAAGTGTAAGTCATAGTTCACTTTGAGGAAAGCAAGTTTAGAAAAATGGTCTCCAAACTTTTACATAATACACCTACAAGGACTATTGTACTTATATGTCACTTATATTTTATAAACATTATATGACTAGAGTACTTAAGTGCTACATATGTTGCATAAAATACATCAAATCATTAAAATGATATGATATAAAATAATAACATTAATTTTTTTATTTATTCATGGTAAAAAATAATTCTATATTGTTATTAAACAAAGTAAGTATAGAAGCAAGAAAAATAACCAGGGATAAAAAATGACATTATATAATATAAAAGGTTCAAGTCACTAAGAAAACGAGAATTCTAAACCTGCATGCACAAAACAACAGAGCTTCAAAATACATGAAGCAAAATCTGATAGAACTGAAAGGAGAAAAGGATACATTTACAATTACAAACAGAAAATTTTCGGCACTTCTCTCTTAATACTTGATAGAATAAGCATGCAGAAATTCAGCAAGTATATAAAAGAACTGAACAAAATTATCAATCATTTGGATCAAATTGACATTTACTTATAGAAAATATCACTTAGCAACAAAATGCTAAATTTTTTCAAGTACATATAGAGTGTTCACTAATATAGGCTATATCTTGGGTAATAAAACAAACCTTAATAAATGTAATATAATTGAAATGATACAAAATATGTTCTCTTACAACAATAAAACATAACTAGAAATTAATTAATTATAGAAAAACATCTTTAAAATCCTCAAACTCTTAAAAATTAAACAATACACTTCTACATAAACCTTGGGTCAAAAAAGAAGTCCTAAGAGAAGTGACAAAAACATTTAGAAGCAAACAAAAAATGATAATACAACATAACGAAATTTGTCAGAGGCACCTAAAATAGTCAATACACCAATTAAACGATAACTATTGCCAGATTTGATTAAAAAGAAAGAAACTTACCTATATGCTCTCCATAATAATGTATAGCTAAGGAGAAATGTATAGCATTAAATACTTGTATTAGTAAATAAGAGTGGTCTCAAATCAATAATCTAAGTTTCAACAATAAGAAACTGGAAAGAGCAAAAACAAGTTCGATAGCTCTTATTCACATTTTGCCTTTAGATAGCCAGTGAACTTCTGTGTGGTAAAAAATATTTTCAAGGTCACTCATTTCATTTCAATATGTAGTTTCAATATGTATTTTCTACTTCATAAGAAAATATAACCTACCAGTCAAATACACATAACCAGACTCACTTCAATTCAAACTTCAGTTGAACCAACAAATGGTGAGGGGGCCTCTGCTAACCTGTCTGCACTGTGGGATACCACTTTTCTCTCAGTAAATCATGGACGTTGGGCATGACATACAATAGCCTTCTATGCAGATGGACTGAGTTAGGCCATCAGTGCCAGTATGAATACTAACTGCTAATAAAAATTTCTTTATTTTTTTAAAAAAGGAAAAATCCTAATATTTTCTTCTCATACCCTAGCGGATCATCTCATGTACTCCAAACTCAGAAACTTCCAGGCTACAGAATAAAGTGGCAAAAGGATCTAGTGATGAAGCCGTTTCATCTCTGAGATACTCCCATGGAATTCACCCACAATTGACAGAATATACTGAGCCTAAACTGAAACTATGTAAAAGGTAGTTATTTTCGAGGCTGAACTAATCCTTCAGAGAACATACTGTATTTTGTTAAATTGTCGACCAGAGGTTTCTATGTCTCCTTGTATGTGCTATTGTGACTATCTTCTAAATACCACATTCCACTGTCAGCTTGATATTTTAAACCAGCTGGCCTCACTCCACTACCATCCATTATGTTGCATTGTTTTACAAGAAATGTGATTTCTCTGGTAGAAGGCATATTGATCCCAAGAAAACTATATTTCACTTTTGCCATGTGGATTTTTAAAATATGTTTATCCTAGACACAGAAGATGTAACCTTGAAAGAACTGAACTTATCCAGACATTTAATAGATTTATACGTGTGGCTCCATTCTCTCAATATGACTTAATCTTAAATGTTTTTTAATGAAGTTTAAAATCCCATCACTGTTGGCTCGGATACCTGCAGGGGAATTGGCTCTTGATGCTTTCATGTTCAGGATCATCTTCTGTTGCTAAGAAACTTGCATATGCTTAGGTTTTACTTAAGATCATTGATAGAAAATATACGCAGAATCTAATCTTTAAATGGCTATTTTTATACAAAGAATCTTGGTCAGGTAGACTTTCAAAGAAAAAGTATTTTCCTTTTCTTTTGAAAATAGTAGGAGCTCAAGCTTGAAATTTAAGCATCATCTATCACTATCATGGTCAATTTGATTCAGTATTCAGGGTGACAATGACCCTGTTAGTGCTTGAATTTTCCTTCTTAATCTCAAATATTTGCTCTAATACAGAATGAATAAGTGCAAATACTTAACTATTGCACACATTTACACATACTGAGTATATTAGTTATCTATTTTTGCATAATAAATTACCACATAAGTTTGTAGCTTAAAAAACACACATTTATTATCTCATACTTCATGTAAAATAGGAATCTTAGCACAGCTTAGCTAGGTCCTCTGTTTCATGGTGTCATATGAAGCTGCACTCAAGGTGTCAGCCAGGACTAGGATCTTATCTGAAGGCTCAACTAGGGAACAATCTACTTCTAAACTCACTATATGATTGTGGTCAAGATTCAGCTCCTTTCAGATTATTGGACTAAGGAGCTCAGTTCTTCATTGGTTGTTAGCCAAAGGTTGCCCTCAGTTCAGTGCCACATGGGTCTCCTAAACAAAGCACCTTGCTTCATCAAAGCAAACAAAGAAGAGAATCTGGATAGCAAGATGGAGCTTACAATCTTTTATAACCTAATCATGGTAGTGACATCTCCTCGTAGTTGATAGTTCATTGAAGCAAGTTATTCAAGGGAAGGAGATTATACAAGGCTGTAGATATGAAGAAACAGGAATACATGGGGATTATCTTAGAAGTCAGTTACCACACTGAAACACAAGATCTCTCCACCCTTTTATTATGGCCACTTTCAACCTTCTCATTTCTTAATAACACAGGACATGTACACAATAAAAAAAAAATCTTTTTTGCTTACAAGGAATAATGTGCTAGTGAATTCAGCCAGATTCAGGTCAAAAGAAAATTGGCAGATAGAGCTTTAGACCAAGAGTTTCTATTTTTCAACTTCTAATAGCAATACATGTTTCTCTTTCTCGATTTATAATTTTTACCACTAACACAGTCTAAATATACTTTTTAATAAATTAAAAATAGACTACACCATATTTCAAACAATTGGTGCCACGTGATAGATACAATTCAGGAAAATGCCTCTAGCCTCCATTAACAAACTTAAAGACTAAGTATATTAAAATCACTGGCTTGGTTTAGGTTTCTCCAATAAGGAGACTTTAGAGAAGGATTTAAATGTAAGTGTTTTTTTTTTTTTTTTGTGGAGAAGCAATGTCGGGAAATATTAGTAGGGTAGTGGGAAAATGAGAATGGAAGTGAATGAAGCCAATAAAGTGTACGTTTTTAAGCTAGTTACCATTGTGGCAAGTGGAGATCAGTGGGAAACTACGGGAGACTATAAAGAACATACTTCAAAGCTATCCCGACTAAGGGTGAGAAAGTTGGGGTATGTTTTCACTAGCTTCTTATTGTCATTGGTTAAAGACAGCTTCTGGAAGCAATAATTCTCTGGCACTTTATGTTTACTTTGTGCGAAGGCTGAGCATACTCCCTTGGCAAAGGGGTTAAAAAGCCTTCTGACAGGGTCACAGGCGTTCACAGTACCCAGCCTTTAGCATGTAGAGGTAAGTGTGGAAGAAATGTGAGTGGGGCACTAATAGCATCTGCTGTGGTCACTACAACTGAAGAGCTTCTGAGAGACCACTGAGCCCTTTCCCTGCTTTCATCAAGGGTTTCCTAAAGACACTCCTAAGGAGACAAGCAGTTTTTATTTCATGTCAAGTTATAGCACCCATTCCTGATCATGGCAGGCAAGTGGTGAGACAAAACTAGGATGTGAAATGTACAGGAAGCTCTGGAACTCTCCCAAAAGAGTCTTTGCTCTCAAAAAAAGAGAAATGGTTCTAAGTAGCAACAACTCTAGTACCTTATTGATCATTGGATTGGGCAGGCCCCTGGAAGATCATTGATTATTTAACATGCTACAAAGTACTCTTGGAAGCAGTGATAGACCACAGAATCTTTAAGGTACCCTGGGAGGTTGAGACAGATCATGTCAGCCCCTAAGTAATCTGGGAGGTAGTGCTGGGTCATATCAGCCCCAAAGTACCCCAGGGGCTTGAGATGGCCCACACAAGATCCAAGATAACAGAATCTTCAATTTTCTAATTCCAAGACACCTTTCACAGAAAGAACACAATAGAAAATATAATCAGCAATAGGCATACTCTGACAGTCATTCATTCTTCCAGCCATCTGAATAGTAAATGACCTCAAATTATAACTGAACTAAGATTTCTAAACAAAACTGAGTGTTTTCCAAATTGAAATTGAATCAACATTTGAAGTTGTGGGTAAAATAATAATTAATGGGGTGACCACACTATAAGGTATAAAAATGTTGAAACAAGTCTTATCACTGGTTCCCATAGAGGTTGCAGCTCCTAAGTTTCTACTCTGAACACCAGCCAAGTTTCTTCATAACATTACTGACAGGCAGGAATGACACCCCACACTGTTAAGTGTTAAGCTAAAGAATTTACAAGATTTCAAGCCACCTGTAGAAAAGTTCCTCAGTGAGTTAAAAGTACTGTCAACCATGTTCGCCTGGAAGAGTCAAGGCCAGGACTACATTGTGTGAGGCTATGGAAATAGACAGTAGTAGTGGTGTCCTTAAAAACAATTCTAATTTGTGATGTCAGAAACATGGCAGAGTGAGAGACATCCCCAGATCTCTCCCCTTGAAACAACAATAAACTGAACATCTAAAACTCAACAAAAAACATGCAAACTGCACACCAGCACATCTGAGCATGGGAACTGCGCATAAGAGCTATCACAGGTCAGAACCCCGGGTGTCAAGTGGTGGACTGGGAAAAACATAGAAGCTGCAGGAGGAGGGGGAGGGGAGAAGGTGTGGCAAATTCTGTGAAAATCAGTCAGCAGCAGAGACAAGTCATCAGGGCAGAAAATAGAGAAGAGGGGATGGCAGAGAAGCAAGGATGGCAGAGAAACAACAGTTGATTTTTACCAGCTGCGGTTGCAAATCCGAGGCTGGGCAGCAGCCCCCATCCACCAGACCCAGAGAGTCCCTTCCCCCGCATACTGCAAGATCGAGCCCACGGGAACCTAGGGGAATCTGAGCAAATGCTACCAAAACAGTTGCTAACACTGACAGGGATTGAGACTGAGTGTGATTAAACACCTATAAGAAAAAAAATAGATTATTTAGCCTTTATATAAAGCAGGGAATCCAAGAGGCTTAGATGCCACCTACTGGAAACCAAAAGAAAAGCGCCTTCTTTGCAGCAAGGTAAAGAGAGACCTTAATATAGCAAATCTTCTTTCTGGAAAAAAAAGCAGAATATATTTCCATTAATGCTCAAGCAGAGAAGTAGTCTATTAAACACCTGAACAACCAAGAAGACAAGGCATCTCAGAAAGAAACAGAAAAATCTCCAGAAAATAAGCTTACAGACATAGAAATATGCGACTTAAAGGACAAAGAATTCAGTATGGTCCTTCTGAAAAAAACTCAGTGAGAACCAAAATAACTCAAATCAACAATTTCAGGAATTGAAAAATAACTAGATGAGCAGAATGAGATCTTTAGCAAGGAAATTGAAACCCTTAAAAAGAACCAAATAGAACTTCTGGAGATTAAGAACACACTGCAAGCGATGAAAAATGAAATAGCAAGCTTGGGAAATAGAGTCGACCAAATGAAGGAAAGGATCAGTGATATCAAAGACAGAAACCTAGAAATAAATAAGAAGGAAGAAGAAAGAAACCAAAGAATGAAAAATAATGAAAGAGAAATACAAGAACTAGCTGATACCATCAGGAGAGGAAACATAAGAATAATGGGCATTATCAAAGGTGAGGAAAAGGAGCAGGGACTAGAAAGCATTTTTAGACAAATAGTAGATGAGAATTTCCCAAAACTAAGGAATGAGCTGGGGCTTAGAATTCAAGAAGTCAACAGAACACCCAATTATCTCAATCCAAAAAGGCCTTCAGCAAGACACATTGTATTAAAATGATCGAAAATCAACAACAAAGAAAGAATAATCAGGGCAGCCAGGGAAAAGAAGACAGTAACTTATAAAGGAAAACCCATGAGATTATTGTTGGATTTCTCAGCACAAACCTTACAAGCCAGAAAGGAGTGGAATCAAATATTCAAACTATTAAATGAAAGGAACTACCAGCCAAGAATAATGTATCCAGCTAAGGTCTTCCTTACATATGAAGGAGAAATAAAGACCTTTCCAGACATACAAAAATTGAGGGAATTCTCCACTATGAGGCCTGCATTACAGGAAATACTGAAAGGAGTCCACTGACCCAAAATGACAAGAAAATATAACTAGGAGTAAGGCGACTAGCAGGAAGATAGAAGCAGAGGAGTGTACCCTTATTAAGAACAGAGCATTATAAGATAAAACAATAAGAAGAGATTTGCTATAGCAAGATAGTAATGAACGTTCAGCATACATAGGGACAAACTGAGAGAGAAAATAAATAACAGAAAAGGGGATGATTAAAAGATTCAGATTCGCAAATGGAATGGAGATAAGGCACACACAGAAAAATGGGCTAATTATGTATATATAACTATCCTCTAAATATTTGTAATGTTAACCACATGCCAAAGATTCAGAACTGAAGTATATAGCATAAATCAAGAAGGACCACAGGGAAAATCCCCCAAACCGAACCAAATAATAATAATAATAATAATAATAAAAACAGAAACTCATGAACAAGGAAGCATTGTAAACATTAAGCTACCAGGAAGTAAAACATAAAATGGTTATAGGAAAATCTCATATTTCAATATTTACCCTAAATGTAAATGGACTGAACTCATCAATAAAAAGGCATAAAGTTGCAGATTGGATCATCAAACAACATACAATCATATGCTGCCTCCAGGAGACACACCTCACTTCCAGAGACAAATACAGACTCAAAGTGAAAGAGTGGAAAATGATATTTCAAGCAAATGGCATTCCAAGAAAAGTGGAAGTAGCAGTACTAATATCGGATGAAATAGACTTCAAAAGAAAAAAGTTAAAGAAAGATAATGAGGGACACATCATGCACCAAGAGAATCATGCACCAAGAAGACATAACACTTATTAATATGTATGCTCCCAATCAGGGAGCCCCAAAATATATAAAGCAATTACTAACAGAACTAAAGGGAGAAACAGACCAAAACACTATTGTAGTAGGGGACTTAAACACCCCACTGTTGGATATGCACAGATCATCCAAACAGAAAATCAATAAGGAAATAACATTCTTAAATAACGCACTAGACCACCTGGACATAATTGACCTTTACAGAGCCTTTCATCTCAAAACAGCGCTTACGCATTATTCTCTAGTGCACATGGAACTTTCTCAAGAATCGACTACATACTGGGACACAGAGATAGCCTCAGCAAATATAAGAAAGATTAAAATCATACCAACCATATTCTCTGATCATAATGCTTTGAAAATAGAGATCAACTGCAGAAAGAAATCAGGAAGAAACACAAATATATGGAGATTAAACAACATGCTACTGAAGAATAACTGGGTCAGAGAAGAAATAAAAAGATCAAGAGATACATAGAAACAAATGACAATGAGAGTACAACATATCAAAACTATTGGGACATGGCAAAAGCAGTCATAAGAGGAAAGTTCATACTATTAAAGGCCTATCTCAAAACACAAGAATGACCCCAAATAAGCCACCTAACACTTCATCTTAAAAAACTAGAAAGGGAAGAACAAATGAAGCCTATATCAGCAGAAGAAAAGAAATAATCAAAATTACAGCAGAAATAAATGAAAGTGAAAAAAATAACAGTAGAAAGAATAAATGCAACAGAACTGGTTCTCTGAGAAGATTAATAAAATTGACAAAATCCTGGCGAGACTCACTAAAGGAAAAAGAGAAAGTACACAAATAAACAAAATAGGGGTGAAAGAGGAGAAATAACGACAGACACTCTAGAAATACAAGGGATCACACATGAACACTAAGAAAAAGTATATAACATATAACACCAAATTTAATAACCTAGAAGTGAACCAGTACTTAGAAAAATACAACCCTCCTAGATTGAATAAAGAAGAACTGGAAAATCTAAATAGACTGATCAGCAGTATGGAAATTGAAATAACATAAAAATCCTACCAAAAAGTAAAAGTCCAGGACCAGATGGCTTCACCAGTGAATTCTACCAAACACTCAAAGATTTAATACCTATTCTTCTCAAACTCTTTCCAAAAAATCGAAGAGTAGGCAATACTTCCTAACTCATTTTATGAGGCCAACATTACCCTGATACCAAAACCTAGTAAAGATAATGCAAAAAAAGAAAACTATAGACCAATATACAAAAAAAAACCTAAGTAAGATACTAGCAAACCAAATACAGCAATATATTAAATATTATACACCACGATCACGTGAGCTTCATCCCAGAGACATAGGGATGGTTCAACATATGTAAATCAATTAACGTGAGACACCAATGAGCAAATTAAAAAATAAGAATCATATGATCATATCAATAGATGCAGAAAAAGCCTTCGACAAGATACAGCATCCATTTATGATCAAAACACTTAAGAAAATCTGTATAGACGGAAAGAACCTCAACATAATAAAGGCCATACATGATGAAACCTCAGCCAACATTATACTTAATGATGAAAAACTAAAACTCTTTCCTCTAAGATCAGAACAAGACAATGCTGTCCACTATACCAACTGTTATTCAATATAACATTGGAGATTCTAGCGATTGCAATCAGGCATGAGAAAGATATAAAAAGTATCAAAATAGGAAATGAAGAAGTCAAACTGTCAATATTTGTGGATGACATGCTTGCCTATATAGAAAATCCTAAAACCCACAAGAACACTACTAGAAAAAATAATCAAATACAGTAAAACTTCTGGATACAAAATCAATGTTCAAAATTCCATGGTGTTTTTATACTCTAATAATAGTGTCAGAAAAAGAAGTATAAAAAATAATTCCTTTTGCAATTGTTGCAAAAAGTATAAAATACTTAGGAATAAATTTAACTAAACATGTGAAGGACCTAGTTTGTGAAAACTATAAGACCCTATTAAAAGAAATCGAAAAGGATACAAAGAAATGAAAGATATTCCATGTCCTTGGGTTGAAAGAATAAGCATAGTTAATATGACCTAAAGCATTATACAGTTTTAATACAATTCCCATCAAAATCCCATCGGCATTTTTTAAAGAAATGGAACAAAAAAATCATCAGATTTGTGTGGAAGCACAAAAGGCCCTGAACTGCCAAAGTCATCCTGAGGAAAAAGAATGAGGCTGGAGTTATCACTCTGCCCAACTTCAAATTATACTAAGATGCAACAATAATCAAAATGGCATGGTATTGGCAGAAAAACAGACACAGACCAGTGGAATAGAATCGAGATTCTAGAAATAAACCCATGTTTAAATGGGCAAATAATTTTCAACAAAAAAAAAGCCAAAAATATACAGTGGAGAAAGAAAAGCTTCTTTAATAATTGTTGCTGAGAAAACTGGAAAGCCACCTGCAAAAGAATGAAACTAGACTGTCGACTATCACCACACACCAAAATTAGGTCAAAATGGATTAAGGACCTGAATAGAAGACCTGAAACAATAAAATGCATAGAGGAAAACGTAGGAACTAAACTGAAGGACCTTGGACTTAAAGAGGATTTTATGAATTTGACCTCAAAGGCAAGGGAAGTAAAAGCTAAAATAAACGAATGGGATTACATCAAACTAAAAAGCTTCTGCTCAGCAAAAGAAATCATCAACAAGGCAAAGAGAAAATGATCCGAATGGGAAAATATATTTGCAAGCAATACCTCTAATAAGGGCCTAATATCCAAAATATACAAAGAACTCATACAACTCAATAACAACAACAAAACAAATGACCCAATCAAAAAATGGGCAGAGGGTTGGAACAGACACTTCTCCCTAGAGGACATACAAATAGCCAACAAATATATGAAAAGATGCTGAACGTCACTAGCTATTACAGAAATGCAAATCAAAACCATGATGAGATACCATCTCACACCTGTTAGAATAGCTATAATCAATAGGACAAGTAATAACAAATGTTGGAGAGGTTGCAAAGAAAAAGGAACCTTCATACACTGCTGGTGGGACTGCAAATTGGTACAGCCACTACGGAAAACAGTATGGAAGTTCCTCAAAAAACTAAGAATTTATCTACCATATGATCTAGTAATCCCTCTACTGGGTGTTTACTTCAAAGACTAGAAAACTCATATGCGAAGATATTTGCATACCGATGTTCATAGCAGCTTTATTTACTGTGACCAAGACATGGAAGCAAATGAAATATCCTATGATAGATGATTGGATAATGAAGCTTTGGTACATATATCCAATAAAATATTACTCAGCCATGAGAAGAGATGAAATACTGCCATTTGTGACAACATGGATGGAACTCGAGATAATCATGATAAGCAAAGTAAGCCAGACAGAAAAAGTTGAAAATCCCATAACATCACTTATATGTATGATATAAACCTAAAAGCAACAAATGAACAGAACAAACAAACAGAGACTCATGGACATGGAAAATAGACTAGTAGTTATCGGAAGGTAGGATGGGGAGGGAGTAGGAGGGTGATAAATGGGTAAACGGCGTCAAATATGTGGTGACAGAAAGAAATCTAACTATGGGAAATGAACAACCAGTGCAATATATATATGTGCCTTACTGTTGAATTGCACTTCTAAAACTTACTGGATTTTGTTAAAATGTCAGCATAAAGAAAAAATAAATTTAAAAAATCAAATTACTGTGTTATATGCCTGAAACTAATATAACCAATATAAGATTTCATACCCACTATACTTATATACTTAAATAAGAAAAGGAAAAAAAAATTTAAATTAGCCCCCCAATGCACAGTCTTATTTTGTTTTCCTTTGTATCTCTAGTCCAGTCTTTGGGATAACAAATATGTATCAAATAAATGGGTGAATGCCTTAGTTTAATTCTCCTTTAAGGCAAAAACTATCAATAAGCACTTCTTTTGAATAAAAGGAGTGGGGTGTCTATTTTCAAATACATATAGGAACTTATGAGTTAAATAAAGTTAAATAGATTTCTTTACTGCTGGAATTCTCAGAGCCTTTAATATGCTAAGCTGCACTGTAAGTCACCGGGCCAGGCAGATGGCACATGCAACATTTTTTGAACTTATTTAATCACTAAACTCTTTTTGGTATTCCCATGGAGCGTTTCAAAATCCCAAAGAATCTCTTAAAATTTGCTTATTGATTAAAAAGCATAAATAACAACAAAACTAAATTGCTATGAAGGGATTTTAGTGGAAAGATGTGGTTGAGATAAGAGAGATGGAAGCATATGATTTAGGGGCTCACATCAACTGATTGTTGCCATTGGTAAAAATTTGGTTTGTTCTGTGTTATATCTTATCATAACACAAGACAAAAAGTACTGTAAGGAGTTTTGGTTAGATCCTGTAATCATGACACATCCTTGCTGTCAATTAGATAGTCTCCATCTTGGATCCCATAGCCAATTCTGTCCTTAGACCTTGGCAACCTGGCACCTTCACTTATAGGGAGGCTCATACTTTAGAGTTTAGAAAGCCCTGCTCTAGATTTCCTCCAGCTGTGCCCTCCACATGAGACAAGTAATCCATAGAGCCAAGGAGACATATTCATGCAGAGCCACAGCCCCTCTTCTAGATCAATCTCTGGGTCTCAGGATCCTGAAATTCCCTGCCCTAAGAGTCCCAAACCACTTCCAGGGCCCATGCAGGCCTGTCCCTGAGTCCATTTTCTTGAGAGCAGACTCGTTAAAGGGTCGTTGGTTATCGAGGTAAAACAGATACAGGAATACATGAAACTTGGTCACATAGGCTAGTATAGTCACTCAAGGCCCTTAGTATAGTCACTCAAGGCCCCAGAGGTAGAAAGAAAAGGGGGAGGACTTTTCATGGCTGGGGTCTCCATTGATAATTTTGCCTCAAAACAAAAATATTAGGGGCAGGCCTACCCTTGCGAGTGTAGTTTTCCTACTCAATAAGCTCATGTGGGGAGTCAGTGGTAATGCAAAAATGATATGCATTCTAGTAAAATTACTTGTGACTTCCTGATAATTTGCACAATTATGAATTAGCAGATAACAGATTTAATTGAATTTTAGTTCACATAAAAGGTGTGGTGTTCCAAGATTTATCTCTAACATCTCATTGTATTTCTTGCCCTCACATTTTGCAAGCGTGTACAATAGATGCACTGCTGTTTCATTTAAAGACTTTTCGACATTCTAAAAGACTTTTGAAGAAACAATCTATGTCACAACAGTGCACTTGCATCAGTTCATAAGGAATCTTTGAAAAAGCAAAGACTGCTTCAGTCAATAGGCTACAGTAGGATGACAGGAAATGTCATGGCTCTGCTCAATGAGTAATCTTTTTCTAGCCCATACTCACTCTGAAAACTGAAAAATTGGAGGTTTCAAAAGGGTAAGAAGCCATGATGGGTCTGCAGCACTGAGAACCCAGAAGTAATAGGCAGAGATTTCTCAGGGGGGAAGACAGCCATTAAGCCAGGCAGAAAAGCCATTCCTAAGTAACAAGTGATGCAAATTGGCAGAGAACCTTAGAAGAAATAACTTCTTCTCTTTTTTCAAATTTATTTTATTTCATTGTGGTAAGAACATTTAACACGAGATCTACCCTCTTAACAAGTTTTTAAGTATACAATTCATTATTGTTGACTATAGGTACAATGTTGTACGGAAGACCCCTAAAACTTACTCATCTTGCTTGATCGAAACTTTATGTACATTAGTTAGCAACTTTCCCTCTCTCCCTCCCCATCAACCCCTGGCAACCACCATTCTATTTTTTGGTTCTATGAATTTGATTATTTTATTTATATATATATATATATATATATATATATATATATATATATATAATTATTTTATATATATATATTTATATATATAATTATTTTATATATATATATAAAATAATTGTGAATAATGCTTCATTGAAAATAGCAGTGCTAATAACACTTATCTGTTGTTGTTGTTTTTTGTAATAGCCATATTGACAGGTATGAGGTGATATCTCTGTGGTTTTGATTTGCATTTCCCTGATGATTAGTGACATTGAGCATTTTTTTATATATCTGTTGACTATTGTGTGTTTTCTTTCAAGAAATGTCTCTTTAAGTCCTTAGCCCATTTTTTAATCAGGCTATTAGTTTTTTATTATTGAGTTAAAGAAGTTCTTTATGTATTTTGGAGATTAATACCCTATCAAAGGGATGGTTTGCATTTATTTTCTCCCATTCCGTGGGTTGCCTTTTCACTCTGCTGATCTTTTCCTTTGCTATGGAGATTTTTAGTTTGATATAGTCCCACTTGTTGATTTTTGTTTTTGTTGCCTGTGAAGAAATATCTTATATAAGTCAAGCTAATGCTGCTGGCCCATGGACCACCCTTTAAGAAACACTGTGTTAAGCACTCCAGCTACTTAAAATCTTACCTCAGATACAGGGGATCAAAATCACAGTGGAGAGGACCATTATATGAGTTTTTAACAAACATCCCTGAATGATTCTGGTATAAATACACCACATCTTTTATGTGAACTAAAATTCAAGTTCTTCCCTTGTTGAGGAGCTCTTCAGACGCTGACCAGAGTCCATTACTCTTATACTACACAGCATTCTCAAAATTCTGATTATCTGATTCCCTAACACAGTATATTAGAAGCTATCTTCTGTGTGGTGTAGAGCAGATTTGTTTGTTCGTTTGATTTTGATTTTAACCTATGATGTGAGATTCTGTTTTGTTTGCAGAAAATGATTTGCTATTAAAGAGGGGGTTTAACGTAAATATTTCATTTTATTAAAGTGACAAATTCCAAACCCAGTTTTCCTTAAGTTTTTAAGTTCAGCTTACAAATCTTTTTATTCTATTTATAAATGTAGTAAAGTTTAGTGATCACTTACACAGATGCCTTTGACTAATGGTTGGCCCCATTTAACTAAGTGCCCTTATAAATTGAAAAATTCAACTTACTTTTTAAGCCTCTTAAATATCTCATGAATAAAACTTTCTTGGACTTAATTACTTCCTATAAACATAATAAATTAAACTTAAAAGTATAATGAATCTTAAAGTTCTTTTCAATGTCCAAACATCAATATAATGTCCTTAAAACCAGGGACAAGGCCTTGAGAAATTCTTCCATATATCTTTTTTAATTTTATTGAATTTATTAGGTGACATTGGTTAATAACGTTATATGGGTT
Organism: Pteropus vampyrus; assembly: GCF_000151845.1. Lineage (NCBI taxonomy): Eukaryota > Metazoa > Chordata > Mammalia > Chiroptera > Pteropodidae > Pteropus > Pteropus vampyrus. Next base: position 2,076,332 of record NW_011889168.1, on the reverse strand, counting down.
TCAAATGTATAATTTAATAAGATGTCATATGTATATTGCATTGCGTATTCACCACCCAAACTTAAATTTCCTTCCATCATAACATATTTGATCCTCTTTACTTTAATCTACCCCAGATGCCTATTTAAAATCTGTAAGAGTTGCAGTAAAAGGATGGAATATTTAGGACTCTGTGAAGTTCAAAGCATTTAAAATTAAACATGAAGACTTTTAAGTATCTTCAGATATTAAGATAAAAAAATTCCATCCTGCAAAGGAGCAACCTGAGATTGCAGGATTCTGTGAGTGGATGAAATAATTTAGTAATAATTAGGTACAAACCAAGGACTTGGGCTATGTAATTGTGAAGGTTAATTTTATGTGTCATTGTGACTGGATCATGGAGTGCTTAAACATTTAGCTAAACATTATTTCTAAGAACATTTTTGAAGGTGTTGCTGGATATTACTGAATTCAGTAAAGCAGATTTCCCTCCCCAGTGTATGTGGGCATCCTTCAATCCTTTAAGGGCCTAAATAAAACAAAAGACAGAGGAAGAGAGAATTCACCCCTTCTCTGCCTGATTGTTGAGCTGGGACATTGGAATTCTCTTACACTCAGACTGGGACTTACACATCGATTCCTCTGGTTCGCAGACCTTCAGATTCGGACTGAACTAATACCACCAGATTTCCTGAGTCTTCAGCATGTGGATGGCAGTTTGTGGCATAGCTCAGCTTTCAAAAATCACATGAGTCAATTTCTTATTAAAAATCAATCTCAATCTCTCTCTCTCTCTCTCTCTCTCTCTCTCTCTCTCTCTCTCTCTCTCTCTCTATCTATCTCTATCTCTATCTCTCTCTTTCTCTCTCCCCTCCAATCTACTATTAGATCTATTTCTCTGGAGAACCCTGACTAATGCAGTGATCATCCATTCTTTAATCTTTAGTCTGAATACAGTACAAGACACTATGAGAATAAAAAGAGGGCTCAACTCGGCAGTTTGGATCGGGGGGAAAAAATGACCTGTCTGACTGCTGTTTCAGACCTTCCATCTCAACTGATATCTCCGGACACTATGTAATATAAACTGTCAGAAAATTTTGGAATGGCATAAATGGGGCAATAAGCAAATCCCCAAACCTCAGTAACTTAACATGATGTAAGTTTCTTTCTCATGGAAAGTCCAATGCAGGTGTTCCTGGCCTAAGACTTTCCTCCAAGCAGAGATTTGAAGATACAGGCTCATTTAATCTGTGGACCTGCCATCTTCAACACATGACCATTAAGGTCACTATAGAACAAGAAAATATAGAGCCTGGACAAAGCACACTAACTTTTAATTTAATGATCTGAAATGTAACAACACCTCTGCTCACAATCAGCAAGAATTAGCCACACAACCCTCCAAATGAAAGACCTCTGGGAAATGTGGTTTGACCATGTGCTAGAAGAAACAGTTTGGGTACATACTGGGCCAGTCTCTATCTGAGATGGCATAAGTGTTTCTGTAGGGGGATGTATTAGTTTCTGATGGCTGCAGTAACAAATTACCACAAACTAGGTGGCTTATAACAACAGAAATTTATTTTCTCACATTTCTAGAGGCTGGAAGCCTGAAATCAAGATGTTGGAAGAGTCATGCTCCTTCTTGAAGGCTTTAGGGGAGAATCTTTATTTGCTTCTTTCAGCTTTTGATAGTTGCCAGCAATCCTTCCCATTCCTTGGGTTTAAGCTAAATCACTCCAATTTCTGCCTCTATCTTCACTTGACCATATTCCCTGTGTATGTGTGTCTCCAAATTTCCCTCTTCTTATAAGAACACCAGTCATCAGATTTAGGGCATGCTCTAATCCAGTATAACCTCCTCTTAACTTGATTACATCTGCAAAGACCCTATTTCCAAGTAAGGTCACATTCACAGATACTAGAGGTTAGTATTTCAACATATTCAACATATTTGGGGTGGTGGGACACAATTCAGCCCACTACGGAGGAAATATTCATTTTCTATTACACAGTTTCTGTGGATCAGAAGTTCAGGCACAGGTTAGCTCAGGTCATCACCAGGCTGAAATCAAGGGCTATGGTTCTCATCTAAAGCTTGAGGTCCTCTTCCAAGTTCATTAGTTATTGGCATAATTGAATTCCTTGTGGAATTCCTGGGGCTGAGGTCCCAGTGCTTTTGCTGTCTGTTTGCCAAGGATCAGCTACATCTTCAAAGTCAGGAGTACATTACTCTGATGCTTCACCTTCTTTTAAAAGCTCACTTGGTTAAGACAGGTCCATCTAGGAATCTGTTCTGATTAGCTCAAAGTCAATTGATTAGTAATCCACTCACACTTAAGGGGAGGGAATAACACACGGGTTGTAGGTCATTTAGGAGTCATCTTAGAATTCTGCTTACCACAGGAGTAATATTCTTTTAATCCCAGGAAGATTTAGAACTAGAACATAAATCCTTATGAGTTATGTGTTTTGATTTTTTTGCTTTAAAAAGTCTGTATCTTTTGTATTTAAGTACTCGCAATGTTTCAGAAAATGTGTCTAATTGGACTAACAAGTTGGTCTTATAATTACCATCTAAAACAATAATTGTACAATAGATTTAGGCAGATGCATTAAGTTGAAACATACTAGTGATGCAGGACAAGGGGGAGACTAAGCCCTGCACCTAGAGAAGAAGAGGGTCCTTTGGCGCAGAGTGCATAAAGAATTCAACACACATGCCAAAGTTAGAGTCAAAAGAAAAATTTATCAGAAAAGGGATAAGAGTGAAAGGGACAGAGAGAGACAGTGAGACAGAATAAAGGCACTGAGAGGGACCCTGTGTGTTCAGGGAATCCAGTTTATATATCATTCTTTAGTCCCTGTGAGTTATAGTTTAAAAGATTTTGTTAACCTATTTCCTTTGATATGAACATACAGTGAGGAAGGGGAAGAGTATGTAAAATGAAAAGGTAAGAATATGTAGAGTGAAAGGCCTGCTGGAAATTCCCAGCCTTTAATCCATAGGTTCCCTTATGGTTTTAGCCATAAGGAATGACTCTGTTAGTTCCTGTTTCCCCTTCACAGGTGTGGGAAATGGGTTGTTAGCAATCCCAGTAGAAATCTCTTTGTTCTGAAGGTGTCTTTCTGGCCTGGCTGCAGGGCTGATCAGCTTATTGCAGTCTCTGATTGTAGCTTGATTAACATTTTTAACTATCTTGCCTCCTCTCTACATTACTAGGATCTTCAATTTTGAGATGATCGAATAATGAGCCTTCCTTACAATTATTGTACCAGAATTCCAAGTCTGTGCTCTTTATAACGTTGGGCTTTTCTGAGTTGAAGGGATACTATTTCTGACTTCTTCCATCTGCTCAGAGAAATCTATAATCTTCACTGAAGTTGTAGTTAACTTTTACAGCCTTGATTAGATTCTTAACTTTTAAATCTGTTTTTATCCTAATATCTGGTATCTATTTCTTGGACTTATAAAATAAATTAAGCACTCTAGAAGTAATTTAATAAGACCATGGCAAATAGTCAACCTGTATAGTTGCAAGGGATTTTATTCTACCATTTCCTGCTCCATGCCAAAAACTCCCAACGAACACTCAAAGATGCCAACTACAAAAACAAATGACAGTTTGTTCATATCTATATATATAATCTCCTGTTTGTTCTCATAGTTCTGTTTCTCTAGAGAACCATGAATAATGTACCCTATTTGGCAAATGAGAAATCCAAGACTAAGAGAGATTAATGCTCCCAAGTTCACACAGATGCACACAGATGCAACATCAGTATCCAAATGCAGATTATCTGACTGTACAATCCATGCTCTTAACCATTACATAAAAGTTGTGCCAAAATCATCAGACCATGAGCCCATCATGTTTCAGACATTCCCTATCAGACATTGCCTATCACTGTGGAGAAGTTTGGGTAAGTTCTCCAGCACCTGAAAAATAGCAATAAATAATTTAAGAGACCCTTCATAGTAGAACATCCAGAAGAAGCAAACTTAATCGTACCAGGAGAGTTACCTAACCAGAGGCTCTATCGCCACCACCAGAAGAAGACCTTCTAGTCATCTCATATTGTAGTCTTTTGAAGAAGAAACCTGGGGCTTCTGTCAGCAATACTCACTAAAAATAAGCAACCATATCATTGTATCTCCATTTTACAGCCCCAGTGCAATGGATTAGGTTCAGATTTTCTTCTTATTTCTGTGATTTCAGAGTCATCAACATGATAAAGTCGAAGAGTACAATCTCTTGTGACAGTCTTATTTTGAATCAAAATGTGAAGCCAAATTTGGGCAGAGATAAAACAATGAAGAAAACTAGCAGATTTTGTTTCTTGTCCCTTCCAATTCCAGCACTTATGGAGCCACCCTGTCTGAAATGAAAACAAACTCCCTAAAAGGAACATTCTCCTGCACCAATACTCTAATTTATTATAGTTCAAAAATGAGCTGACATTAAATAAAGATGACACACCTGAGCAAGCTGCTCTTGGACTGTCACTTTTTTCTCACTAATTTTAGGAGAGCCCCAAAAGCCCTTAGGCATAGTTGCTGAGAAATTCTAACTTTAACTACAAATTGTGTATTATAATTGGCAGATGGGAAAGCTAGAACACTAATCTGTTTCAGGAAATGAGGCTCCAGCTTTTGGTTTCATGCAAGAGGTGCTGGTTGCTGCTTTTAGAATTCAGCTCATCTCTGCATCCAGCTCCATTGACAGGATGGTCCAGCAGTCATACACAAGGATGAATGTATAGAAATGTATAGAAATGAAAGTCATAGAAATCACTTTAATTCAAGCCTTCCCTATGTGAAGGAGATGCAACTATATGAAACTTAAAGATTGAAATTTCTCCACCCAGCCCAAGACCTAAAGAAATAACCCCTTCACAATGAGAGAACTCTTAATAGCTCTGGTAAATGGAGTTCAAACAACCTGTGGCTGCCCCCAATTCCGCCTCATTCAAATAGACACAACTTTAGTTTGTTTAAAGGGCAAAAAAACATAGCATGGAAAGCTTTGATAATAAAAATTATGACCCTCAACAAATTGGATATAGGAGAAACATACCTCAACATATTAAAAGGCCATATACAACAAACCCACAGCTAACATCATACTTAACATTGAAAGACTGAAAGTTTTTCTTCTAACATCAGGGACAATAGAAAGATGCCCACTCTCACCACATTTATTCAGCATAGTACTGGAAGCCCTAGCTAGAGCAACTAGGCAAGACAAAGAAATAAAGACTTCCAAATTGGAAAGGAATAAGTAAAATTGTCATGATTTGTTGATGATATGATCTTGTTTATAGAAAATTTTTAAAGCCTCCACCAAAGAAACATTGGAACTAATCCAAGAATTCAATAGAGTTGTAAAATGTCAAATTCATATACAGAAATCAGTTGCATTTCCATACAACTAACAGTGAAATGTCTGAAAAATAAACAACCCCATTCACAATAATATCAAAAACAATAAAAAGAATACTTTAACCAAGGAAGTGAAAGAACAGTACAAGGAAAACCACAAGGCTTTGTTAAATAAAATCAAATAAGACACAAACAAATTGAAAAGCATCCCATGTTCATGGATCAAAAGAATTAGCATTGTTAAATGTCCATACTACTCAAAGTTATCTTTAGATTGAATGCAATGCCTATTAAAATTCCAATGACATTTTTCACAGAAATTTTAAAAAGTTATAAAATTTGTATGGAACCACAAAAGACTCCAAATAGCGAAAGTAATCCTGAGAAAAAAGAACAAAGCCAGAAGCATCACACTTTCTGATTTCAAACTACACTGCAAAGCTATAGTACTTAAAACAGTATGGTACTGGTATTAAAATAGATATATAGACCAATGGAACAAAATTGAAAGCCCGGAAATAAACCCTCACATATACAGTCAGCTAATATTTGACAAGGGGGCAAGAACACCCAAAGGGGAAAGGAGAGTCTCTTCAACATATGGTATTACGAAAACTGGATAACCACATGCAGAAAAATAAAATTAGACTTTATGTTATACTACTCACAAAAATTAACTTCAAATGGTTTAAATACTTAAACATAAGACCTGATGCCATAATACTACTAGAAGAAAACATAGAGAAGAAACTTGATGTTGGTCTTTGCAATGATTTTTTGGATATGACATCAAAAGCACAAGGAAGAAAAGTAGAAATCAATAAGTGAGACTACATCAAACTAAAAAGTTCTTCACAGCAAAAGAAACAACAAAATGAGAAGTCATCTTACAGAATGAGAGAAAATATTTGCAAATCATATATCAGATGAGGGGTTAATATCCAAAATATATAAAGAATTCATACAACTTAATAACAAGAAAATCCAAACAAATTTATTAAAAACTAAGCAGAGGAACCAAATAGACATTATTCCAAAGAAGACATCCAAAGGCAAACAGGTACATTAAAAAATACTCAACAACTCTAATTGTCAGGGAAATTTAAATTAAAACAACAGTAAGATATCACCTTATGCCTCTTAAATGGCTATCACCAAGAAGTCAAGAGATAACAAGTGTGTAGAGAAAAGAGAACAGTTATGCACTACTGGAGAAAATGTAAACAGTCAGCATGGAGAATAGTATGGAGGTTCCTCAAAAAATTAAAAATAGAACTGTTATATAATCCAGAAATTCCGCTTCTGGATATATATCCAAAGGAAATGAAAACAGGATATCAAAAAGATATCTAGAGTTTGGAGAAACCCTGAAGGAAAGAGCGGTCCTAGCCCCATATGGGGGCTTGCCAGCCATGGGAAGAGGAGTTCCCAAAAACTCTGACTATAAAAATCAGAAGAGCTATGAAGAGAAACATGGGATAGTGAGAGACATCCCCAGAACTCTCCTCTTGAAACAACAATAAGCCGAACATTTAAAACTCAACAAAATCACCCAACCTGCAGACCAGCATGTCTGAGCATGTGACCTGCTACCACACGTAAAACTACTGGAGTGTGGTGGTAGACTGAGAGAAACAAAGAAATTGATTCTCACAGTAAGAGGAGGGGGGAGTTGTGGCGAGTTCCCTGAACAGCACTTCCAGGGAGAGCTGTGAGCTCCACAGGGCTGACGGCAGCGCCCAAGCATCAGAGCAGAAAGCAGAGAAGTTGGGATGGCAGAGAATCGGGGATGGTAGAGAAACAACAGTGAATTATTACTATCCATGGTTGCAACATGCTAGGCTGAGCCACAGTCCCTATGTCCTAACCCACGACACTCCAAGACAGAACACCACAGGACCTCAGGGGAATCTGAGCAAACGGTACCAAAACTGTAGCTAACACTGACAGGGACTGAGACTGAGGGTAGTGAACGTGATTAAATATTTATCAGAAAATAAAAAGACATTTTTAAAGCTTTATATAAAGAAGGGATCTAAGAGGCTTAGACATCACCTACTGGAAATCAAAAGAAAAGCACCTTCTTTTCAACAGGCTAAAGAGAGACATTTATATAATAAATCTTTTTTCTGAAAAAAAAAAAACAGTAAAATACACTTTTTTTTCCATTAATGCCCAGGTGGAGAAACAATCCATTAAAAACCATGAACAACCCAGGGGACAAGGCATTTCAGAAAGAAAGAGAAAATTCTCCAGAAAATAAGCTTACAGACATAGAAATTTGTAACTTAAAGGACAGAGAATTCAGGATGGTACTTCTGAAAAAACTCACTGAGTTCCGAAACAATTAATATAACAATTTCATGAATAACAAAAACAACTAGATAAGAAGAATGAGTTCTTTAGCAAAGAGATTGAAACCCTCAAAAGGAACTGAATAGAACTTCTGGAGATGAAGAACACACTGCAAGAGATGAAAAATGAAATAGCAAGCTTGGGAAATAGAGTCGACCAAATGGAAGAAAGGATCAGTGATATCAAAGAAAGGAATCTTAAAAAATATTCAGAAGGAAGAAGAGAGAAACTGAAGAATGAAAAAGAATGAAAGAGAAATATAAGAACTAGCTGATACCATCAGGAGAGGAAACATAAGAATAATGGGCATAATCGAAGGCTAGGAAAAGGAGCAGGAACTAAAACACATTTTCAGACAAATAGTGGATGAGAATTTCCTAAATCTCAGGAATGAGCTGGAGCTTGGAATTCAAGAAGTCAACAGAACACCCAATTATCTCAACCCCAAAAGGCCTTCATCAAGACACATTATATTAAAAATATCAAAAATTGACGACAAAGAAAGAACTCCCAGGGCACCCAAGGAAAAGAAGATGGTAACCTATAAAGGAAAACCCATTAGATTATTGTCCGACTTCTCAGCATAAGCTGTACAAACCAGAAAAGAGTGGAATAATTATTCAAACTATTAAATGAAAGGAACTACATAGGTATTATGTAGTTCCTTTCATTTAATAGTTTGAATAATTATTTCATTTAATAGTTTGAATAATTATGTAGCCAAGAATCATGTATCCAACAAAGCTCTCCTTTAGATATGAAGGAGAAATCAAAACCTTTCCAGACATACAAAAATTGAGGGAAGTTTCCACCATGAGGCCTGCACTACAGGAAATACAGAAAGGGGTCAGCTCACCTAAAAACAAAATAACGAGAAAAAAAAATACATAATTAGGAGTAAACTGACTATCAGGAAAGTAGGAGAGGAGTGTAACCCTTACTAAGAACAGGGCATTTAAGCTTAAATAATAAGAAGTGAATTGATATAGGAAGATAGTAATGAATGTTCAGCATACATAGGGACAAACTGAGATAACAATGACTGAAAAGGGGAGGATTCAAAGATCCAAATTCTCAAAAGGGGAATGGACATCAGGCACACACAGAAGAAAACGTACGACTGTATATATACAACTATCTTTTTCGTATTCGTAATGTAACCACACACCAAAGATTCAGAACCAAAGTAGATAACATAAAACATGAAGGACCATGGAGAAAACCCACAAAAACCAAGCAAAATAAAGAAAACAGAAACACAAGGACAAGGAAACATTGGAAACACCGAACTACCAGAAAACAAAAGATAAAATGGCTATAAGAAGACCTCATATTTCAATAATCGCTCTAAATGTAAATGGACTGAACTCACCAATAAAAAGGCATGAAGTTGTAGAATGGATCAAAAAAACAAAACCCAACCATACACTGCCTCTAGGAGACACTTCTTAGATCCAAACACAAATATAAATTCAAAGTGAAAGGGTGAAAAATGATATTTCGAGCAAATGGCATTCTGAGGAAAGCAGGAGTAGTGGTACTAATATCAGATGAAATAAATTTTACAATAAAAAAGGTAAAGAAAGATACTGAGGGACACCTCATAATGATAAAGTGTATCATGTACCAAAAAGACATAACACTTAGTAATATCGATGCACTCAATCAGGGAGCCCTGAAATATGTAAAGCAATTACTAACAGAACTAAAGAGAGAAACAGACCAAAACACTATCATAGTAGGGGATTTAAATACCCCACTGTCAGATATGGACAGATTATCGAAACAGAAAATCAATACAGAAATAATATCCTGAAATGACATCTTAGACATAATTGGACATAATTGACATTTACAGAGCCTTCCATCCAAAAACAGCTGCTTATACATTCTTCTCTAGTGCACACATAACATTCACAAGATTGAACACATACTGAGACACAGAGAGCCTCAACCAAGATAAGAGGGTTGAAATCATACCAACCATGTTCTCTGATCATAATGCTTTGAAACTAGACATTAAATGCAGAAAGAAATCAAGAAGAACCACAAATACATGGAGATTAAACAACATGTTACTGAAGAATAACTGAGTTAGAGAAGAAATAAAAAGAGAGATGAAGAGATACATAGAAATGAATGATAATGATAGTACAACATATCAAAACTTTTGGGACAAGGAAAAGTGGTCATAAGAGGAAAGTTCATATCATGATAGGTCTATCTCCAAAAACAAGAATAAGCCCAAATAAACAACCTAATGCTTCATCTTAAAAAACTAGAAAAGGAAGAACAAATGAAGCCTAAAGTCACCAGAAGGAAAGAAATTGTCAAAATTAGAACAGAAATAAATAAAATTGAAAAAAAAAATAGAAAAAATAAATGCAACACAAAGTTGGTTCTTTGAGTTTAATAAAATTGACAAACCCCTGGCTAGACTCACTAAAGACAAAAGAGAAAGGACACAAACAAAATCAGGGATGAAAGAGGAGAAATTACGTCTGACATCGCAGAAGTACAAAGGATCATACAAGAATACTGTGAAAAAGTATATAACACCAAATTTAATAACCTAGAAGAAATGGACCAGTACTTAGAAACATACAATCTTCCAAGACTGAATGAAGAAGAACTGAAAAATCTAAATAGACCCATCAGCAGTATGGAAGTTGAAACAATCATCAAAAACCTACCAAAACGTAAAAGTCCAGGACCAGATGGCTTCACCAGTGAATTCTACCAAACATTCAAAGATTTAATACCAATTCTCCTCAACCTCTTCCAAAAAATCAAAGAGAAGGCAATACTTCCCAACTCATTTTATGAGGCCAATATTACTCTGATACCAAAATCTGGAAAACTACAACCAATATCTCTCATGAACACTGATGCAAAAATCCTAAATAAGATACTAGCGAACCGAATACAGCAATATGTTAAAAAGATTATACACCACGATTAAGTGAGCTTCATCCCAAGGCAGAGGAATGGTTCGACATACACAAATCAATTAATGTGATGCACTACATGAACAAATTAAAAAATAAATATTATATGATCATATCAATAGATGCAGAAAAAGCCTTCGACAAGATACAGCATCCATTTATGTTCAAAACACTTAAAAGTCGGTATAAAAGGGAAGTACCTTAAAATAATAAAGGCCATCTATGACAAACCCTCAGCCAACATTATCCTTAATGGTGAAAAAGTGAAAACCTTCTCTCCAAGATCAGGAACAAGGCAAGGCTGTCCACTATCGCCACTGTTATTTAATATAAAAATGGAAGTCCTAGTGAGTGCAATCAGCCAAGAGAAACATATAAACGGCATCCAAATAGGAAACAAAGAAGTCAAACTGTCACTATTTGCAGATGACATGATTCTCTATATAGAAAACCCTAAAGATTCCATAAGAACACTACCAGAAATAATAAGCAAATACAGTAAATCTCTGGATACAAAATCAACGTTCAAAAATCTATAGTATTTCTATATTCTAATAATGAAGTGTCAGAAAAAGTAGAAAAAAATTCCTTTTGCAATCGTATCAAAAATAATAAAATACCTAGAAATAAATTGAAAGAAACAAGAGAAGAATCTATATAATGAAAACTATTAAAGATCCTATTAAAAGAAATTGAAGAGGATACAAAGAAATGGAAAGATATTTCGTGTTTTTGGATTGGAAGAATCAACATAGTTAAAATGACCATATTATCTAAAGCATTATTCCGATTTAATGCAATCTCCATCAAAATCTCATCAGGATTTTTTAAAGAAATAGAACAAAAAATCATCAGATTTTTATGGAAGCACACAAGACCCCGAATTGCCAAAGCCATTCTGAGAAAAAAGAATGAGATTGGAAGCATCACTCTGTCCAACTTCAAAATATACTATAAAGCCATAGTAATCAAAATAGTATGGTATTGGCAACAAAACAGACACACAGACCAGTGGATCAGAATCGAGAGTCCAGAAGTAAATCCATCTTTATATGAGCAAATAATTTTGCATAAAGAAGCCAAAAACAATCAGTGGAGAAGGGAAAGCCTCTTCAATAAATGGTGCTGGGAAAACTGGAAAGCCACCTGCAAAAGAATGAAACTACACTGTTGTCTATCACCACACACCAAAATAAACTCAAAATGGATTAAGGAAATAAATATAAGACCTGAAACAATAAAATGCATGGAAGAAAACATAGGAAAGAACCTTAAACTTAAAGAGGATTTTATGAATTTGACCTCGAAAGCAAGGGAAGTAAAAGCTAAATAAATGAATGAGACTACATCAATCTGAAAAGCATCTGCTTTGCAAAAGAAACCATCAACAAGGTAAAGAGACAACCATCTCAATGGGAAAATATATTTGCAAACGACACCTCCGAAAAGGGCCTAATATCCAAAATATACAAAGAACTCATACAACTCAATGACAACAACAACAACAACAACAAAAAACAATCTAATCAAAAAATGGGCAGAGGACATGAACAGACACTTCTCCCTAGAGGACATACAAATGGCCAACAAATATTTGAAAAGATGCTCAACATCACTAGCTATTAGGGAAATGCAAATCAAAACCACAATGAGATATCATCTTACACCAGTTAGAATCACTATAATCAACAGTAAAAGTAATAACAAATGTTGGAGAGGATGCGGAGAAAAAGGAACCCTCATACACTGCTGGTGGGACTGCAAATTGGTACAGTCACTATGGAAAGCAGTATGGAGGTTCCTCAAAAAGCTAAGAATTGATCTACCATATGATCCAGCAATCTCTCTACCGGGTATTTATCCCAAAGATTTGAAAATCCATATCTGAAAAGGTATTTGTACACCGATGTTCATAACAGCATTATTCACAGTGGCCAGGACATGGAAGCAACCGATGTGTCCTATGATAGATGATTGGCTAAAGAAGCTGTGGTGCATATATACAATGGAATATTACTCAGCTATCAGAAGAGATGAAATACTGCCACTGTGACAACATGGATGGACCTCGAGATAATCATGCTAAGCGAAATAAGCCAGACAGAAAAAGTTGAAAATCACATGATATCACTTATATGTGGGATATAACCTAAAAGCAACAAATGAACAGGATAAACAAACAGAGACTCATGGACATGGACAATTTTTTAGTGGTTACCAGAGGGTAAGGTATAGGGTAGGAGGCAGCAGGCAGACAGGGTAAATGGTGTCAAATATAGGGAGGTAGGGGGAGGGTAAAGTAGGTAAAGGGGATCAAATATATGGTAGCTGAAGGAAACTGGACTTTGGGTGGTAAACACACAATAGAATATAGAGATGTCAAATTATAATGTACATCTGAAAATTATATAATTGTATTAACCAATGTTACCCCAATAGTTAATTAAAAAATAAATAAATGCAAATAAAAAATAAATAAAAATTAAAAATTAAAATTAAAAAAAAGAACAATACTGAGGAACATTTCATATTGATAAATGGAATCATGCACCAAGAAGACATAATACTTATTAATATCTATGTTCCCAATCAGGGAGCCCTGAAATATGTAAAGCAGTTACTAACATATCCAAAGAGAAACAGACCAAAACAGTATCATAGTAAGAGACCTAAATAGCTCACTGTCGGATATGAACAGATCATTCAAACAGAAAATCAATAAGGAAATAACATCCTTAAATATCAAATTAGACCAACTGGCCATAATTGACGTTTACAGAACCTTCCATCCAAAAATAGCTGCTTATACATTCTTCTCTAGTGCACATGGAACATTCTCAAGAATCAACCACATACTAAGACACAGAGATAACCTCAACAAATATAAGCGGTTTGAAATCATACCAACCATTTTCTCTGATCATAATGCTTTGAAACTAGAGATCAACTGCAAAAAGAAAGCAGGAAGAATACATGGAGATTAAACAACACACTACTGAAGAAGGACATGGAAGCCACTGAAGTGGCCCATGATAGATAACTGGTTAAAGAAGCTATGGTACATATATACAATGAAATATTACTCAGCCATAAGTAGAGATGAAATACTGCCATTTGCAACAACATGGATGGACTTCGAAATAATCATGCTAAGCGAAATGATTCAGACAGAAAAAGTTGAAAATCACATGATATCACTTATATGTGGGATATAAACCTAACAACAATAAACGAACAGGAGAAGAAAACAGAGACTCATGGACATGGACAATAGACTAGTGGTCACCAGAGGGTAGGGTGGAGAGGGGAACAGAGCAGTAGATGGGATAAAGGGGGTCAAATATGTGTTGACAGAAAGAAATCTAATTACGGGAGGTAAACAGACAGTGTAAATATATATATATATATGCTTTACTGTTAAAGTGTACAGCTGAAACTTATGGATTTCATTAACCAATGTCACCATAAAAAAAGAAATTAATTAATTTAAAAAAGATATCTACACTCTGATATTTATTGCAGCATTATTCATAGTAGCCAGATATGGAAACAACCCTAAGTATCTGCCAATAGATGAATGGATAAAGAAGTTGTGAGATTTACATATATATATAAAATGGATATTATTCAGTCATAAATAAGTATGAAACCCTATTTCTGAATGGATGAACATTGAGATAAGAGTCAAAAAAATATACGATATTACTTATACATGGAATCTAAAAAAATAAATAAATAAACTCATAGAAACAGAGAACAGATTGTTCGTTACCAGAGGTCGAGTAAATGAGTAAACATGGCCAAAAGGTACAAACTTCCAGTTATAAGATGAATAAGTTCTGGGAATCTAATGTATGCCATCGTGATTATAGTTAAATACTGTATGATATATTTGAAAGTTGTTAAGAGAGTAAGTCTTAAAAGTTCTCATCACAAAAAAGTAAACTGTAAACGTGATTGATGAATATGTTAACCAACTTTATTGTGGTAATCATTTTGCAATATGTATACGTATATATCAAAATCATTATATTGTATACCTTAAACTTGCACATATGATCTAGCAATCCCTCTACTGGATATTTACCTGAAATACTTGAAAACACATATCCAAAAAGATATTTGCACATCAATGTTCATAGCAGCTTTATTCACAGTAGCAAGGACATGGAAGCAACTGAAATGTCCTACAATAGATGATTGGCTAAAGAATCGGTGGTACAAATATACAATGAAATATTACTCAGCCATCAGAAGAAATGAAATACTGCCATTTGCGACAACATGGATGGAACTCAAGATAATCATACTTAGTGAAATAAGCCAGACAGAAAAAGTTGAAAATCATATGATGTCACTTATATGTGGGATATAAACCTAAACGCAACAAATGAGCAGGACAAACAAACAGAGACTCATGGACATGGACTATAGGCTAGTGCTTGCCAGAGGGTAGTGTTGGGGGATGTGGTAGGAGGTAGACAGAGTAAAGGGTGTCAAATATAAGGGGCTAGGGGGAAGGTGAAGTACGTAAAGGGGATCAAATATATGGTAGGCGAAGGAAACTGGACTTTGGGTGGTAAACACACAATATAGATGTTAAATTATAATGTACACCTGAAAATTATATAATTATATTAACGAATGTTACCCCAACAAACTTAATATAAATAAATAAATAAATAAATAAATAAATAAATAAATAAATAGAGATGAAAGATTTATAAACAAAAGAAATATTATGCTTCATTCCTTTTTGGAGGCGGGCGTGTCACAAATTTTTAATTTGTTAAACAAAAAATGCCATATCTGCAATGTACCGTAAAGCAAAGCACAATGAAAATAGGTTGGCCTATACATACATTTTATATCATCACTCTTATCTGCCGAGTAACAACTCTATAAAATATTGGTTTATCATTTTGTGCCTGGACACATGCTGATGTAAATGACTGAGTCGTGTATGTTACTGCATCCTTGTGACGTGGGAAAAATTTTTTTTGTTAATATTCTTTTATTAGTTTCAAGTATACAGTACATAAGTTACATATTTATATAGTTTATAAAATGATCCCCTAATTACCTTTTCTCTCCTCCGACTCTCCACCTAGCCATTGCATCAAAGCTAATCACATTTCCTATGCCATGCTCCCCATCCCCATGACCATCTATCAACTGCTAACTTGTACTTCTTTAACTCTTCACCCCTTGCCCCCAGGTCCCCAATCTACCTCCTCTCTGGCCGTCACCAGATTGTCTTCTATATTTGTGAATCTGTCTTTTATTAGTTTGTTCTTTTCGTTCCTTAGATTCCACATATAAGTGAAATCATATGGTATTTATCTTTCTCTGACTTATTTCATTCAGCATAATAGCCTCTAGATCCATCTATGTTGTTGTAAATGGTAAGATTTCATTTTTTAATGGCTGAATAATATTTCATTGTATATATGAGCCATAACTTCTTAAATTGTCCATTGATGGCCATTTTGATTGCTTCCATATCTTGATTATTGTAAATTGTGCTGCCATGAATATAGGGGTGCATATATCTTTCTGAATTATTATTTTGGTTTTCTTTGGATAACTACCTAGAAGTGCAATTTCTGGGTCAAAAAGTATATATCCATTTTTATTCCTTTTGAGAAACCTCCAGACTGTTTTCTATAGTGGCTGCACCAATTTGCAATCCCACCAACAGTATATAAGAGTTCTCATTTGTTCCATATAAATATTAGGATCATCTTTTCTAGCCCTCTAAAAAATGCTATTGGTATTTTGATAGGGATGGCATTGAATCTATTAATTGCTTTGGGTAGTATGGCCATTTTAATGATGTTGATTCTTCCTACCCATGAACATGGTATATGCTTCCATTTATTTGTATCTTCTTCAATTTCTTTTTTCAATGACTTATAATTTTCTGAAAACAGGTCTTTTACCTCCTTGATTTATTTGATTCTCAGGTATTTTATAGTTTTTGATGCAATCATAAATGGGATTGTTTTCTTAATTTCCTTTTCTGAAAGTTCATCATTGGTGTATAAAAATGCCACTGACTTCTGAATATTTATTTTGTAACCTGCTACTTTACTGAATTCATTGATCAGTACTAACAGTCTTTTGGTGGAATCTTTAGAGTTCTCTATGTATAGTATCATGTCATCAGCAAATAATGAGAGTTTTATTTCTTCCTTTCAAATTCGGATGCCTTTTATTTCTCTTTCTTGTCATATTGCTGTGACAAAGACTTCCAATACAATGTTGAAGAGGAGTGGTGAAAGTAGGCACCCTTGTTTTGTTCCTGAACTTAAAGAAAATGCTTTCCCCATTGAGTATGATGTGCGCTGTAGGTTTGTCATACATGGCCTTTATTAAGTTGAGGTATGTTCCCCCTATTCCCACTTTGCTGAGAGTTTTTAACATTAATAGATGCTTGATTTTGTCAAATGCTTTTTTTGCATCTATTAATATGATCATATGTTTTTTATCTTTCAATTTGTTAATCTGGTGTTTCACATTAATTGATTTGTGGCTATTGTACCAACCTTGCATCCCAGGAATAAATACATCTTGATCATGATGTGTGATATTTTTAATGTATTGCTGAATTTGGTTTGCTAATATTTTGTTGAGGATTTTTGCATCAATGTTCATAAGATTGATAATATATATCAATTTTGATTGATAATATATATATATATATTGGCCTATAGTTTTCTTTTTTTGTAACGTCTTTGGTTTATTAATCAAAATAATGGTGGCCTCACAAAAGGAGTTAGGAAGCCTTCCCTCTTCTTGAATTTTTTGGAATAGTTTGAGAAGAAAAGGTGATAATTGTTCTTTGAATGTTTGGTAAAATTCACCTATGAAACCATCTGGTCCAGGACTTTTGTTTTGGGGGAGGTTTTTGATTACTGATTCTATTTCATTGGTGATAATCGGTTGTTTCAGATTTTCTGTTTCTTCTTGACTCAATCCTAGGAGATTGTTTGTTTCTAGGAATGTGTCCATTTCTTCCAGATTGTCCAATTTGTTGGCATATTATTACACATAGTATTTTCTTATGATCCTTTGTACTTCTGTGGGGTCCATAGGTATTTCTCCTTTTTCATTTCTGATTTTATTTATTTGTATTCTCTCTCTTTTTTCCTTGATGAGTCTGGTTAAGGGTCTGCCCATTTTGTTTTTGCTTTCAAAGAACCAGCTCTTGGTTTCATTAATTTTTTGTATTGTTTTTTTTGTTTCTATTTCATTTATTTCTGCTCTGACCTTTTTTATTTCCTTCCTTCTACTCACTTTGGACTTTGTTTGCTGTTCTTTTTCTAGTTCTTTTAAGTGTAAGGTTAGATTGCTTATTTGAACTTTTTGTTTGTTTGTTTCTTGAGGTAGGCCTGTATTGTTATAAATTTTCCTCTTAGGACTGCTTTCACCATGTCCCATAGATATGAGTCATTGTGCTTTCATTTTCATTTGTCTCTTGGCATCTTTTGATTTTGATTTCTTCCTTGATCTCATTGTTAACCCACTCTTTATTTAGAAGCACATTATTTAGCCTCTATATATTTGTCTATTTTCCAGTTTTTTCTTGTAGGCGGTTTCTAGTTTCTTTCTGTTGTGATTGGAGAAGACAGTTGATATGATTTCAATCTTCTTAAATTTACTGATACTTGCTTGTGGCTTAACATGTGGTCTATACTGAAAAACGATCCATATGCACTTAAGAAGAAGATATATTGTGCTGTTTTGGAGTGAAATGCTCTGAAAATATCTGTTAAATCCATCTGGTCTAGTATGTCTCTTAGTGCCTTTTATTTTCTTCTTGATTTTCTGTCTAGAAGATTTGTCTATGGGAGTCAATGGGGTATTAAAGTCCCCTACTGTAGGTATATTACTGCTGATCTCACCTTTCATGTCGGTCAATAATTGCTTTATGTATGTAGGTGCTCCTATGTTGATGTATTGATCCCTTTATCATTAAGTAATACCCTTCTTTTTCAATTATTATAGCCTTTATTTTAAAGTCTACTTTGTCTGATATAAGTATCGTTACCTCAGCTTCTTTTTCATTTCCATTCGCATGGAATATCTTTTTCCATACCTTTACTTTCAGTCTGTGAGTATCATTTGATCTGAAGTGGGCCTCTTGTAGACAGCATAAGCATGGGTTTTGTTTTCTTATCTATTCGGCTACTCTTTGTCTTTTGATGGAGCATTTAATCCATTTACATTTAAAGTGATTATTGATAGGTACATAGTTATTGCCATTTTATTGTTTGTATTTATTTGTTTTGTTTTTTTGACCCCCCTCCTTTTTTTTTTACAGAAGTCCCTTTAACATTTCTTGTAATGCTGGCATGTTGGTAATGAATATCTTAAACTTTTCTCTGTCTGGGAAGCTCTTTATCTCACCTTTTATTTTAAATGAAAATTTTGCTGGGTAGAGTATTCATGGTTGTAGATTCTTATTTTTCATAACTTTGAATATTTCTTGCAGTCCTTCTGGCCTGCAAGTTTTTGTCTAAAAATCAGCAGACATTCTTATGGGGGTGCCCTTGTAAGTAACTAGCTGCCTTTCTCTTGCTGTCTTTGACCTTTGGCATTTTAATTATGATGTGTCTTGGTGTTGGTCTGTTTGAATTCCTCTTGTTTGGGACTCTTTTTGTTTCCTGGACTTATGTATCTAATTTCTTTGCCATGTTAGGGAAATTTTCTGTCATTATTTCTTCAAATAAATTCTCAATCCCTTGCTCTCTCTCTTCTCTTTCAGGTATTCCTTAGATGCAGATATTATTACATTTCATGTTGTCCCAGAGTTCTCTTAAACTATCCTCATTTTTTAAAATTCTTTTTTTCTTTTTGCTGTTCCAGTCTGGTGTTTTCTGCTGCCTTTTGTTCTAGTTTGCTCATTCGATCTGGTTTGTCCAATCTACTGTTGAATCTTTCTAGTGCATTCTTCATTTCAGTTATTGTATTTTTCATTTCTGTCTGGTTCTTTTTTATGATTGCTATGTCCTTTTTAATGCTTTCTATCTCTCTGTTGAGGTTCTCATTGAGCTCATGCATTCTCTCCCTAAGTTCTTTGAGCATCCTTATAACCATTATTTTGAACTCTTTCTCTGGTAGGTTGCTTGCCTCTATTTCATTTAGCTTATTTTTTGGAGTTTTCTCCTGTCGTTTCTTTGTTTTCTCATTTTATTAGTCTCTCTGTGTTCATTTCTATAGGAAGATTTGTTTCGTCTCTCAGCCTTGTTCAGATGGCCTTATGTGGTGACATTGGTTAACAAAATCCGGTAAGTTTCAGCTGTACATTTTAACAGTAAGGCATATATATATATTGACATGATGTGTTCACATCCCAGTGTTAGGTTTCTTTCTGTCACCACATAACCGATCCCTTATACCCAATCTACCACCCTTCCCCGCTCCGCCCTAGCCTCAGGTAACCACTAGTCTATTCTCCGTGTCCATGAGTCTCTGTTTGTTTGTCCTGCTCATTTGTTGCTTTTAGGTTTATATTCCACTTGTAAGTGATATCATCTGATTTTCAACTTTTTTGTCTGTCTAATTTTGCTTAGCATGATTATCTCGAGGTTCATCCATGTTGTTGCAAATGGCAGTATTTCATCTCTTCTTATGGCTGAGTAATATTTCTATATATGTACCAAAACTGCTTTATGAAATCATCTATTGAAGGACACATCATTTGCTTCCATGACCTGGCTATTGTGAATAATGCTGCTATGAACATTGGTATGCAAATATCTTTTCTGATATTAGTTTTCAAGTTTTGGGGGTAAGTAGAGAGATTGCTGGCTCAAATGGTAGATCAATTCTTAGTTTTCTGAGGAACCTCCACACTGTTTTCCATAGTGGCTATACAAATTTGCGGTCTCACCAGCAGTGTATGAGGGTTCCCTATTCTCTGCATCCTCTCCAACATTTGTTATTACTTGTCCTGTTGATTATAGCTATTCTAACAGGTATGAGATGATATCTCGTTGTGGTTTTGATTTGCATTTCCTTAATAGTTAGCGATGTTGAGCATCTTTTCAAATATTTGTTGGCCATTTGTATGTCTTTTAGGGAGAAGTGTCTGTTCAGGTCCTCTGCTCATTTTTTGATTGGATTGTTTGTTTTTTTGTTCTTATGGAGTTGTATGAGTTCGGTGTATATTTTGGATATTAGGCCCTTATCAAAGACGTTGCTGGCAAATACATTTTCCCATTCAGATGGTTATCTCTTTACCTTATTGACAATTTCTTTTGCTGAGCAGAAGCTTTTTAGTTTGATATAGTCCCATTCATTTATTTCAGCTTTTACTTCCCTTGCTTTGGGGTCAAATTCATAAAATCCTCTTTAAGTGCAAGGTACTTGAGTTTAGTTCCTATGTTTTCTTCTATGCATTTTAGTGTTTCAGGTCTTATATTCAGGTCCTTAATCAATTTTGAGTTAATTTTGGTGTGTGGTGATAAACAATTGT
Organism: Pteropus vampyrus; assembly: GCF_000151845.1. NCBI lineage: Eukaryota > Metazoa > Chordata > Mammalia > Chiroptera > Pteropodidae > Pteropus > Pteropus vampyrus. Next base: position 2,055,178 of record NW_011889168.1, on the reverse strand, counting down.
CTAGTTTCATTCTTTTGCACGTGACTTTCCAGTGTTCCCAACACCGTTTATTGAAGGGGCTTTCCTTCCTTCACTGTATGTTTTTGGCCTTTTTGTTGAAAATTATTTGCCCATATAAATATGGGTTTATTTCTGGACTCTCGATTCTGTTCCACTGGTCTGTGTGTCTGTTTTGTATAATTTGAAGTCAGATAGAGTGATGCCTCCAGCCGTGATCCTTTTTCTCTAGGACGGCTTTGGCAATTTGGGGTCTTGTGTGCTTCCAAGCAAATCTGATGATTTTTTGTTCTATTTCCTTAAAAAATGCTGATGAGATTTTGATGAAGAATGCATTAAATCTGTATAAGGCTGTAGGTAATAAGGTCATTTTAACTATGCTGATTCTTCCGATCTAAGATCACGGAATATCCTTCCATTTTTTGTATCTTCTTCGATTTCTTTTAATAAGGTCTTGTAGTTTTCATTATATAGATCCTTCACATGTTTTGTTAGCTTTATTCCTAGGTATTTTATTCTTTTTGTTGCAATTGCAAAAGGAATTATTTTTTCTACTTCTTTTTCTGACACTTCATTTTAAAGTATAGGAATGCTATGGATTTTTGAACATTGATTTTGTATCCAGAAAGATTATTGTATTTGCTTATTGTTTCTAGTAGTGCTCTTGAGGAGTCTTTAGAGTTTTCTATGTAGAGAATCAAGTCATCTGCAAATAGTGACAGTTTGAATTCTTCGTTTCCTATTTGGAGGCCATTTATATCTTTCTTTTGTCTGGTTACATTCTCTAGGACCTCCAATGTTATATTGAATAACAGTGGCAATATCTGATGGCCTTGCCTTCCTCCTGATCTTTGAGGGAAGGTTTTTAGTTTTTCATCATTAAGTGTAATGTTGGCTGAGGGTTTCTCATAGATGGCATTTATTATGTTGAAGTGCTTGCCTTCTATAGTGATTTTGTTAAGTGTTTTGATCATAATTGGATGCTGTATCTTGTTGAAGGCTTTTTCTGCATCTATTGATATAATCATATGATTCTTATGTTTCTGATTTCTTTATATGGTATATCACATTAATTGGTTTTGCGTATGTTGAACCATCCCTGTGTTTTTTGGATGAAGCCTACTTGATCATGGTGTATAATCTTTTTAATATGTTGCTGTATTCACTTCTCTAGTATCTTATTTAGAATTTTTGCATCTGTGTTCATGAGAGATATTGGTCTTTGGTTTCCTTTTTTAGTGTTATCTTTGCCAAGTGTTGGTACCTGGGTATTATTGGCCTCATAAAATGAGCTGGGAACTATTGCCTGGTCTTCGATTTTTCGGAAGTGTTTTAGGAGAATAGGTATTAAATTATCTTTGATTTTTTGGTAGAATTCACTGATGAAGCCATCTGGTCCTGGACATTTACTTTTTGGTAAGTTTTTGATAATTATTTCAATTTCCATACTGCTGAACGGTCTATTTAGATTTTCTAGTTCTTCTTGATTCAGTCTAGGAAGGTTGTGTTTTTCTAAGGACTAGTCCATTTCTTCTAGGTTATTAAATTTGGTGTTATATACTTTTTCATAGAGTTCTTGTATGATCCTTTGTATTTCTGCAGTGTCTATAATAATTCCTCCTCTTTCGTGCCTGATTTTGTTTATTTGTGTCCTTTCACTTTTTCCTTTAGGGAGTCTAGCCAAGGGTTTTTCAATTTTATTAACCTTTTCAAAGAACCTGCTTTTTGTTGCATTTAATTTTTTCTATTTATTTTTGTTTTCTATTTCATTTATTTCTGCTCTAATTTTGATTATTTGTTTTGTTCTACTGACTTTTGGCTATATTTCTTCTTTTCTTTCTAGTTTCTTAAGATGAAGAGTTAGGTTGTTTATTTGGGCTCATTTTTTTGTTTTAGGAGATAGGCCCGTAATGATATGACCTTTCCTCTTATGACCACTTTTGCCATTTTCCAAAAGTGTTGATATGTTGTACTATTATTGCCATTCGTTTCTATGTATCTCTTGATCTCTCTTTTTATTTTTTCTCTGATCCAATTATTTTTTAGTAGTGTGTTGTTTAATTTCTATGTATTCATGGTTCTTCTTGATTTCTTTTTTGCAGTTGATCTCTAGTTTCAAAGCATTATGATCAGAGAATATGGTTGCTATGATTTCAACCCTCTTATCTTTGTTGAGGCTATCTTTGTGTCCCAGTACGTGGTCAATTCTTGAGAATATTCCATGTGCACTAGAGAAGAATGTACAAGCAGCTGTTTTCGGATGGAAGGCTCTGTAAATGTCAATTATGTCCTGTTGGACTAATGTGTCATTTAAGGATGTTATTTCCTTACAGAATTTTTGTTCGGATGATCTGTCCATATCCGACAGTGGGGTATTTAAGTCCCCTACTACGACACTGTTTTGGTCTGTTTCTCCCTTTAGTTCTGTTTGTAATTGCTTTACATATTTCAGGGCTCCTCGATTGGGAGCATAGATATTAATAAGTGTCATGTCTTCTTGGTGCATGATTTCCTTTATCAGTATGAAGTGTCCTTTCATATCTTTCTTTACTTTTTTTATTTTGAAGTCTATTTTGACTGATATTAGTACTGCTACTATAGCTTTTCTCAGAATGCCATTTGCTTGAAATATCGTTTTCCACCCTTTTACTTTGAGTCTATATTTGTCTTGGAGCTGAGATGTGTCACCTGGAGGCAGCATGTGGTTGGGTTTTGTTTTTTGATCCAATCTGCAACTCTGTGCTTTTTTATTGTTGAGTTCAGTCCATTTACATTTAGAGCGATTATTGAAATATGAGGTCTTCTTAGAGCCATTTTATCTTTTGCTTTCTGGTAGCTCGGTGTTTCTAATGTTTTCTTGTCCTTGTGTGTCTGTTTTCTTTATATTGGTTTGCTTTTGTGGGTTTTCCTTCTGGTTCTTCTTGTTTTATGTTATATATTTCAATTCTGAATATTTTGTGTGCTTACCGTGATGAATATGTAATGGATACTTATATACGTACATACATATATAACATACATACATACATACATATATAACATACATACATACATACATACATACATACATACATATATATACAAATGTATATATATACACACACATACAGTCGTCCATTTTCTTCTGTGCGTACCTTATCTTCTTTCCTCTTGGTGAATTTGGATGTTTGAATTCTCTCCTTTTCAGTCATTGTTGTCTCAATTTGTCCCTATGTATGCTGAATGTTCATTACTATCTTGCTATAGCAAATCTCTTTTTATTGTTTAAGCTTTTACTGCTCTGTTCTTAGTAAGGATTGTACTCCTCTGCTTCTATTTGTCTGATAGTCACCTTACTCTTAATTATGTTTTTTTTGTCATTTTGTTCTTAGGTGAGCTGACCCCTTTCAGTATTTCCTGTAGTGCAGGCCTCATAGTGGAGAATATCCTCAATTTTTTGTAAATCTGAAAAGGTCTTTATTTCTCCTTCATATGTAAAGGAGATCTTAGCTGGATACATTATTCTTGGCTAGTAGTTCCTTTCATTTAATAGTTTGAATATTAATTCCACTCCTTTCTGACTTTAAGGTTTGTGCTGTGAACTCTAAGGATAATCTAATGAGTTTTCCTTTATAGGTTACCATCTTCTTTTCCCTGGCTGCCCTGAGAATTCTTTCTTTGTCATTGATTTTTGATAATTTTAATACAATGTGTCTTGAAGAAGGCTTTTCTGGGTTGAGATAATTAGGTGTTCTGTTGTCTTCTTGAATTCAAGCTCTAGCTCATTCCTTAGATTTGGGAAATTCTCATCAACCACTTGTATGGAAATGCTTTCTAATCCCTGCTCCTTTTCTTCTTCTTTGAGAATGTCCATTATTCTTATGTTTCCTCTGGTTATGACATCAACTAGTTATTGTATTTCTCTTTCATTCTTTTTCATTCTTGGTTTTTCTCTTCTTCCTTCTGATTTATTTCTAGATTTCTGTCTTTAATATCACTGATCCTTTCCTCCATTTGGTCAACTCTATTTCCTAAGCTTGGTATTTCATTTTTTATCTCTTGCAGTGTGTTCTCATCTCCAGACATTCTATTTGGTTCTTTTTGAGGGTTTCAATCTCCTTGCTAAAGAACTCATTCTGCTCATCTAGTTGTTTTTTTATTTCCTTAAATTGTTGATATGAATCATTTTGGATCTCACTGAGTGTTTTCAAAAGTACCATCCTGCATTCTCTGTCATTTAAGTTGCATATTTCTATGACCGTATGCTTATTTTCTGGAGATTTTTCTTTTTCTTTCAGAGCTGCCCTGTCACCTTGGTTACTCATGGTGTTTAGTGGACTATTTCTCTGCCTGGCATTAATGGAAATTAATTCTGCTTTTTTCCAGAAAGATGATTCATTATATAAAGGTCTCTCTTTAGCTTGCTGCAAAGAAGGTACTTTTCTTTTGGTTTCTTGTAGGTGATGTCTAAGCCTCTTGGTTTCCTGCTTTGTATAAAGTCTTAATAATGCCCTTTTTTTCTTATTGATATTCAATCATGCTTGCTACCCTCAGTCAGTCCCTGTCAGTGTCAGCGACAGTTTTGGTAGAGTTTGTTCAGGTTCCCTTGGGGCTCCGCGGTGTTTGGTCTCGAAGTATATGGAAGGAGGGGCCCTCTAGGTTGTGGCATTGGGACTGCGGCTCAGGCTAGCATTTTGCAACCATGGCTGGTAATAATTCACTGTTGTTTCTCTGCCATCCCCACTTCTCTGCCTTCTGCCCTGATGCTTGGGCACTGCCACTGAACCTGTGGAGCTCACAGCTCTCCCTGGCAGGGTTGTTCAGGGAACTCACCACTACTTCTCCCCTCCTCCCTTCCTCTTCCTCTTACAGGGAGCTCTGGTTGTGAGAAGCGGCTTTTTTGTTTCTTCCAGTCTACCGCCTGACTTTCGGGGGTTCTGACATGTGTTAGGTCTTATGCGCACGTCCCATGCTCAGACGTGCTAGTCTGCAGGTTTGGTGATATTTGTTGAGTTTTAGATGTTCAACTTATTGTTGTTTCAAGGGGAGAGATCTGGGAATGCCTCTCACTTCTCCATGTTTCTCTTCATAGCTCTTCTGATTTTTATAGTGAGATTTTTTGGTAACTCCTCTGGCTTGGGTTGGGGAGCCTCCATATGGGGCTAGGACCCCTCTTTCCTTCAGGGTGCCTCTGCAGCTACACTCTCACTCCAGGTGCTCATCCACCACTCGCCAGTGCATGTACAGCCTTATTTTGCCCTTCTTTCCGGCTTTAATATGGTTTCTTCCTTTATATTATCAGACATATAAATTATGATCTGCTGGATTTCAGGTGATTTTCCACATTAATTAGTTTTCATAATTTGGTTGTAATTTTAATGCAAACCTGAGAAGAGACAAACCCTGCTTTTACCTAGTCCTCCATCTTCACCTCTACTCGACTATAGTATTTTTAATTGAGAAAATATTCTCCCTACAGATATTTAGGTATCTAGCAAGCCTAAAACAAGTTCTGCTAATTAGAGTGTATTCTCAATTTTATTTCTTTTACTGAATACTGTATAAATATTATGAAGGGCACTGTCTTTTTATTTCATTTAGGTAGGATCCTTCAACAAGTATTTATACAAAATAAAATCATTAAATATGTTGTCTGTATTTATAATTCTTTTGAAACATTCACCAGTTTTAAACACCACGAAATCAAGGATTTCTCAAGCTTATTCTATTTCAGTACATATTATAAACTTCTCTAGTTAAAAATAAAAGTTACATCAAGTCAAGATATTACAAAATGCAGTTACTGAATGTCAAAATTAAACCTTGTACACAGTTTGAATTCTATCATATAATCTGTTAAGTAATAAATGATAAATTTCAATATCTTTCTATATATGAGCTTTGTTTTCACAATTGTGATTTGCTAAGATCTTCAACAGCTGAAATTTTTTGGTACTCCATTTCTTGAGTACTTTGATTAAAGGATTGCAAATGATTTTGAACAAAATGCAACCTAAATTTGAAGGACTTCTTTACAATATTATTCAATACTCTGTAGGACACTAGAGTTAATTAACAAAGTACTTTTATAAAGGCTAAAATATTTTTAAAATCTGAGTCATGCCTGGAAACAAAAAGAGAATCATCTACTGTCATGCTAAAATTTTCTGTTCTATGTTCCAAATCAGATTTGTCACAAAAGTTCGCAATTCAATTGTTTTAAAGATGCATATGTTTATATAAATTCATTTGTAAAATGTTAATGACTATAGATTCTATTTCAGTTTGAAGACTATTGTAGTGTAGATGCAAAGATGAATTATATATGTTCCACAAATAACTCCAAGTGTATTTCAGCTCCATAGATTTCTCTTTTTTTTATTTTTTTAAATATATTTTTTAATTTTTCAATAATAGTTGATAGAAAATATTGTTAGTTTCAGGTGTACTACATAGTGATTAGACATTTATATAACTTAACAAGTGATCACCCCAATAAATTTAGCACCCAGCTGGCACCATACATAGTTATTACAATATTATTGACTATGTACTCTATCCTATACTTTACATCCACATGACTTTTTAAAAATAATTTTAAAAATTTTTCAATAACAGTTTGCATAAAATATTATATTAGGTACAATATAATATTTTCAGGTATACAGCATGATGATTTATACAACGCTTATATAACTTATGAAGTGATCACTCTGATAAATCTAGTACGCTTCTGACATCATGCATAGTAATTACAATAGTATTGACTATATTCCTTATGCTATACTTTACCTCGTTGTGACTGTTTTGTAACTACCAATTTGCATTTCTTAATCCCTTCTCTTCTTTCAACCACTCCCCCAAATCCCTCTCATCTGGTAACCATCAAAATGTTCTCAATATCTGAGTTTGTTTCTGTTTAATTTGTTTATTTTGTTCATTTTGTTCTACATGTAAGTGAAAACATATGGCATTTGTCTTTCTCTGACTTATTTCATTCAGCATAGTACCCTCTGGGGCCATCTATGAAGTCAAAAATAGCAAAATTTTATTTTTTTTTATAGCTGGGTAAATGTTGCATTGATTTTTCTCCCAACTCTTCTTTATTCACTCATCCATTGATGGACAAGCAGGTTGTCTCCATATCTTAGCCATTGTAAATAATGATGCAATGAACACATAGATGCACATGTCCCTTCAAAGTAGTGGTTTGAGTTTCTTTGGATAAATACCCAGAAGTGGCATTACTTGTTCCTCCTTTGTCTCTTGTTATAGCCTTTTATTTAAAGTCTCTTTTGTCTGGTGTAAGTATTATTACCCCACCTTTTTTATTCTTTATTTGTTTCTATTTTTATGAAATATATTTTTCCATCCCCTTACTTTTAGTCTCTGTGTGCCTTTCAATCTGAAGTGAGTCTCTTGTAGGCAGCATATGTAAGGGTCTTGTTTTCTTACCCATTCAGCCACCCTATCTTTTAATTGGGGCATATAATCCATTTACATTTAAAGTAATCATTGATAGATACATAGTTAATGCCATTCTTTACTCATATTTTCGATACATATTTTTTTCTTCTTAAAGAAGCCCCTTCAACATTTCCTGTAATATGGGCTTGATGGTGATGAACTCCTTTAGCTTTTTCTGTCTGAGAAGCTCTTTAACTGGCTTTTGATTCTGAATGATAGCATTATTGGGTGGAATAATGTTGGTTGTAGGTCTTTGTTTATCATCACTTTGAATATTTCCTGAGAATCCCTTCTGCCTTCAAAGTTTCTGTTGAAAGATCAGCTGACAGTCCTATGGGAGCTTCCTTGTAGGTAACGAATTACTTTTCCCACAGATTTTAAGATTCTGTCTTTGTCTTTAAACTTTGGCATATTGATTATGATGTGTCCTGGTGTGGGCCTCTTTGGGTTGACTTGTTTGGGCTTTTATGTCTATTTCTTTCACTAGGTTATGAAATTTTTCTGTCATTATTTCCTCAAATAGATTATCAGTCCTTTTCTCTCTTCTCCTTCTGGTATCCTTATGGTGCAAATGTTGTTATGCTTGATGTTGTCCCAGAGACCCTTTAAACTATTCTCATTTAAAATTTTTTTCTTGTTGCTGTTCTGATTGGATGTCCTACACTACCTCATCCTCAAAATTGCTGATTCGATCCTCTGCTTTATTTAACCTGTTGATTCCCTCTAATGTCCTCTTTATCTCAGATATTGTATTCATTTCTGACTTGTTCTCTATTATGTTTTCCATCTCTACTTTTATGTTTCTCTTCGTTAAAGTTCTCACTGAGTTCATCTACTCTTTTCCTAAGTTCATTGAGCATCCTTATAAGCAGTGTTTTAAACTCTGAATCTGGTAGATTGCTTATCTCCATTTTGTTTAGCTCTTTTTCTGGAGCTTTGTTCTGTTCTTTTGTGTGGGGCATTTTTTTTCTCCTCATTTTGGCTGCTTCCCTGTGTCTGTTTATATGTATTAGGTAAGGATCCTAAGTCTTTTGGTCTTATTAGAGTGGCTTTATGTCGTAGGTGTCTCATGAGGCCCAGTGACACAATCATCCCTGGTCACCTGAGCAAAGTGCTCAAAGTATGTCCTTTGCATGGGTTGTGTGTGCCCTCCTGTTAAAGTTGAGCCTTGGTTGCTGGTTGCATGCTGATGAAAGGGATTGACCCTTGGGCTGATTGGTTATGAGGATCAGCTAGTGATGGACTGACCCTACAAAGCAGGATTAACTTTAGCAGGGCTCTTGTGCCTGCTTTGTCTTCCCTTCAGGCATGCCTCCATCAGATACAGCTCAGGGTCATGCTCTCACTCTGGTGCCAGTCGAAGCAGGCCACTGGAAGTGGCAGCCAAAGAGCCTCCTGGGATGGGTCTCATTGCAGGCAAAATTTGGCCACAGCATGTGTGACTGCGGGGCCACTTTTTAAGACTCACAGAACAATCTGCAGATGTCTGCCACTCATGCTGGGCTTATAAAGTGCCTCAAGAGGCCAAGCCAGGAACTAAGACTGGCTGCCACTAATGTGAGGCTTGAGGCTGCTCAGTAAGAGATATGGGGCACAACAAGGCCAGATGCTGTCTCTTTGGGTTTTGGGAGCCTTTGACAGATTTTAGGAAAGTTCGCAGCAAGAGCCAAGATAAGCCACTTGTAAGGGATAAACCACTAGAAGTGGCTTAGGTGGGCCCACAAGTTGGGAGAGGAAGAGTCTCAGGGAGTCACCTGGGCAGGGCAACCTGTGTTATCCAGGTTGATGGTGACTCAGATGTGGTGGCCACCTGCACCTGCATGCTGAGGTGGGGAGAACTCAACAAAGGAACAATGGATACCGCCAGCACTTCTATTTGGAATAAAGCTGTTCTTCCAGCCCTCACCCTGAAGCCCATCAACTCAACGTTTCCCATATATTCCTGGAACTCCTCAAGCAGTTGCCCCAGCACTGGAGTTCAGAGTAAGTGAGTCCATCAGTGTGTTAGTCCAGACACAGCCCTTTAAGAGGAATGCCTGCAACTCCTACAGTCCTCCGTCTCACTCAGCCACAATCTCTGCTGGTTTTCACAGCCAGAGGCTGTGGGGAATTGTCTTCCCAGCACTGCAACCCTGTGCTTGGAAACCCAGCATGGGGCTGGGACCCCTCATTTTTCAAGTGGAAGAAGTGACTGTGCAGCCAAAATAACCCTCCCAATTTTCAATCTTCACGTGCAGTTGTGGGTCTGGGCTGTTTCGTGTCTCTGCCCCTCCTACCAGTTCGAGGTGACTTCTTATGTTTGTTCCTAGTTGTAGGGCTTCTGTTCAGCCAGATCTCAGGCAACTCCTAATGATGGTTGCTCTGTAGTTTCCTTATAATTTTGGTGTGGTCACAAGAGAACGCATGCACAGACTCTACCTTCTACACCACCATGACCAGTCCCCCTTATAACCAGTGTTTTGAACTCTACATCTGGTAGATTGCTTGTCCCCATTTTGTTTAATTCCTTTTCTGGAGCTTTATTATGTTCTTTCATGTGGGACATGTTTCTTTGTCTCCCCATTTTGGCTGCCTCCCTGTGTTTGTTTCTATGTATTAGGTAAGGCTGCTACGTCTCTCAGTCTTAGTAGGGTGGCCTTATGTAGTAGGTGTTCAATGGTGCTCACTGTTGCAATCTTCCCTGGTCATCTGGGCCAAGTGCTCCAGGTGTGTCCCTTGTGTGGGTTGTTCGTGCCATCCTGTTTAGTTAAGACTTGTTTGCTTTTTACATGTCAATGGGAGGGATTGACCCTTGGGCTGATTGGTTGTGAGGACTGGCTGGTGAGGGGTTGAACCTATGGAGGATTCAATATAACAAGGCTTTGGTGCCTGCTGATTCTGCCCTATGGGTCTGCCATCCTCAGATGCAGTCCCGGGTAGTGCTGCAGCTCGATGGGTAGCTGGCTCCCAGGTGTGCCAGCTCCAGGGCCTTCTGCGAGGGGCTCCAGCTCCAGCCTGTGCCCTGACAAAGGCCACCTGGCAAGAGTCATCATGCAATCTGCAAATGGCCACCACTTCACTGGGCTTGGAGGTGCCTTGAAAGGCTAATCTGCAAAGCAAGGCTGGCTGCTGCTAGTTCTGGGCTTGGGACAGCTCATCAAGAGGTCCATGTCTCCACTCCACCTACCAGTCTCGAGGTGGTCTTTTGTGTATGTCCCCAATTGACTTCTGTTCAGCTAGACTTCAGGCAACTGCCAATGATGGTTGATCTGCGGTATAGTTGTAATTCTGACATCATTGTGAGAGGAAGCAAGCACAAAATTTACCTACTCTGCCATTTTGACTGAAAACCCTTTTTTCCATAGGTTCTTAATTTAGTAAGAGCACTGTTCTTGCCAAGATAATTATATTTCACCTAATTTGTATGTGTATTATCATCATGAAAAGTAATTTTATCTTCAATATTGGATTTATAAACTAAATTTATAAATAAACTTTATTAAAGTCAGATGTTTTACCTTTAACAAACTGAACTTCCAATATCTATACTTTGGATAAATTTGATGAAAAAAATCAAGCTATTACTGAAATTAACAAATTTTCTATTTGATGCATCTAATGTCACTGGCATCAATGAACTCTTTGCAAAGATATTTTTCTGCTAATGCAACCAATCCATCAATAGCTATCACTTCACTCTTTGTATAGGTACAGGAAAACTTGAAATTGAATATGAATAAAATTAAAGAATTAACATCTATTTTTCTCAAATTCTTCCAAAAACTTTAAGAGGAGTTAAAACTCCCAAACTCATTTTTCGAGGCCACCATTAACTAGATTCCAAAACCAGATGAAGTGATTTTAATAAAAGAATATCATAGGCCAATATCCTGATGAACATATATGTAACAATCCTCACCAAAAACTTAGTAAACTGAATTCACCAATACATTAAAAAGATCAGACACTGTGATCAAGTGGGATTTATTCCTGAGATGCAGGGTTGGTACAATATCCACAAATCAATTAATGTGATGCATAATATTAAACAAATCAAAAGATAAAAACTATATGAACATATCCATGTGAGGACTGGCTGGTGAGGGGTTGAACCTATGGAAGATTCAATATAGCAGGGCTATGATGCCTGCTGATTCTGCCCTATGGGTCTGTCATCCTCAGATGCAGAAAAAGTGTACAGCAAAATCCAGCATCCATTTATGATAAAAACTCTCAGCAAAGTGAGTGGGAATAGAGGGAACATACCTCAACATAAAAAAAGCCATAAATGATAAAGCCACTGCTAACATTATAATCAATGGGGATAAGCTAAAAGCATTTTCATAGAGTCCAGAAATAAACCCATATTTATTCAGGCAAATAATTTTTGACAAAAAAGCCAGAAACATACAGTGGAGAAAGGAAAGCCTCTTCAATAAATGGTGCTGGGAAAACTGGAAGGCCACCTGCAAAAGAATGAAATTAGACTGTTGTCTATCACCACACACCAAAATTAGTTCAACATGAATTAGGATCTGAATATAAGACCTGAAACAATACAATACATAGAAGAAAACATAGGAACTAAACTCAAGGACCTTGGACTTAAAGAGTATTTTATGAATTTGACGTCAAAGGCAAGGGAAGTAAAAGCTAAAATAAATGAATGAGACTACATCAAACTAAAAAGTTTCTACTCAGCAAAAGAAATCATCAACAAGGTAAAAAGACAACCATCTCAATGGGAAAATACATTTGCAAGCAACGCCTCTGATAAGGGCCTGATATCCAAAAATACAAAAAACTCACACGACTCAATAATAACAAAAAAACAGACGATCCAATCAAAAATGGGCAGAGGACCTGAACGGACACTTCTCCCTAGAGGACATACAAATGGCCAACAAATATATGAAAAGATGCTCAATATTGCTAGCTATTAAGGAAATGTGAATCCAATCCACAATGAGATACCATCTCATACCTGTTAGCATGGCTATAATCAACAGGACAAGCAGTAGCAAATGTTGGAGAGGATGTAGAAAAATAGGAACCCTCATCCACTGCTAGTGGGACTGCAAATTGGTACAGCCACTATGGAAAACAGTATGAAGGTTCCTCAAAAAACTAAGAATTGATCTACCATATGATCCAGCAATTCCTCTACTGGGTGTTTACCTCAAAGATTTGAAAACTCATATCCAAAAAGATATTTGCACACTGATGTTCATAGCAGCATTATTCACAGTGACCAGGACATGGAAGCAACTGAAGCATCCTACAATAGATGATTGGATAAAGAAGCTGTGGTACATATATACGATGGAATATTACTCAGCCATAAGAAGAGATGAAATACTGCCATTTATGACATTGATGGAACTTGAGATATTCATGCTAAGCGAAATAAGCCAGACAGAAAAAGTAGAAAATCACGTGATATCACTTATATGAGGGATATAATCCTAAAAGCAACAAATGAGCAAGACAAACAAACAGAGACTTGTGGACATGGACTATAGACTAGTGGTTACTAGAGGACTATTGAGTAGTGGTTACTAGTGGGGTGTGGGAAGAGTGGGGAGGTAGATGGGGTAAAGAGGGTCAAATATAGGTAGATAGGGAGAGGATGAAGTGAGTAAAGGGGATCAAATATATGGTAGTGGAAGGAAACTGAACTTGGGTGGTAAACACACAATAGAATATATAGATGTCAAATGTTAATGTACACCTGAAAATTATATAATTGTATTAACCAATGTTACCCCAATAAACTTAATTTTAAAAAAAGATTATTTGTTCTTGTTCTCTGAAAAATGACATTGCTATTTTGATAGAGATTGCATTGAATCTCTATAGATTGCTTTGGGTAGTATGGAAATCTTAAGGATGTTAATTCTTTCTATTCGTGAACATAGTATATTCTTCTTTATTTGTATATTTTTCAATTACTTTATTCAATGTCTTATAATTTTCTGCGTAAAGATCTTTTACCTCCTTGGTTAAACTTACTTCTAGGTATTCTATTGTTTTTGATGTAATTGTAAATGCATTGTTTTCTTAATTTCTCTTTTTGATAGTTAATTGTTGGTGTATAAGAATGAGACCTAGATCTGAATATTAGTATTGTATATTACTACTTTACTGAATTTATTAATCAGTTCTAACAGTCTTTTTGGTGAAATCTTTTGGGTTCTTCACTTATAGTAGCTAAGACTTCCAATACAATGTTGAATAAAAGTGGTGAAAATAGATATCCTTGTCCTGTTCCTGATCATCAGGAAAATGCTTTTATTTATTTATTTATTAAGTTTATTGTGGTAACATTGGTTAATACAATTATATAATTTTCAGATGTACATTATAATTTGACATCTATATATTCTATTGTGTAACTACCACCCAAATTCCAGTTTCCTTCAGCTACCATATATTTGATCCATTCCAGTTCTCCCACCATTTATTGAAGAGGTTTTGCTTTCTCCACTTTATGTTTTTCAGTTTCTTTGTCGAAAATTATTTGCCCATATAAATATGGGTTTACTTCTGGACTCTCAAATCTGTTCCACTGGTCTGTGTGTCTGTTTTGCTGCCAATACCATGCTGTTTTGATTACTGTCGTTTATAATTTGAAGTCGGACAGAGCGATGCCTCCAGCCTTGTTCTTTTTTCTCAAGATAGCTTTGGCAATTTGGAGTCTTGTGTGCTTCCACACAACTCTGATATTTTGTTCTATTTCTTTAAAAAATGCCGATGAGATTTCGATGGGGATCACATTAAATCTGTAGAATGATTTATAATATGGTCATTTTAACTATGTTGATTCTTCCAATCCAAGAACACGGAATATCTTTCCATTTCTTTGTATCTTCTTCAATTTCTTTTAATAGGGTCTTATAGTTTTCATTATATAGGTCCTTCATGTTTTTCATTAAATTTATTCCTAGGTATTTTATTCTTTTTGTTGCAATTGCAAAAAGAATTATTTTTTCTACTTCTTTTTCTGACACTTCATTATTAGAGTATAGGTCCACTATGGATTTTTGAACATTATTTTGTATCCAGAGACTTTACTGTATTTGCTTATTGTGTCTAGTAGTGTTCTTATGGAGTCTTTAGGCTTTTCTATCTAGAGAATTATGTCATCTGAAAAATGTGACAGTTTGACTTTTTCATTTCCTCTTTGGATGCTTTTCATATCTTTCTCTTGTCTGACTGCACTCGCTAGGACCTCCAATGTTATGTTGAATAACAGTGGTGACAGTGGACAGCCTTGCCTTGTTCCTGATCTTAGAGAGAAGGTTTTTAATTTTTCACCATTAAATATAATGTTAGCTGAAAGTTTCTCATAGATGGCCTTTATTATGTTAAGGTACTTTCCTTATACACTGATTTTGTTAAGTGTTTTGATCGTAAATGGATGCTGCATCTTGTTGAAGGATTTTTCTGCATTTATTGATATGATCATATGATTCTTATTTTTTAATTTGTTTACGTGGTGTATAACATTAATCGATTTGTGTATGTTGAACCATGCCTGTGCCTGTGGTATGAAGTCCACTTGATCGTGGTGTATAATCTTTTTAATATGTTGCTGTATTCAGTTCACTAGTATCTTATTTAGGATTTTCGTATGTGTGTTCATGAGAGATATTGGTCTGTGGTTTTCTTTTTTGGTGTTATCTTACCAGGTTTTGGTATCAGAGTAATATTGGCCTTATAAAATGTCTTGAGAAGTATTACCTCCTATTCAGTTTTTTGGAAAAATTTGAGGAGAATAGGTGTTAAATCTTCTTTGAATGTTTGGTAGAATTACTGGTGAAGCCATCTGGTCCTGGACTTTTACATTTTTGGTAGGTTTTTGATGATTGTTTGAACTTCCATACTGCTGATAGGTCTATTTAGATTGTCCAGTTCTTGATTCAGTCAAGCAAGGTTGCATTTTTTTAAGTACTGGTCCATTTCTTCTAGGTTATTAAATTTGGTGTTATATATTTTTGCCTAGTATTCTTGTGTGATCCTTTGTATTTCTGGGATATCAAACGTAATTTCCCCAACTTCATCCCTGATTTTGTTCATTTGTGTCCTTTCTTTCTTGTCTTTAGTGAGTCTAGCCATGGGTTTGTTAATTTTATTAACCTTCTCAAACTACTGGATCTTTGTTGCTTTTATTTTTTCTATCGTTTTTGTTTTAATTTCATTTATTTCTGCTCTAATTTTGATTATTTCTTTCCTTCTGCTTACTTTAGACTTCATTTGTTTTTTTTCTAGTTTTTAAAGACGAAGCGTTGGGTTATTTATTTGGACTCATTCTAGTTTTTGGAGATACGCCTGTAATGATATCAACTTTCCTCTTATGATCACTTTTGCCATATCTCAAAAGTTTTGATATATACTATCATTATCATTCATTTCTATATATTTCTTGATCTCTTTTTGTTTCTTCTCTCACTTAGCTATTCTTCAGGAACATGTTGTTTAATCTCCATGTACTTATGGTTCTTCCTGCTTTCTTTCTGCAGTTTATCTCTAGTCAAAGCATTATGATCAAAGAATATTGTTGATATGATTTCAATTCTCATCTTCGTTTTGGTTATCTCTGTGTCCCAGTATATGATCAATTCTTGAGAATGTTCTATGTGCACTAGAGAAGAATGTATAAGCCGCTGTTTTGGGATGGAAGGCTCTGTAAATGTCAACTATGTCCTGTTGATCTAATGTGTCATTTAAGGATGTTATTTCCTTACAGAATTTTTGTTTGGATAATCTGTCCATATTCGACAGTGGGGTATTTAAGTCTCCTACTACGATAGTGTTTTGGTCTGTTTCTCCCTTTAGTTCTGTTTGTAATTGCTTTATATACTTTGGGGCTCCCTGATTGGTCGCATAGATATTAAGAAGTGTCATGTCTTCTTGGTCCATGATTCCCTTTATCAGTATGAAGTGTCCCTCTGTATCTTTCTTTATCTTTTTAATTTTGAAATCCATTTCATCTGATATTGGTACTGCTACTCTCACTTTTCTCAGAATGCCATTTGCTTGAAATATCATTTTCCACCCTTTTACTTTGAATCTATATTTGTTTTTGGAGCTGAGATGTGTCTCCTGGAGGCAGCGTATGGTTGGGTTTTGTTTTTTAATCCATTCTGCAACTCTGTGCCTTTTTATTCATGATTTCAGTCCATTTACATTTAGGGTGATTATTGAAATATGAGGTCTTCTTACAGCCATTTTATCTTTGCTTTCTGGTAGCTCGATGTTTCTAATGTTTTCTTGTCCTTGTGTGTCTGTTTTCTTTATATTGGTTTGTTTTGTGGGTTTTCCCTCTGGTCTTTCTTGTTTTATGTTATATACTTCCGTTCTGAATTTTCAGCATATGGTTACCATTAAAAATATGTAAAGGATAGTTATATATATACAGTCATCCATTTTCTTCTGCATGCGCCTTATCTCCATTCCCCATTGCGAATTTGGATGTTTGAATCTTCCCCTTTATAGTCATTGTTATCTCAATTTGTCCTCATGTATGCTTAACGTTCATTACTATTTTGTTATAACAATTCTCTTCTAATTATTGAAGCTTATAATTCTCTGTTCTTAGTAAGGGTTGCACTCCTCTGATTCTATTTACCTGATAGTCACTTTACTCGTAACTATGTATTTTTTTTGTCATTTTGTTTTAGGTGAACTGACCCCTTTCAGTATTTCCTGTAGTGCAAGCCTTGTAGTGGAGAATTCCCTCATTTTGTATGTCTGGAAAAGTCTTAATTTCTCCTTCATATCTAAAGGAGAGTTTAGCTGGTTACATTTTTCTAGGCTGTTAGTTCCTTTCACTTAATAGTTTTATATTTGATTTCATTCCTTTCTGGTTTGTAAGGTTTGCACTGAGAAGTCAGAGGATAATCTAGTGGTTTTATCTTTATAAATTTTTTCTCCCTGGCTATCTTGAGAATTCTGTTTTTGTCGTTGATTTTTGATCATTTTAATACAATGTGTCTTGGTGAAAGCCTTTCTGGGTTGAGATAGTTGGGTGTTCTGTTGATTTCTTGAATTCTAAGTTCCAGCACATTCCTTAGATTTGGGAAATTCACATCAACTGTTTGAAAATGCTTTCTAATCCTTGTTCCTTTTCCTCGCCTTTGATAATGCCCATTATTCTTATGTTTTCTCTCATGATAGTATCAGCTAGTTGTTGTATTTCTCTTTCATTATTTTTCATTCTTTGGTTTCTCTCTTCTTCCTTCTGATTCTTTTCTAAATCGATATCACTGATCCTTTCCTCCATTTGGTTGACTCTATTTCCCAAGCTTGCTATTTCATTTTTCAACTCTTGCAGTGTGTGTGTGTGTGTGTGTGTGTGTGTGTGTGTGTGTGTTTATCTCCAGAAGATCTATTTGGTTCTTTTTGAGGGTTTCAATTGCCTTGCTCTGCTCATCTAGTTGTTTTTTTAATTCCTGAAATTGATATGACTAGTTTCGGATTTCACTGAATGTTTTCAGAAGTACCATCCTGAATTCTCTGTCTTTTAAGTCATATATTTCTATGTTTGTAAGCTTATTTTCTGGAGATTTTTCTCTTTCTTTCTGAGATGCCTTGTCGCTTTGGTTGTTCATAGTGTCGAATGGACTATTTCTGCACCTGGGCATTAATGGAAGTGTATTCTGCTGTTTTTCCAGAAAGATTTATTACATAAAGGTATCTCTTTAGCTTGTTGCAAAGAAAGCATTTTTCTTTTGGTTTCCAGTAGGTGGTGTCTAAGCCTCTTGGATCCCTGCTTTATATAAAGCCTTAATAAGGCTTTCTTAATTTTCGTGTAAATATTTAATCATGCTCACTACCCTCAATTTCCGCCCTTGTCAGTGTTAGCAAATGTCTTGGCAGTGTTTGCTCAGATTCCTCTGGGGCCTCGCGGTGATTGGTCTTGGAGGGTATAGAGGGAGGGGCCTTCCGCATTGTGAATTGGGGGCTGCGGCTCCACTTAAGTTTTTCAATCGTGTCTGGCAAAAATCAACAGTTGTTTCTCTGGGGTCTCATCTCACTTTTCTGCTTTCTGCCCTGATGACTGGGCTCTGCAGCCGGTCGGCCCCTGGGAGCTCACAGATTTCCCAGGCAGGACTGTTCAGGGAAATTACCACTCTTTATCCCCTCCCCCTCCTCCTGCAGGTAGCTCTGGTGACTATGAAAAGCAGCTTCTTTATTTCTCCCAGTCCCCCACCCGACATCCATGGTTCTGACCTGTCATAGCTCTTATGAGCAGATCCCATGCTCAGACATGCTGGTGTGTGGAGAGTTGGTTGTTTTTTGTTGAGTTTTAGATGCTCAGCTTATTGCTGTTTCAAGGGGAGAGATCTGGGAATATCTCTCACTCTGCCATATTTCCAAAGACTTCCAAAAACAAATAATCTTAAAATTTATATGGAACCATAAAAAACCCGAATAGCCATGGCAATCTTGAGAAAGAAGAACAAAGTTGGAGGTATCACACTACCTGGTATCAAACTATACTACAAGACCATCGTAATCAAAACAGCATTGTATTGACATGAAAGCAGATGCATAGATCAATGGAAGAGAATAGAGAGCCCAAAACTGTATCCACATTTATATGGTCATTTATTCTATGACAAAGGAGGCAAGAATATACAAGGGGGTAAACACAGTCTATTCAATAAATAATGTTGGAAAAACTGGACAGAAACATGCAAAAAATTAAACTGGACCACATTCTTACACCATATACAAGAATAAACTCAAAATGGATTAAAGACTTAAATGTAAGAACCAAAACCATAAAACTCCTAGAAGAAAAGATAGGTAGCAAACTCTTTGACATTGCTCTTAGTAATTTTTTTCCTGATATATATCCTCAGGCAAGGGAAACAAAAGAAAAGAAAAAATAAACAAATTGAACTACATCAAAATAAAAAGGGTTTGCACAGCAAAGGAATCCATGAACAAAACAAAAAAACACTCTACTGAATAGGTGAATATATTTGCCAAAGACACATCTGAAAAGGGGTTAATATCCTAAATGTATATAGAACTCCCAGAACTCAACACCAAAAAAAGAGAAATCCAATTAAAAATAGGCGGAGAATCTGAATAGGCATTTCTCCAAAGAGGACATACAGATGGCCAATAGACATATGAAAAGATGCTCAACATCACTAATCATCAGAGAAATGCAAATTCAAGACACAGTGAGATATCACCTCACACCTGTCAGATTGACTATCACCAATAAATCAACAAACAACAAGTGTTAGTGAGGATGTGGGGAAAAGGGAACCCTCATACACTGTTAGCGAGATTGCCAACTGGTGCATCCTCTATGGAAAACAGTATAAAGGTTCCTCAAAAAATCAAAAATGGAAAGATGTATGCATCCCTATGTTATCAGTTTACAATTGCCAAGATATGGAAGCAACCTAAATGCCTATTTAATAAACAATTGGATAAAGAAGTGGTTGTACATATATACTATGGAATAATTATCAACCATATAAAATGAAATTTTACCATTTGTAAAAACATAGATGGACTAAGGGAGTATTATGCTAAATGAAATGTCAGACAGAGAAAGACAAATATCATATGATTTCACTTATATGTGTAATCTAAGGACTAAAATAAATGAACAAATAAAATGGAAACAGACTCATAGATATAGAGAACAAGCTGGTGTTGTTAGATGGGAAGTGAGGTTGGGGAGCTGGATGAAAATAGTAAAGTGATTCAAAAGCACAAATGATAGTTACAAAATAGTCACAGGGATGTGATGTACAGCATAAGGAATATAATCAATGATATTGTAATTATGTATGAGATGGGTACTAGACTAATCAGGGGAATCACTTTAAATTATATAAATGTCTAACCACTATACTGTACATCTGAAACTAATATAAAATAATATTAAATGTCAACACTAATTGAAAAAAATTTTAATTCAAAGAAAGTGAATGAAATAAATTTAGCAGTATCACCATTTCATCTAATTGAAAAGCCATGCTTCACAACTAAATTTTGAAATAGATGGTGATGCTTTTTAAGCAGATCTGGGTCTTCTAGTTTTCACATGATCGGTGCTATCCCTATGACTTGTAATTGGAAGATAAATGTGGACAAACATTTTTGTGCAAATTACATATTCACTATTTTTGAGAAATAGTAATCCCTGAATTACTCACAAAGCATGTATTTTCTTTTTCTTATTGCCACTAAAGTCTTTGCTGTAGAGGTCTACTTGCAAAATAGGGATTACCAAACAGAAAAACTAGTGAATTGTTGTAGATTTATTCATTGATATAAATAACAAAATTACTGTAGCAGAACCAGTTTTGTTTTCTCTGTGCTCTGCAGAAGGACTGCTCAGCCTCCATTTCTCACATGCATTTCACTTGTAGTTAACCCATAGTTTCTTACTGACACTTTGAACTAGTGACCCAACAATTTTATGCATCTTGTTGACTGTCATAGGCCACAGCAGAAGTGGCTGGTACACTAACTGACTAGCAGATGCAACAGATCAAATATACCAGCTGAAATCAAGGCTTATCAATCTTTAACTTTTAGAATCCAAGAGAACTTTATTATACAATCAAGCTGCAGGCTGTCCTTAAAAAGATGTTTGTTACTTTGGAAAAAGTTGTCATTTTTCACATTTAACCATATGTTAAAGTGATAACTCTGTACACTGCCCACGCATCTCACACACTACTACATGAGACAATTCTTTGCTTTGAATTCAATTTTGCCTGATATTTAATATACCTACTCCTGCTTTTTTGTGTGTATTAATATTTGACTGGATAAAGAAGCTGTGGTACATATATACAATGGAATATTACTCAGCCATAAGAAGAGATGAAATACTGCCATTTGCCATTTGGACCTTGAGATAATCATGCTAAGCGAAATAAGTGAGACGGAAAAAGCTGAAAATTACACGATATCACTTATATGTGAGCTACAAACCTAAAAGCAGCAAATGAACAGGACAAACAAACAGAAACTCGTGGACATGGACAATAGGCTAGTGGTTACCAGAGGTTGGGGGAAAGATGAAGGTAGATGGCGTAAAAGGGGTCAAATATGTGGTGATAAAAAGAAATCTAACTATGGAAGGTGAACACACAATGTCAGTATATATGTGTATGTGTGTATATATATATACACATACAAAAGAAGGTATGCCATGCAAATATTATTTATTTATTTAATTTATTTTTAATGGTGACATTGCTTAACGAAATCCAATAGTTTCAGCTGTACGACATATGTATATGTATATATATATACACACATACATATACATATGTCTTACTGTTAAAATATATATACACACATACATATACATACTGTTAAAATATATATACACACATACATATACATATGTCTTACTGTTAAAATATATATACACACATACATATACATATGTCTTACTGTTAAAATGTACAGCTGAAACTATTGGATTTCGTTAAGCAATGTCATCATTAAAAATAAATTAAATAAATAAATAATATTTGCATGGCATACCTTCTTTTGTCCTTTTACTTTCAACCCAACTATACCATTGTATTTAAAGTGGGTTTCTTGTAGACAGTCTATAGTTGGATCATTGATTTTTAAATCCACTCTGCCAGTTTCTGTTTTTATTTTTAATTAAATTTATTGCTTAATAAAATTGTATGGGTTCTAAGTGTACAATTCTGTAATAAATCATCTCTATGTTGCATTGTGTATTCACTACCCAAAGTCAAACCTCTTTCTATCACCATATATTTGATGCCTTCTACACTTTTCTACCTTTCCCCTCTCCCCATTCCCTCTGCTAACCACTGTACTGTTGTCTATGTCTATGAGTTTTTGTTTGTTTGTCTTGTTGGTTTGTTGCTTTCAGTTTTATACCTACATATGAGTGAAATCATATGGTTCTCAACTTTTTCCATCTATCATGTTAAGTGAAATAAGTCAGACAGTCTCTGTTTTTCAATTGGTGTATTTAGACTATTTACATTTAAGGTAATTACTGATATGTTAGGATTTACACTGCCATTTTATTATTTGTTTTTGTTTACTTTCCATATTTCTCATTCCTCTGTTTCTCATTTCTAGCCTTCCAGTAGATTACTTGAACATTTTTCAGGTTTTTATATTGATTTATTTATACTATTTTTAGATATTTTACTTTGCATAATTTAAGAATAAGGCAAGGATATCCACTCTCACCACTCTTATTCAACACAGTGCTGTAAATTTTAGCCAACACAATAAGGCAAGAAAAAGGAATAGCAGGCAAACAGATTTGAAAGAAAAAAATAAACTCTCTCTATTTACAGATGACATGTTGTTTATGTAGAGAATCCTCCCTCAAAAAAATTGACAAAATAAAAACTCTTAGAATGAACAAGTGAGTTTATCAAAGTCTCAAGATATAAAACCAACACACAAAAATCAATTTCAATCCTGCCTACTAGCAACAGACACATGGAAACTGAAATTTAAAATAGAATATTATTTATAATTACTTTAACAAAAATGAAATACTTAGATATAAATCAAACAAAACATGTACAGCATTTGCATCCTGAAAGTTAAAAAATGTTGATGACAGAAATCAAAGAACTAAATGAAAGGAGTGACATACGTTTTCATAGGTTGGCAAACTCAATATAGAAAAAATGTGAATTCTTCCTAAACTGATCTATATATTAATGCAACAAAGTTCCAGCAGGGATTTTTTAATAGACATAGAAAAGCATATTCTAAGCTTATATGTAATGACACAGAACCTAGAATAGAAAAAAGAAATCTTGAAAGGGAATAATAAAATGGGTAGAACCACTCTACCTCATGCTAAGGCTAACTATTTGGCTGCAGTAGTCAAGACAGTGTACTATTGGCAGAGAAATAGATACATAGGTCAATAAAACAAAATAGAGAAACCAGAAATAGACCTGCACAAATATTTCCAACTGATCTTTGACAAAGATTCAAAAGCAATTTGTAATGAAGTGTTTGAATCCATTTTTGATGTTTAGCTGCTGACAGCTTTCAGGTTTCACCTCTCCCTTTCTATTTTTCCCCTATATCTGGGCAAGCTAATTAGAAAGCCTGGGCACTCCCTTCCTTGACACCCCCAGGGAAAGTCAAACTATAAAAGCTCCTGTGCACACATGGGAATTCTGACCCCAGACTCACTCCCCAATCATAATAAAATCTAAAGACCCTTATCCCTCCCTTCATGCAAGCCATTCCAAACTGGCTTGCATACCTGCCCTACTCTTCCCACCAAAAGTCCCATTATGTGAATAATATCCTCTTTTCATACCTTCTTACTATCTGTGGTGTCATCAATCTCAACATTTGAACCAATTTTGGATGGAGGGTTTGATCCCACTCTCAATAGGGCAACAACAAAACAGTTGTTGCTGTGAGCGGGATTATGAAGCATATCACTACACATTTATCAGAATGGTTAAAATTTAAAATAGTGATAACATGAAATGTTGGTAATGATGCAGAGAAGTTGGATCATTCATACATTACTGGTGAGAATATAAAATGATACAGCCACTGTAGAAAAGAGTATGGTGGTTTCTTTAAAAACTAAACATATATTTACTCTACAACCTAGATATTACATTCTTGGGCATCTACCCCAAGAAATAAGAATATATGTCTACATAAAATTTATACTCAAATAGCCAAAGCATCTTTATTCATAACAGCCCCAAACTAGAAACAACCCAATGTCCATCAACTGATTAATGAATAAACAAAATGTGGTACACCCAGATCATGGAATGGTATAAAAAGGAAAAAAGTAATATTTGCAGTAAGTTGAATAAATCTCAAGGAAATTATCTGGGGGACAGGGGGGAAGGCAATCCAAAACTGTTATATCCTATATGATTTCATTTATGTAACAGTTTTGAAACGACAAAATTATAGAGATAGAGAACAGATTAGTTGTTGCCAGGTCTTGAGGTTAGGTGAAGTAGGAAAGAGGTGAGTGTGGTTTTAAAAGGGAATACAAGGAATCCTTGTGATGAAACTCTTCTGTATTGTGGTGGTGGTCACAGTATTATACACATGTAATAAGATTTCATAGAACAAAACACACATGAATGCATGTAAAACTGGTGAAATCTGAATAATTTTCTCGTTGTGATACTGTACTATAGTTATGCAAGATGTTATCAGTGAGAGAAACTGAATGAAGGGTATAAGGAATCTCTCTGTATTATTTCTCACAACAGCATGTGAATATACAGTTAAGCCAAAATAAAAGTTTTTTAAAAACACATATTTCAGTTTGGACAATAAATTATATGCTCATCCTAATTATTACCTCTAATATAAAAAGTTTGTAGAGATAGCTGTTTCTAGGTCTACATATTGTTGCTGGCAGGGAGGAGTGGGGGAGGGCACATTGCTTATGGGGGGAAATTCTGAAGGTCAGTGCCAATCTTAAGAGTGACTGGTGAGGTGTCCTGCTGAGAGATGTCATCTGGAGTCCCTACTAGGATTTCTTCTTTCCTGAAGCAAAGCAGTAGAAAAACTGATTGGGGAAAGAGGGGAAAAGAAGGGGGGGGTCTTGTTATTTCATTGTTGTTTCTAGCAAAACTGAGTCTTCTTGACATTCAGAAATGGTGACACTTGGTTTTTGGTCTTTTGTACTCTGTAGGCAGAATAATACATTTATATAAGAAAACATGGTAGAAGTTGAAGAAGAGGAGTTGAAAGAGTTCAGAGACCCTGGTGAGAATTTAAGCCAGAGTTCTTCATTGTAATCTGACCCCATAATTCTAAGAAAAGGATGGTCCTGGAAAAGAGATTTATGCTGGTATATCTAATCAGTTTAGCCAGATCTAAATGATTTGGGGTGCTGCTTTCCCATTTCTCCTTTCTTGTCCATAATCTTTGGTTCCCATTTTTTCTGTTCAAATGAGACCATCTCTTTTTTAGTTGTTTCATAAATTTGGGACCTACTATGTTGAGGCTTTTTATTATTATTATTATTATTATTATTATTATTATTATTATTATTATTATTATTAGATCCATTTCTGATCTTTGCTCCTGTCCGAAAGGCAGGTACCTATTACTAGAACAATTTCTGAAGAGAAATATTCCATCAAAACCAACAACCTCCCAAAACCAACAACCTCTCAACCTCCCATAGCATCTTTGTTAGTCTGAAATATCCTGGAAATCACTTTCTCTAAAAATCTCAGGTCCCAAATTTCCATTGTTAGTTAAGAAAGTCTTTCTCCACACTGCTCTCTATACTCAGAAGGACTAATGTGACACATGCCATATTAATAGACAGTTACAAAGAGAAAACCATAATTGTTTTGATGACGATAACTGAGGGTAATTATGAAAAGTTGTAAGGTATTACATTCCTCATGGTGAAGCATGAATAATTCATCGACTGTAAATTTTAAGAAAAATATACTCTGTGCAGCTTAAAATTTTCCCTTAAACCTGCTCCTTCTCTTCCACTGTTCCTCAAGTCTCTTAATGGCATTAGCCACTGTCACCTTCTACCTTCCTCAGCACTTCTCAGTGTGAGCCTGGGAGAGTTTCATCCAGTTTTGCTGTATTCCCAGCCAGAGCATAATGGGAATCTCTACTACCAACAAGTGAAGTGAGAGTTACTGGTGCAGCCATCAATCTAACATCCTGGGTATCTCCAGCTGTAAAACTGAGCTTTCTCAGAATTTTTGGCTTCCACTCAACCCTTTTGACTTGGCACATCTGATCTCTTTCTGCCAGCAAAAGGACCCATCTCTAGATTCAGTGGCTTTCTCCTCTTCCCAGTAATACACACCCGCCCACACACATACACACGCGCACACACACACAGGCTATATCAAGAATCTTGTGTTGTTCTCTTTAGTTTGCTCTCCCTTAAAACCAGGATTTTGAACAAAAATTAGTCGTAATATCTGTTAATTACATTCATTGAAGAAAGGCCATTCCGAATAATGTCTAGTAGAAAAGAAAAAGGAATAAATTGTTCTTGCACATCTGATTCTGCTTATAAATGTGGAGGACCTAATGGGCAGAGAGAAGAAAGAAACTCATTGCAAAGCACTATGTTTACAATAAGGATTCAAGAAAAGCATAAGCTACTACCACTAAAATAAAACCACAAGATAATAATTCATGGAGTCATACTGATTAAATAAAATATACCCTGGAGTTCAGACTGCTGGAATAAATTATTTTCCAAAATATATAAATGGAATTCTTCCTTCCCACATTTATTTTTCATGTGAAAAAAAGCCACCTTGAGTCAGAAAGTTTGAACAAAGAAAGTGACCTCCTTACTCTAATCCTCCTCCCAAAATAGATATTAATCTGAAGCTGAATGAAGTAGGAAGCTATAGAAAGCAACAGATGTCATGATGAGTATTTCATTCTCACTGCTAATGACCCAGCTGAAAGTTGATGCAGTTAAAACATCCAGGTTTCCAAGTGGCCAGAAGGAGATAGACTCTGAAAGGTGAAGGCTCCTTTTCTTCATTGAGACCAGGAAACTCATAGGGCAGGCAGAACCTGACCAATATCTCTTCGATTCTCACCATTGTCTTTAGCTCTACTGTAAAGTACAAAATTCTGCCTCATTTTATAACCTTATAATTTGTCACTCCAATTACCAGGAAAAGCAGACAATGTCTCCTATGGAGTCTAAATTTATATTGTCCAAACTCCAGCCAAAGGGCTCCTGGAGAGCGCATGAATGGGCTTTCAGGGATTTCTTAATGTTGTAAAGTGAAACTTTGAGTTCATGTGCATTTTTTTGAGAAGGGGTCCAAAAGTTGCAGCAGATTTTCGAAGATGACTCAGACCCTCAAAAAGATCAAGACCATTAGACTAGCCCTAAGATACTCTTCTGTTATCATAATTTCAAGGAGAAATGAGCTATAAACTTGAATTTCAACTTAGGCAAATTCTAAACTCACAGCACCAACTCCAGAGGGAATTTACATGGTATCCAAGCAACTAGATCCATGATGGTGACTTCTCTGGACTCCATTATTCTTTGTCCTAAGGATGCGATGTGAAGTGAACATTTATAGGACCTGGCTTGTACCAATTGGACTGCCTGTACCCCCACCACTGTGACTTTCCATTTCTCAGAACTGATTCCAGTGCCATTGGGAGAAATGGAGTGATTGAATAAAGAAAAATGGAAGGGGTGCCTGTGAGGGTTTGGAGGAGGGAATAAGCTGAAAGAAAGAAAAAACTGGGTGGGAAGGAAGGCATAGATAGGAAAAGAAAATGAGCAAGAAAAGAAAGGAGAAGAAACACTGAGAAGAAAAGAGACACGGGCTGGGAGATAGAAAATGACATGAGGCATGAAAAGAAGATATGGGGAGGAGAGACAAATGTTTTGAGGAAGAAAATGAGAGTTCTAAACAAGAAAGGGAAAAAGGTAAAGAAGGTTACTTGGAGAAAGGGGGAAATGAAAGAGGATGAGAAGCATAAAGAACAGAGGGATGACAATATTTTTAAATTGTACAAAGCAATACTAAGTGTAATTAACAAGTATAGATATCACCAAAGGGTCAGTGTTATAGATAATATGATGGACCCCATGTCTCTTGGTAATAGCCAAGATGAACAACTTACACAGCTGGGCCAGAGAAAGTGTGGCACGCAACACTTTGCGTGATCCATGGCCCACTTATAGAAGAGGGAGAGGGACAGAGAGTAGGGAGAAATGCTGGAAGGAGCACTGCCATTGAGCCAAAACTTGTCCTACTGGCAGTTCCATGGATACTTTTTAAGTCATTGGCTAGAGCACAATGACTTGAGGTATTAAGCAAAGATACTGCACCGACTCTTACCTGTTCACCTGGGTAATGGGGTCCCCTAATGATAACAGCTGGTGCATCTTCTCCACCAAATCAAGAGGGGCAAGTATATCAGGTTCCTGTGGGGTAGGAAGAGTAGATAGAGTTAGGGCAGGAAGCAGCCTTGCAAACATTTGTAATAGTTCATGCCTGCCCATATTTTAGTCCCAATAAGCACACCACTGTGTGGGCCAATGTGGGTTAATGCCAAAGAGGGGCGTTTTTCTGTTGCCCTAGGGCTCACTTGCTTTCATATACATCATATGTCTGCAATGTGAATGATATCCCCATAAATATGATGCCTTGTTCAACGCACAGCCTGAAGGCCCATAGAAAGAGGCTCTGAAAGTAACCATTTATAGGTACTTTATTGGTAGAAACAAGCACCAAGCATTTTAATACATGATCTCTAGTCTTCAAGAGCCTGGAGCAGCTATTATTGGGTTAAGAAGCTGGCCTCAGGGCACATAGCTGTGAAGGGGTGGAGACAAGATTTAATTCTAAACAGCACAGAAGTCAAGGCCTTCTGCTCTTTTCCTTCCCCTCACACTGTGCTGCCTTCCTCTCTAGGGAAGACTGCCTTATTAAGAGAAGAATCCTATTCATTTTGCTATCACAGTAGCCTCTTGGTTGAGACACCCTTGGTGTTTCAGAATGAGAGCTCATTAGGGCTCAGATTTCAAGATTCCAAGTTGGGTTTCCACCATTTAAGATGGTTTTAAAAAGAGGGAAATGTATACTGTTAGTAGAATATACAAATAAATTTATTTGTACAAATAAAATGATGTATCTTGTTGATTTAACCCTTTAATCCTAGAAGCTGATGGAGCCCGAGTCTGAGAATCTCTATACAAGCCTTCCCCTAAGGCTTGCCTGACCCCTTGAAAGCGTGATGCCTGGGGAACACAGTTTCTCCCCACTTTCTACTTTCCATGCTAGAATTGCAGCCAGTCTTGAACGGCAGCTCCAACTTTGCCTGTACCAGGCAAGTTTACAAATTCATTGATTTTGCTTCGAAACTTAGTGGTTCAAGGGCTCCATCTTGAGGCATGTTATATTTCTTTCAGTGCCTCTGAGTTTTGGAAGCGATATGAAGCATGATTAAGAATTTTGCTGTATAGCACAATAGTTTCTATTTGCTAAATGCTTTCTTCAGTCTTCACAACAAAAATTTAGACTATAGGACAATAACATGGTCTTGAGCAGACAAAATAAAATCCTTTTTACAAATGATGGCTCCTTCTACAAATACATGTACTTTTTAAATACTAATCACAGTATGAAAGTCATTTTTTATTTGTTTATGTTTACAATAAGATGTTGTCTCCTGTTGTTGGGAGTAGTTCACAGAAGTCACACTATTAGAATTGCCGGGTTCCACAGGAAAGCGTAGATGAAATCCACAAACAGCCCCTAGAGCTGAGCCCTCACTTAAAATCCTCTGAGATTCTTTATAGCAGGGGTCCCCAACCCCCAGGCTACAGACTGGTAGCAGTCCGAGGCCTGTCAGAAACTGGGCCACACAGCATGAGGTGAGCAACGGGCAAGCGAGTGAAGTTTCATTTTTTATTTGCAGCCACTCCCCAGCGCTAGTAGCATCGCCGCCTCAGGTTCACCTCAGATCATCAGGCATTAGATTCTCATAGGAGTGCCGGTCCCTGGTACCAAAAAGGCTTCGGACCACTGCTTTATAGGATCCTATTTCCAAGGGATCAACCAGAATCGCAGACCATGACCCAATCTC
The DNA here is from genome assembly GCF_000151845.1 of Pteropus vampyrus. NCBI lineage: Eukaryota > Metazoa > Chordata > Mammalia > Chiroptera > Pteropodidae > Pteropus > Pteropus vampyrus. Next base: position 2,025,139 of record NW_011889168.1, on the reverse strand, counting down.
CCAGATATAGGTGAAAAGGCTTCATGGCAGCAAGCCACCGAACACCTAAGTGCCCCACTGAATCCCCAGAACCCCAAACCCACTAACAAAATCCTTGTTCTACCAAGCAAATGTCCTCCCTGTCTCCAACTCAAGGCAGATCAAATGCAAATCAATACCAGAAACCTTTCCACCTGATAAATATTATGAGCCACCCCAGTAGTGCCAGGGTTTCAGCAGCCTCCTAAACATATCAAGTATCTTCACACTTTCATGTCTTTCTCTATGTTGTTTCTTCTGTATGAATTGTCGCCACCCCAGACCCCTCCCATAGCCATCAACATTAGTTTGCTTATTGAATTTCTACCACTCTTTCAAGGCATATTGTTCAAGAAATCTCCCACTTACCTACTCAGCCTCTGCAAAAATAGTGACATACTTCTTCTTATGTCTTTTCAGAGGATAATGACCAACCTTCTAATGGTACTTTCATCACATGACATCATAGGATAATTTTTAATATCACCATAGGATAATTTTTAATATAGTTTTTCATCGCTATAGTGTGGATGCCTTCAGTACCATCTTATTCATTTCAGTGTCCCCAGAGGCTGTCTCAGTGTTCCACAGACAATGGACATGTAATATATAATGGAAGACAATGCTGTCTTAACAAGGGAAATAGTATTAGCACAATCACTAAATGATGTACATAATTAAAACATCTAGTATGAGACTGGAAGGAAAAACAGAAAGATAGTAAAAAAAGGTCAAAATATAAAATGAGGTACTGAGTTTCCTTTAAAGTCAACCTTTACTTTCTCGTACCCCTTTCCAAATTCCAAATAGCTATTTCACAGAAAGGTAACAATTCACAATGAAGACTGCTTCTGAACTTTTGTAGCTACATTTTTTTTTAATGGAATGGTAGACAAGATAAAGAGAGGAATGGAGGGATTCCTTCCCACTCCTAGTGCCTACTCAACATTCCACTTGGATGTCTTCTAGACCCTTAAATGCAAGATGTCGAATAGGAAACTCATATCTTAACCAGGGGTGAGTAAACTGTAGCTCTCAGGCCAAATCTGGACTACTACCTGGTGTTTTTTTTTTTTTTTGTAAATAAAGTTTTATTTGAACATGGCCATGCCTATTTGTTTATATATCATCTATGACTGCTTTCACTATACGATAGCAGAGCCAAGGAGTTTCAGAGTTAGTTTGACTCACAAAGACAAAAATATTTGCTATCTGGCCCTTTACAGAAAAAGTTTGCCAAGTCCTAAATTCTTAACCATCCGGATTGCTCCACTAACCATTGTCTTCATTTTAACAGCTAGCACAGCTATCCATCCAAAGGCCCTCTAACCCTTACCCACATTGCCAAAGTACTGCTGTTTCCTTCCAAATATCTCTAGAACTTTACCCTATTTGCACTTACTAGACCAGCCCAGAGCAGCATCTCCTTTCACCTGGACTGTTGCACAGTGTCCTATCTGCTCTCCCCACCACTAGTCTGGAGTGATCTTTCTAAACCATAAATATAATTGTTATTTCCCTTATCAAATCCTTTCAGTAATCTTCCATTGCCTTTAGAATAGATCTAAAATTCTCAACATAGCCTATAAAGCCCTTTGTGATCTCACCCAGGCTTCCTCCCCAGCTCCATCTCCAGCAACATGCCTGCTTCTCCCCACAGCCATTGTTCTGTCATAGCATTTCTTCTCTTCAAGCCATGGTGTGCATGCTATTCCTTTGTCTGGATTCATCTCTTCTCTCTTCTGCCCCTCCACTTTCTGGTTCTAACTCTTAATCATCCTTAAATGTTACTTCCTCCAGAAAGCCTTCCCTGACTGCCACAGGAAATTAGGCCTTCCAGCTATACCTCTCCACACTACCTTATTTATAATAACATAT